>NC_092719.1:31488886-31808755 GCF_047496885.1 Scyliorhinus torazame
TCCTCCCAGTCCCTCACACGGAGGGAGAGCGCAGTCTCCTGGGCATACTGCTGGGAGTTAGCAATAAACAGCTCCTGGAATACAGGAATGCGTCAATCTGAAACAGCTTAATCCATCAACCAATGCATTAGGTAGAACTGCCATGATTTCAGGATTAGTGAACACTAGACTCATGTGTACCTTTCATTTAAGACTACACAAATGAATTGGAACAGCAAAAGCAACTTGTACCCCATACAACACTGTGCCCTCTATAGGCAGTACATAGTGGGTGTATATTACCCCATTATTCCCAATGACGCTGTCCTTGCACATTAGTTAGCCGACTAACCTTTTACATCCAATAACACTATCCTTGAATATTGGTGAGCAGTATATTACCACTATAACACTGCTCTTGTACATTTAAAGAAGGGGTTTATTACCCCTTTACTCCAAATCACTGCAACACTGCTCTTGTACAGTAAGGGCTACATTATCCCTGATATGAGTATTTTAACTACCCTCTGAAGTGGGCAAGAAAGTCTCTCAATTATACCAAACTGGTACAATGAATTTCAGTTCAGGGGAAGTCTACCATCACATTTTCAGGAAAATTAGGGATGGACAATAAGTGTCAGCCTTGTCATTGTCGTTCTCATTCCTAAAATAAATTGCAAAATGTTTAGGTACTGGATCTATTCTGTGCATCGCTACTGGAATCCATGCTGTGCTGAAAATTGCACCCTGTGCAGTTCAAGTCCCTCAGAATTATAGGTCAAGGCTTCCTAGATTAGAACTATTGGCTACATTAACATGTGATCATATAACATGTATTCGTACAGAACTCGGAAATGGACTGCCCTCCAAACATTTACACTAATTTTAACAGAGATTTTAAATATAGCTGAATATTTTAGTTTAAATATAGCTGAATATTAAATGTTTCCTGTACAGTGACAGAATAAAAAGGATGCTGAAACAAGACACACATTTAATTAACAGCAGCTTTACATACCACGTTCCTTCTAACAAGCTCCTCGTAACTCACGCTTCCAGATGCCCCAAGAGGTTCTGCAATTACAGACGAAAAATTGAATTACCAACAGAGATCTGCAGTTACAGGAGGGTTTACCCAGACCTACAGAGCAGGGGTGGGGTATTAATCAGGGTTACGGGGGTGAGATTCATCCATAGTTAGAGGAAGGGGTGGGGATTACCCATTGTTGGAGGAAGGAATATTACCCAGATTCAAGGACCTGTGGATGTCCTGAGCTGCATCAGCTTCTTGATCCAAATTAATGTCATAATCATCTAAAATAAAATAAACACAGATCAGAAACATTTTCCAGCTACTCACAATGTTTTAATCAGTAATGTCAATTTAATGTCAGAGGATGCAAACTCAATTTTCATTCTCAAGCGGTTCCTAGCTGATCTCAGAACCTGACTCAGACCAGAGAACATTACCATTACGATCAATTCCACAAGCATCAGTGTCTTTTTGAATAGGTATATCTCAATGCTGTTAGAAGAGGATAGGAGGGATGGACCAGATTGTCTTTACCCATCCGTCATTGTTCCTATGTTCCCAGAGCAATTGGACTGTGACTGTGAGCAGGAGTATTGCTCACTTTCTCCCATTACACAAAAACCAATCTGCCAGAACTGCTGTGTCGCAAATAAGATCAGGTGAGTCATCATATATGCCAGAAATATTTCCTGGATTATTTGAGTGTGGGTATTTCAGTGCTACATGAGAAGCCACTCCTGAGTTATTGACTCAACATGACTAATCCAAATAACCAGCTCAACATCTTTAAGGGACTGCAGTGGCTCAAGAAGGCAACTCACCACCTTCTGAAGGGCAACTAGGGATGTGCAATAAATGCTGGTCTAACCAGCGATGTCCACATCCCATAAATTAATTTAGAAAAAGGTAGGTCTAGAGATGCTGCAATAGAATTGTGGCCAATTACAGCCTTAATTCATCAGGGTTTATAATTTCTCACTCCCGTTTTCTTTTCATACTACTTGCAATATGGTAGCACAATGGTTAGCACTGTTGCTTCACAGTGTCGGGTACCCGGGTTCGATTCCCAGCTTGGGTCACTGTCTGTGGAGTCTGCGCTGGAATGTGGCAACTAAGGGAATTTTCACAGTAACTTCATTGCAGTGTTAATGTAAGCCTACTTGTGACACTAATAAAGATTATTAATTAACAAAAAATCCCGTAGTTAAGGAAGAATCCCATTCATTCTATTTAGGGCGCTCACTACCACCAAACAGTGCTAACCAGCAGTAACAGTGCTAACCAGCAGTAACCAGAGTGTGTTTCTGACTTGTACTTTCTTCCCACACTGCAATTAATTAGTGTTTAGAATTCTAGCAAGCCACTGATTTGCTCCCCACTCCTGGCAGAATATTGATGCTCCGTTTCTGCCGCCTTTCTGAGGCCGAGTGGGGGAGGAAATTAATCCCACCTCCTCACACAAATAAAATTATGCAAATAAGACAAATGGCAAACATCAAAGTTTGCGATGGCTGCTCTGAAGTCCCAGGAGTGAGCTGAGTGTCACTAGCGGAATATTAAGAAGAATTTGTGCAGTCGGAGGATTTACCTGCAGGATAATTAGGCTGCACAGGACCGGCAGGTATTGTTCTGGGCACCACCCTGACACAGTAACTGATCGCAGTCTCACTCACACAAATATAGCTGACGCTAGTCACAAGGGACCACACGAGGAGCAGTGTAACCTATTCCTGCTCATAATCATGTACTTATTAAATACAGGACAGCCATTGTTGAAATGTTTTCAGTAGTGGCACTCTCAATATATTAATGTTTGCAGCAGAGTCCTGTTGTGAAAGGATATCAGATGGAGCACATTTGACCCCTCCTCCCCTTCATTATACAGAGCAGATTGCTTTATCCCTTCACGCACTATGACACTGAGACAAAGGTATATTACCCCTTCATTCTGGATAGGATTCTCCCCATGTTCAGTACAGGAGCAAATTAATCTTTTACAGGAGGAGTGCTTATGTAACTTGGACTGAGGGGTAGCATGATTGCTGTTAGGATGCCAAAGGATCAAGATAATATTGCCCAAGACAAACTGTTTCAGCTTGACCAGAATAACAGAAGACTTCGCTGGAAGAGTAAATTCCAAGATATTTTATGGGAATAATATTTCAGGGAATGCGTAGTTAAATGGTTGATTACATTGGAAGGCAGCAAATGTAAACCCACTACACAAGAAAGGAGGGAAAGAGAGAAAAAAGCCTAAGATCAGTAGTCGTGAAATGTTAGAAACGTTATGATGATGATCCAAGTTGGGTGTTACAACCGGACAGGAGGATTCCAGAATGGAACCCTGGCTCAAAAGACATGGGGCGCGATTCTCTGCTCCGACGGCAGTGTCGGCGCCGGCGTCAAAACGGGAGTGTTTCACTCAGCGGTTGGCGCCCGTTCCAGGACCCCATTCTGCGCTGTACAAGGGGGCTAAGCAGGGGAGCGGCGGGAGGCGCAGCTTCGGCGACGCGGCGCCACGCAATTGACGCGGCGCCGCGTCACACATAAAGCGACGCAAGCGCACAGGCCGCCGATGGAGCAACATGGCGCCACCGAGCAGCGACCCGGTTCACAGACGTCGACCTGGAGACGCTCCTGGGCGCCCTCGAGGAGAGATGGGGGCGCCTGTACCCTGGACCCAGCCAGAGGGTCCCACCCAACGTGGCCCGGCGTCTGTGGAGGGAGGTGGGCGTGGTCGTCAGTCCCATCACGTTGACACCCAGGACTGGCGAGCAGTGTTGCAAAAAGCTCAACGACCTGAGGGCAACCAGGGTGAGTACCCAGCAATGTGCCCATGGCGGAGGATACAGGACAGGGTGATTTCGGGTGTGTGGGTCGGAGAGTGCAGGGTCTCGGCGATTTACCAGGAGCTGCAGGAGGTGGAAGAAGCCTCGGTGCAGGAGCTGAAGGGCAAGTGGGAGGAGGAGCTGGGTGAGGAGCTGGATGAGAGCCTGTGGGCTGACGCCCTGGGCATGGTTAATCCCTCCTCGTCTTGCGCCAGGCTCAGCCTGAACCAGTTTAAAGTGGTGCACAGGGCGCATATGACAGGGGCGAGGATGTGTAAGTTTTTTGGGGTAGAGGACAGGTGTGTGAGGTGTTCGGGGAGTCCAGCAAATCACGCCCATATGTTCTGGGCGTGTCCGGCACTTGAGGGGTTTTGGAGGGGCTCCGCAAGGGCTATGTCCAGAATCTTGGATACTTGGGTAAAACCGAGCTGGGGGATAGCAATATTTGGGGTGTCAGACAAGCCGGGAGTACAGGAGCCGAAAGAGGCCGGAGTTCTGGCCTTTGCCTCTTTGGTAGCCCGGAGAAGGATCTTACTAATGTGGAGGGACGCAAAGCCCCCAAGCGTGGAGGCTTGGATCAATGACATGGCGGGGTTTCTCAGGTTGGAGAAGATAAAAGTTTGCCTTGCGAGGGTCTGTGCAGGGGTTCTCCGGGCGGTGGCAACCGTTCCGAGGGAGGGGGGTCTTGTTCTGGTTTATGTAACGGGCGTTTGCCCCATTTTTGTTCTTAGTTTGTTAGATGGTTTAATGGTTAGAGGGTTAAGTTGCTTTGTGTGTTGGCGTAATGCCCTTTGTATATTTTCTTTCCTTTCTGGAGTGTTTTGTAAAAATTTATTGGAAAATTTTGAATAAACATATATATTTTTTTAAACTACAACGGTCTCATTAACACAGTCCCTTTTAAGCAGACCAGATGACTGTAATAAGACTCACACCTCTCTGAACCAAAGGGAATGTATGTGGATTTCTATTTAAAATCCCCTCAGATGATCTTTATACCGTGAGCCACGTTGTCTCACTGAACACTGGCTTCCACACCAATGATTTAAATTGCGCTTTTGAAAGTTACACTTTCAAAGTGTTTTCCCTCTGCTGCTTAACGCTTCTCCCTTCAGGTTTCCTCTGTCTTAAAGACATTTACTCAAGGCGACATGGTGGCACAGTGGTTAACATTGCTGCTGCCTCATGGCGCCGAGGACCCAAGTTCGATCCCGGCCCTGGGCCACAGTCTGTGTTGAGTTTGCACATTCCCCCCATGTCTGCGTGGGTCTCACCCCCCACAACCCAAAGATGTGCAGTTTAGGTGGATTGGCCAAGCTAAATCGCCCCTTAATTGGGAAAAAAAGAATTGGGTACTCTAAATTTAAATTTTTTTTTAAAAACACAACTTTTTTATTTATGGTTTAAAAAAAAATATACAGTACCCAATTTCATTTCCCCATTAAGGGGCAATTTAATGTGGCCAATCCACCTAAACTGCATATCTTTGGGTTGAGGGGGTGAAACCCATGCCGATACGGGGATAATGTGAAAACTCCACATAGACAAGGAACCGGGGCCGGGATCGAACCCGGGTCCTCGGTGGCGTGAGGCGGCAGTGCTAACCACTGCACCACCGCCCAAACTCTAAGGTTCAGCCACCGATTTCCACAATTATTTCAAATTATGTCTCCCAAACTGTAGTAATTTCTCACAAACCTTAGCACTACTTAGCAGATATGTTTCAGCTTCTCACAATCCAATGACTTTTCACCTCTCTGTGACTTTACTGAACAGTAATCGGTTCTCGTTCCCCGTTTCCTCTGTTCCATTAACTCCAGACTTCTTGGAAACTTCTCTTCATTTCTGTAGTTTGCTTAACAGCTGGACTTTAGATTTCCAGCATCTGTTTTCTTAACCATTACTCTATAGTATGACGTTTCTTCCAGCAAGGCTAGAGATGTTGCCTCTTTAGCCTTCTAAAAAGTAATAGTTGCCTTCTCTCTCATTACCTATCTCTAACTGCAATCAAATTAGCTAAACTAAAACTTAAAAGTTTCACCTCAAGGCTCCAGGTGTTAAGCAACCATTCCTGGTTTATTCAATCTGCTTCCCATAGCCCTCTCTATGCACAATAGAAAAACAGTTGGAATTGAAACCATTCTCCACGCATACAAATGCTTTTGTCCAGCGTGAATATAACTATAGGTTTTACCCTTCCAGGCATAGAAACATTAAATTAAACCCACTTAAAACTATACCTTATTTCTAATGTTTACCACTAGCCACTTAAAATACCTTTGTTTTCCTAACATTATAAACAACCTTTGTTTTCCTAACATTATAAACAATGTCATAACGGGACACTTAGAAAACAGTGGTAGGATTGGGCAGAATATAACAGGAATAATGTCTGACAAACCTGCTTGGAGATCTTGGAGGATGTACCTCCTAGCAGAATAGATAAGGGGAAACCAGTGGATGTGTGTACTTGGATTTTCAGAAGGCATTCGATAAGGTCCCACCCAAAATTAAAGCCCATGGGAATGGGGGTAATATTCTGGCATGGATTGAGAACTGGTTAACAAACAGAAAACAGATGGGTCATTCTCAGGTTGGCAGGCTAAGATTAGTGCGGTACTGCAGGATCAGTGCTCAGGCCCCAGCTATTCAGAATCTATATAACTCATTTGAATGTGGGGAGCAAATGTAATATTTTCACGTTTGCTGATGTTACAAAACTACGTGGGAATGTAAGTTGTGAGGAAAATGCAAGGAGCCTTCACGGAGATTTAGGCAGGCTTAGTGAATGGGCAAGAAATGACAGATAGCATATAATGTGGAAAAATGTGACGTTATTCACTTAGGTAAGAAATATTCTATATTTCGTTTTTTTCCTAAATGGTGAGAGATTGGAAGGGATGATTTCCAAAGTGTTCCCTTGCCCATGTGACACTGAAATCTAGCACGCAGGTACAGCAAGCAATTGTTAAATGGAATGTTGGCCTTTGTTGCAAAAGAATTGAGTGCAGGAGTCTTGCTGAAATTGTTCAGGGCCTTGGTCAGACTGCACAGGGAGTAGTGTACACAATTTTGGTCTCTTTAACCAAGGAAGGATACAAATGCAACAAAGATTCACCAGTCACCCCTGGAATGGCGGAAATGTCCAACGGAGGAGAATTAGAGGACACTGGGCCTGTGTTAGAACATAGAACATAACAGCGCAGTACAGGCCCTTCGGCCCTCGATGTTGCGCCAACCTGTGAAACCACTCTAAAGCCCATCTACACTATTCCTTTATCGTCCATATGTCTATCCAATAACCATTTGAATGCCCTTAGTGTTGGCGAGTCCACTACTGTTGCAGGCAGGGCATTCCATGCCCTTACTACTCTCCGAGTAAAAAACCTACCTCTGACATCTATCCTATATCTATCTCCCCTCAATTTAAAGCTATGTTCCCTCGTGCTAGACATCACCATCCGAGGAAGAAGGCTCTCACTGTCCACCCTATCCAATCCTCTGATCATCTTGTATGCCTCAATTAAATCACCTCTTAACCTTCTTCTCTCTAACGAAAACAGCCTCAAGTCCCTCAGCCTTCCCTCATAAGATCTTCCCTCCATACCAGGCAACATTCTGGTAAATCTCCTCTGGACCCTTTCCAATGCTTCCACATCCTTCCTATAATGTGGCGACCAGAAATTACCCTTCATGTATATGCGCAGTGCCAGAGGTTGCAGCCCGTGTTCTCTAGAGTTTAGAAGAATGAGGGGTGATCTCATTGCAGCATATAAAATTCTTACAGGGCTCAACAGGGTAGATGCAGGAAGGATGTTTTCCCTGGTTGGGGGCTGGCGGGGTTTCTAGAACCAGGGGGCACAGTCTCTGAGTAAGAGGTAGGCCATTTGGGATGAATAGAGAGGAGGATGAATCTTTGAAATTCTCTACCCAGAGTGCTGTGGAAGCTCAGTCATCGAGTATGTCTTAGAGATCCATATATAGAACATCACAGCGCAGTACAGGCCCTTCGGCCCTCGATGTTGCGCCGACCTGTGAAACCACTCAAAGCTCATCTTCATTTCTGGCTAAGTTTGCCGATGATACAAAGATAGGTGGAGGGGCAGGTAGTATGGAGGAGGTGGGGAGGCTGCAGAAAGATTTAGACAGTTTAGGAGAGTGGTCCAAGAAATGGCTGATGAAATTCAACGTGGGCAAGTGCGAGGTCTTGCACTTTGGAAAAAAGAATAGAGGCATGGACTATTTTCTAAACGGTGACAAAATTCACAATGCTGAAGTGCAAAGGGACTTGGGAGTCCTAGTCCAGGATTCTCTAAAGGTAAACTTGCAGGTTGAGTCCGTAATTAAGAAAGCAAATGCAATGTTGTCATTTATCTCAAGAGGCTTGGAATATAAAAGCAGGGATGTATTTCTGAAGCATTATAAAGCATTAGTTAGGCCCCATTTAGAATACTGTGAGCAATTTTGGGCCCCACACCTCAGGAAGGACATACTGGCACTGGAGCGGGTCCAGTGGAGATTCACACAGATGATCCCAGGAATGGTAGGCCTAACATACGATGAACGTCGGAGGATCCTGGGATTATATTCATTGGAGTTTAGGAGGTTACGGGGAGATCTAATAGAAACTTACAAGATAATGAATGGCTTAGATAGGGTGGACGTAGGGAAGTTGTTTCCATTAGCAGGGGAGACTAGGACCCGGGGGCACAGCCTTAGAATAAAAGGGAGTCACTTTTGAACAGAGATGAGGAGAAATTTCTTCAGCCAGAGTGGTGAGTCTGTGGAATTCATTGCCACAGAGGGCGGTGGAGGCCGGGACGTTGAGTGTCTTTAAGACAGAAGTTGATAAATTCTTGATTTCTCGAGGAATTAAGGGCTATGGAGAGAGAGAGGGTAAATGGAGTTGAAATCAGCCATGATTGAATGGTGGAGTGGACCCGATGGGCCGAATGGCCTTACTTCCGCTCCTATGTCTTATGGTCTTACACTATTCCCTTATCGTCCATATGTCTATCCAATGACCATTTGAATGCCCTTAGTGTTGGTGAGTCCACTACTGTTGCAGGCAGGCATTCCACACCCTTACTACTCTCTGAGTAAAGAACCTACCTCTGACATCTGTCCGAGATCTATATCCCCTCAATTTAAAGTTATGTTCCCTCGTGCTAGACATCACCATCCGAGGAAAAAGGCTCTCACTGTCCACCCTATCCAATCCTCTGATCATCTTGTATGCCTCAATTAAGTCACCTCTTAACCTTCTTCTCTCTAACGAAAACAGCCTCAAGTCCCTCAGCCTTTCCTCATAAGATCGTCCCTCCATACCAGGCAACATTCTGATAAATCTCCTCTGCACCCTTTCCAATGCTTCCACACCCTTCCTATAATGCGGCGACCAGAATTGCACGCAATACTCCAAATGCGGCCGCACCAGAGTTTTGTACAGCTGCAACATGACCTCATGGCTCCGAAACTCAATCCCTCTACCAATAAAAGCTAACACACCGTACGCCTTCTTAACAACCCTCTCAACCTGGGTGGCAACTTTCAGGGATCAATGTACATGGACACCGAGATCTCTGCTCATCCACACTGCCAAGAATCTTACCATTAGCCCAGTACTGGGTCTTCCTGTTATTCCTTCCAAAATGAATCACCTCACACTTTTCTGCATTAAACTCCATTTGCCACCTCTCAGCCCAGCGCTGCAGCTTATCTATGTCCCTCTGTAACTTGTAACATCCTTCCGCACTGTCCACAACTCCACCAACTTTAGTGTCATCTGCAAATTTACTCACCCATCCTTCTACGCCCCCCTCCAGGTCATTTATAAAAATGACAAACAGCAGTGGCCCCAAAACAGATCCTTGTGGTACACCACTAGTAACTGGACTTCAGGCTGAACATTTCCCATCAACCACCACCCTTTGTCTTCTTCCAGCTAGCCAATTTCTGATCCAATTTCTCGATATTAAACATATCAAGGGATATGGGGATTGTGTGGGTAAATGGCGTTGAGGTAGAAGATCAGACATGATCTCGTCGAATGACAGAGCAGGCTAGAGGGACCAAATGGCCTACTCCTATTTCCTATGTTCCGAGAACAGTCTTGCTTGGAAGAAGCCAAAAGCAATTAGTCAGTTGATCCTTTAAGGGGTCATCAACCTGAAACGTTAACTCTGTTTCTCTCCTTGTTGCCTCCCGACTCGCTCGGTATTTCCAACATTTTCTGTTTTCATGTGGTAAATGGTGTACACCTGTGGCAGTGGATTGGACTCATCATTCTGTCAAACTGCTGAACCCCACCAATACAGCTGGTCGAGTGGGGCGGCAGCTGATGGTCAGCTGACAGGGGCTTCTGCATTTGTTGCAGGAGGGTATCCATCTCTGGGGGCTGAAATATATGGCAAGTGTAAAATGTGTGAAATTTATTTTCTTTCATTACCTTCTACTCCATCGTTATCCAGATGGTCTTCAGCTCTCTCTTCCAAGTCATTTACTTCTTCTTCCATGTTTCCTCCTTCTATCTCAAACTCCTCTATTTCCTGCCCACGCAGAACAATCTGCAGAGGAAAGACTTCATTAGCATAATCATATACACAAACAACAGGAGCTCTGACACAAACTAGAATACATCAACGAACACAACACTTGAAGCAGACTCTATATTAATCAATTCCCCTTCAAACCTGGTGTACAAGCCATTTCAATTGGCCATTTATATACCACAAGATCATCTCAGATTGGTGAGTAAAGCACATGTTTCACCTCTCTGTCATATGTTACAACATTTCTGTACTCTTGTACCCCAAGATCCCTAGCCAATTCCCCATTAAACGGACGTAACTCCCAGTGCTGAGGACCCAGGTTCGATCGCAGTCACAGGTTACTGTCCATTTGTGCACAGTCTGTTTGCACATTCTCCCCATGTCTGCATGGGCTCCACAACCCAAAGATGTGCAGGTTAGGTGGATCGGCCATGCTAAATTGCCCTTTAATTGGGAAAAAAAGAATTGGGTACTTTAAAAAAAATGTTTTAATGGATGTAACTCTACAGAAATATTATAAATCTCTTCCTCAAAAGCTCCTCAAGGTAAATTACTCTGTGTAATAAACCCCTATGAAAACCAAATTTTCCTCTTCATTCTCCTCATTGTAATCTTCAGTCTGTGCCTCCAGTTACTAATTCACGGATCTGTGGGGATGATCTTTCTCAAACATTGCCGGAAATATTCACTGGGTAGTGATCAGGAGCAGCAGCCCTGGCTGTTTTATCTTCTTCCCAGGTTTGCGTCAAATTGCAGTACCCTACTGCCACCTGAGAACAGATAATTTAGCACAGACTTGGCTAGATGGCTCACTCCCACTGATCCAGTACTGATCCAGTCAGAAATCCTGAAGTTAACATTTCTCAATTTGTGCAGATTGATTTTTGATTTAAATTGATCTGCAGACTGTCCAAGAGTTTCTGCTGGCCTTTCCCTCCCTAATTTGTGGCTCTCGTCAAACACTCACCATCCTTTGTTGATGTTTCCTCTGTGCTCCAAGTCTCTCCTTCATGTGCTGCCAGTACAGAACTTCCATATCTGCAAAGGAAAGAGACCATCTTTAAAGTCAGCCAGCAGCATACAAACAAGCCAAACTCTCAAAATGACAACGCTCAAGAAAATCAGTTGTTTACTTGGTGAGGCTCCTCCTCGCTACCAGCCACTCTGCTGAGACACCTGTCCTGCCATGAGCACCTGACAGTGGAGGAGGGTGTAATGGAGGGGTGGGGGAAAAGAGAAGGCCACCTTCTTAAACCCCTCCGCATGCCCCCCCCCCCAATCCTCAACTCCAACTGCAAGTGTGAGGAGCTCATGGATTTCTTTGTCACAAAGATGAAACCCATCGCTTAACTTCCTCTGCTACTTCCTACTCTCCTTCGAGTTCACCACACTCGGCTTCCTCTAATGTTTCCCCAAAATATGCATTTTTCTCTAATTTCTCACCCACATTCCATCCTGACTCAAGGCCCAACTCCGCCTCCCTTGATCCTGTTCCAACCAAACTACGGACCTCCCAACTTCCCTTTCTGGCTCCCAGGTTAGGCAACATTGTTATAGGTCCCTCTCCTAGAGTACTGTCCCCACTCCCCCTTCAAATCATCGCCACACTCTCCTCAAAAATTCATCCTTGTTTTGCAATGCACAGTCAATTAATTTAAGCGTTCAGGTCCTTAAACGGTCGCACATCTGGTAGCCTAAAGTGGACAGCCTGTGCGTGGGAACATTTGGGTTGCTGCAAGGCCTAAAGGACGCACTGCCCTTGGCTCTCCTGCTCTTGCAAATACATCCCAGTCGCTAACCTCCCTTTCCTCGCCAATGCCCAAGAACATGTCCACATCGTAGTTATTTCCTCCAGAATTCTATATTTGAATCCCTCCAATTTAGTTTACACCCATATCACAGCAGTGAAACAGCCCTTACCAAAGTCACAAACGCAACTGTGGTAAATTATGCTTTCTCATCCTTCTCAATCGGTCTGATTGAGATGGTTGGCCACATCATCCCCTGCCATCACCCACCAGGTGGGTTCGCTTGCTTCCATTCTCAGTCATAGCCGGATAATCTCATGCAATGGTTTCGCTTTCCGCTGCCACGCAATTACATCTGAAGTTCCCCAAGGATCTATACTTTTCCCTCTAGCCCTTCTTATCTACGTGCTACTCCTCAATCACATCATCCAAAAACAAATCTCAAATTCCATTGTAGGCTGATGACAATTAACTCCATCTCACAACAACCTCTCAATTCCTCCACCGTCTCGGAGCTGGCACACTGCTTGGCCCAAGATCCAATACGGTTTGAGCAGAAATTTTCTCGACTTAAAGCCATCGTCTCTTGCCCTCTCCATTGACGCTATTCCTGAGTCACTGATTCTACCTTTTCCTAGTCAATGTTTCAGACTGAATCAGACTGTTGTATCCCATGGAAGGATACAGAGCAGGTGAGCGTTGCAGGAATGAGTAATCTGAAGAGGCAATCATTTCCTCAGTGAAAGATTAGGACTGGTTAGGATATGGACAATACGCACATTACAATGAATTCACTCCAGGTCTTATATTTTGTAAATCAGAAAAACCTTTTAAATGGACCCCTTGATGAAAGAATGCAGGCTGATTTCAGATGCCCTGCACTGCTTCTCACCTGCAAATGTTGGGCCTCTTCTCCTGTTCTTCGCCTCACTCCATCCACCGTAATCTGGGGAGAGAAAAAAAAGAGTTTGAGAGGTGGAGTCAGACAGAGAGGATGTAGAACAATGCTTTTCAAACTTTTTTCCCTCAGGACCCACTTGCCAACTGGCCATCCTTCAAGACTCACGCCGGCTGACCTTCGGGACCCATGCCGCGTTTGCTAACCCAGTCTATCCTGACTCAAGGCAGTGTTTGAGACACAAAGTTTCTTGCTCAAGGCAAGGGAGGGAAAGTAAATCATCTAGTTTTTAGCCCCTGATACATTGAATTTATGTCAACATTGAGTGAGGACAGGATCGTATATGCTTGTGATGTTCTCCCGTCTACAAGAGTTCAATGTCCGGGGTCACATATGAAGGATAGTTACTCATGAGAGAGACTGGAGAGCCGCCAACAATTGTGAACCTGAATTAATCATGGGACACTGTCTCGAGGAAACAAAGAAGTGAAGGAAGAAGACCAAGGAGTGGAGAACAGATATGAATGCTGACACTAAAACTGGCCCACAGACAATTGACAGACTAACTGTTCTGGTTGTCATTAATCAGACAAAATGGACATTGAAAACGGTTTTATCAGATATTCATTATTTTCTCAAGATAGTCAATTGTGGCATTGTGGTGTGCTCACGTCTCCCCAACTAGAAGACATTGCAGTCATTTTGTGGAGACTGTTGTCTCCAATAGCATTGCTCTTGCTGCAATGACAGCCGATTCCCTACACGCATGCACGGGGCCCACGTCCAGAATAATGGAAGTGCAGATGGAGCAAACTCTTGGGCCGCAGCTTTGGCCAGGAGAAGTAGCGGAATCCGCCAAACGGTTCACGGACAAGGTTTTCGAGGCGGAGCTGCTGCCAGGCAAGGGTTGGTGGTGGTGGGTTGGGCGGGAACTGTGAGGCTTACAGGAAATCTGTCAAATAATTGCTCCCTCTAGAGGACAGATTTGATATTTTAAGCAGTAATTTCCCTGAAGACTTCCGAACACTGACATTGCGGGTTGATGAATGCAGAGCACCGTGACCTGTGGCTCCACGACACTTCTGAAACCCGCCCGCAACACGCCGTTTGAAAAACCCTGATGTAGAGCACCATACATAATTATAATAGCAATGAATGTCACGGTGTATGACTCACTAATGGTGAGCCATACAGTACAAGAATGTACCTGCATCGAATGAAAGGAGCGCGAGGGCTGTGTAGTATGTGCAGTATGTAGTATCCACATTCGGACACGGAGCAAACTTCAAGGATTCAGCAAACACAGGAAACAATTGGTCAGTAGCTACTCACATGTTACAGAGAACCACTTCCCAAACTCTTTCAATTTCATACAGGTTTTCCTTTTCCGCTTGTTTCCTGTGACGTCGACACATGATGGAATGACAAAGTGCTTTCCTGCAAAATATAAAATCACCGCACTAAGTCTAAGACCACAACAGAGTAATGAGGGGAATAATAACACAAAACAGTTTATCACACAATTCGCAACCCAACAGTCACTCCCTCCATGATTCGATGATTTATCAGATGGTCAATGTGCTGTTCAGTTTGTTGGGTGGCAAGTGTATCAGTGGGCTCTACCGATTTGGCAGGGTGATCATTGTGGTACTAGGTTGTGCAGGCCAGGATTTCAGGTCAGAACTCCAACTCGAGATGAGTGACCCCAGGCAAGACAGACATTACTTTTGACTCATAGCGATCAGTCTAGGTTATGAAAGCTTCAATTGTTCCCAGCATTTTTGAGGAAAAGTTCCAGATTTCCACTATCCTGTGTGTACAAAAAGTGCTTCTTGGCATCACCACTGAATGACATAGCTCTCATTTTGAGACTATGGCCAGCTTCCAACCACTGTTCTGCTGGAAGGTTCTTGCAGCAAGGCAGACTCAACTGCAGCATCCTCCCTGCTTCAATAGAGCACCAATCCCAGCCCAGGTTCCCACGCAAAAACTGTCCGGGCGAGATAGCAGCCAGTAACAGGGGAACTACTCCAAACACTCTGCAGTAAGGAGCAAACTATCCTCTCTCAATCTGGTAGTTCTCACCTCCTTAAACTGTTCAGCCACACCTCCCCATAAGCAACACGCAACTGCACTGTCACAGCACAGATATACGGCAAACGGCAACTCTCTCTCTGCTGTCCCATGCAATGTTCCGCCAATGTGGGCAACGATTGATTTTGCTAAAAACCGAGATAGAGGGTTAGCAATAGCTGTGCTGAAATCTCGATCATGGCATTCCTTGAAGTAGGTATCAACAGGTTACCTGAGGGGGGGGGGGGGTTATACAGAGAATGATGGAACAATCGGACAGGCCCAAAGTAATCAGACAGCTGCCACTCAGTCATGACCCCCACCCTGTCCCTTGATAAGGTTATCAATATTCCTTGTTGAATCAAAGAAACATTGCTTGAGTTTATGCCCGAGTTTCTTCTCTTAATAGAGATGGAAACTGGATATATTCAATGAGATACCTTTCTTGAACGGCTTGTCTTGGGTGGCTTCAAAAGGGTCCAGGCTCCTCCAGGGGTCGAGTACTTCCTACAATGCAAACAAGAATAGCAAGTAGTAAGAGAGAGCGAACTTGCATTTATATAGTTCTATTTGATGTAGCAGCTATTTGCAGACAGCAAAACCTAGAAACACCAATGAGATACATGGCCAAATTAGGCGGTTTTGCTGTTGATTGAAAGATTTAGAGACACATCCCGCCAGTGCAGCACTCCATGAGCACTGGCCCTCCTGTGCCTCAGCGATACCCCAAAACATCAGTCTGAATTACGTGCTTAAGTTTCCAGGGTGGTGCTCGACTCCACCAAATTCCTCCTCCTCCACTCCCTGAGCATCTCACCCAATGCCTACTTGGGTTGAATTCACCAACAGCTTTCCTGGTTGTCTCAATCGCACAATCCACTACTGAGTCCAAGGCACCACCAGCACATCTTTCTTCAGCACCTGCCTCCATATTTTCCTCCAAGATGTCTTCTCGCTCACCCTGGGCATAGTGTTGATAGGGTGCAACTGCCAGAAAAAGCAATGAATTCTTTAAAACTTTCCGCCTTTATTGTAAACGAGCTAGTTTTCTGAACTTCAGCTCGAGGAAAAACACTTATTTCAGGACAGGAGATTAACAACAAATGACTTCGCCCATCCCCTCCAAAACATACAAGAACTCTCTGGGGTTGTTGTGCGCAGATCTTTGAAGATGGGAGGACAGGTTAACACAGCAATTAATGAAGTTTATTGGTATCCTGAGCTTTATGAACAGAAATATAGAGTATAAAAACCAGGAAGTCAAGTTAAAACTTTATAAAACACCTATTTGGGCACAGCTGGAATTGTATCCAACTTTGGACACCACATTTTATGAAGAACACGAAGGCTTTGGACAAGTATAGAAGAGATTTATGAGAATGATTCTGGGAATTGTTCTGGGGTAAAGGATTAGTTACGTGGATAGGCTGGAAAAGCTGGAGTTTTTCTTTACCGTAAGTAAAAATTTTTACCGATGAGTAAAAAAACAAAACCATTTCCAGTGGCTGAAGTGTCTCACCAGCGATTGGCAAAAGAACTAGAAGCAGCAAACAAATGAGAAAACAAACGGTTATGATTTGGACAATGCTGCCTGATAAGGGACTGGAAACGGAGTTGGGAATTGGGGAAAATCTTGCAGGGACATGGGGAAAAATGGCAGGAGAGTGGGGCTAACTGGATTGCTCTTTGGCCCATCGAGTGCCATCTTCCATATTATATTGCCCTGTGGTTACATTTCATGTTACCGCAGTACACCCAATGCACAGACCTGCCCTTGTTGATGGTTTTGATCACATATTCAGTCACTTTGCTAATGCTCAAGAGTGGACCGATGAGCCGGCGTGGGTGCTTGCATGGAGGCGGCTTTGTGTAAGGACACAAGTTTAGGGGCACTGGTGATGGCGCCCCTGCCGTTCCCGCCGGTGCGGTACTCCACCAGTCCAGTGGTGGTGGTGGCCCTGAGAGTCTGGGGGGAGTGGAGGAGGCATGTGGGAGCAGAGGGAGTATCGGTGTGGTCCCCAATCTGCGATAATCATAGGTTTGCCCCGGGGAGGATAGATGACGGGTTCCATATTTGCTGGACAGCGGGGATAGAGAGGATGGGACACTTGGTCTTGGAAGGTAGCTTCCTGAGTATGAGGGCGCTGGAGGAGAAGTTTGCACTGGCTGGACGGAATGATCTCCGATATTTACAGGTGCGGGACTTTTTGCGGAGGCAGGTACCAACCTTCCCACTCCTGCCGCTAAGGGGGATTCAGGATAGGGTGGTTTCGAGAGGATGGATAGGGGAGGGGAGCGTCTTGGACAAATATAAAGAACTTATGGGTTCGGAGGAGCACAGACCGAGGAGCTGAAGCGCAAGTGGGTGGAGGAGCTGGGGGGAGAGATGGAGGAGCTGGGGGGAGAGTTAGAGGAGGGCCTTTGGGCGGACACGTTGGGTAGGGTCAATGCGACCGCAATATGTGCCAGGCTCAGCCTGATCCAATTTAAGGTCGTTCACCGGGCTCACATGACAGTGGCGCAGGATCCACGAAGAGAAACGGGCGGATGTTCTGGCCTTTGCTTCGCTGGCAGCACGGAGGCGGATATTGTTGGCGTGGAGGGACTCAAAGCCTCCGAAATCGGAGACCTGGCTTTCAGACATGGCTGCCTTCCTCTGCCTGGAGAAAATTAAGTTCGCCATGAGAGGGTCTCTGTTAGGGTTCGCCCGGAGGTGGCAACCATTCGTCGACGTCCTCGCAGAGAACTAATCATCAGCAGAAAGGGGGGGTAGGTTAGCGTAGGTTAGGGGGGTAAGCAATGGCAAGACTTGCGGGAGCGGGTGGCAGAATTTGCACTATGTATATATTATCTTGTTATTTATATTGTTGATTTTGTTGCTGTTAAAATGCCAAAGAAAATACCTCAATAAAATGTTTATTAAAATAAAAAAGAGTGGACTGATGCGATGGTAATTGGCTGGAATGGATTTGTTCTGCTTTTTGTGGACAGAACATGCCTGGGCAATTTTCCACTTTGCTGGGTAGATGCAGTGTTACAGCTGTACTGAAACGTTGGCTCGAGGTCCGTCTAATTCCAGAGTACAAGGCTTCAGCACCACAGGCGGGATGTTGTCAGAGCTCATAGCCTTTGCTGCATTCTGTGCATTCAGCTGTTTCTTAATATTACATGGATCAAATCAACTGGGTGAAGACTGGCATGTGATGGTGGGGACTTCAGGAGCAAGCTAACATTGATCTCTACTCTGTACCTTTGGTTGATAGCTGCGTATGCTTCAAAGTTATCTTTGGCAACCATGTGCTGGGCTATTGCCGTTGCTGAGGAGAGGGATACCCACGTCCTGACTCTAATTATTTTATTATCCACCACCATTCGCAACTGGATGTGGCTTTGAACTGCTCGGTACTTTGTGGGATTGCTTAGCTTTGTTTATTGCAGGCTACTTAGCATATATCTAGTCCTGTGTGCACCAAGTAGACGCCTAATCAATCGGTGCACTTGGTGCTGCTCTTGGCTTGCTCTTCCCGACTCTTCACTGAATTGACTGATGATAATGGTGGGGTGAGAGATACGCCAAGTCATTAGGTTCCAGATTGGGGTGGAATACAATTTTGCTGCCACTGATGGCCCACCACCTCATGAATGCTTAGTTTTTAAGTTACTTTGTTCTATCCCATTTATCACAGTGGTAGTGTCACCCAACATGACAGATGATACCTTCAGTGTGAAAACAGGATTTATTTTCCACAGAACATCAGTCCTACCAACACCATCATGGACAAGGCAAGGTCAATAAGTCTTACCCTCACACAGGCTTAATCTCACAGCTGTCCCCTTCAGAACTCAACCAGCTCAGTCAGTTGAGGTGCTATCAAACCATTCTTGGTGAAGTCCTGCAGAGTATACTCTGTGCCTTGCTACCCTCAATGCTTTTTCCAAGTGCTGTCCAACATGAAGAATCCATAGACTCCCTACAGTGCAGGAAGCGCCCATTCATCCCATCAAGCCTGCACCGACCTTCCGAGAAAGTGCCCTACACCTAGGCCCACTCCATTGCCCTATCCCTGTAACCCTACACATCGATCATGGCCAATCGAACTAACCTGCACAATTTTGGACTGCATGAGGAAACCGGAGCACCTGGAGGAAACCCATAGACATGGGGAGAACATGCAAACTCCACACAGACAGACACCCAAGGTCGGAATTGAACCCAGGTCCCTGGCACTGTATGGCAGCAGTGCTAACCACTGGGCCACTTTAATCAGCTGAGAGGGGGCTCAGTGGTAATCAGCAGGACCTTTCCTCAGGAACGAGAGTAGCTGAAAACAGAAAGGTTTGAAAATTTTGTCAAGGAGCCATGTAATTATATCATTTTTAATGCTCTGCAGTGAAATACAAATGCTTCCACTTCAACTCGGCGAAATTATTAGAGTCAAGTGGATCAAAACTTTTGTTTTCCCTTTGTTTACCTTCTGTTACCATCAAGACTGTGGACCAAACATGGAAGATCACCAAAGTGACCTCCGCATTCATTGCAATTAGTGAGTGTAAAATACAAGTCCATACTTGTTATTTACCGTACTGGTTTATGTACACTTAAAACAAAGCAAACAACTGCAGCAGTGCTCCACTAGCTACTTTCCAAGGTGAATCCATTTTACCTCACCACCTTTTCAAGGGCAATTCTTTTTTTTTTTATAAATAATTTTTTATTGAGGTTTTCACGAAATATCAACAACAGAATGAAAAAGGAACCCAATAGAACTAAATACAGAACAAAATAAAACAACCCCTGTGCCCCCCTCCCCCCGATACACAAGTAATAAATTAACACCCCGAATTAACACAAAGCAAACATAGCAAATATATACACCCCCTCAGATCCCCCAGTGTAAACAAATAAAAATAAAAGAGACCCCCCACCCCCCCCGCCGCATTGCTGCTGACCATTGTCTATCGTTCTGCCCGGAAGTCCAAGAACAGTTGCCACCGCCTAAAGAACCCTTGCACCGATCCCCTTAAGGCAAATTTCACCCTCTCCAATTTAATAAACCCCGCCATATCGTTGATCCAGGATTCCACGCTTGGGGGCCTTGCATCCTTCCACTGAAGGAGAATCCTTCGCCGGGCTACCAGGGACGCAAAGGCCAGAATACCGGCCTCTTTCGCCTCCTGCACTCCCAGCTCCTCTGCAATCCCAAATATTGCGAGCCCCCAGCCCGGTTTGACCATGGATCCTACCACCCCCGACACCGTCCTCGCTACGCCCTTCCAAAATTCCTCCAGCGCTGGGCATGCCCAGAATTGCTGGGCTCCCTGAGCACCTATCCTCACCCCCAAAGAACCGACTCATCCTTGTCCCGGTCATGTGTGCCCTGGCAACACCGTAAACTGCATGAGGCTAAGAGCCCGCTCGCCCAGGGGAGCTCCGTAATTCAAGGGCAATTCATGATAGATAACAAATGCTGACCATACCAGAGATGAGCACATCCCATATTTTTAAAACTCTAAAATTAACATGATCACAGGCACCATGACAACAAAAAGCAATAAGCTTTCCAGTATGTAATTATTAAAGTGTGTGTATTATAGATCAACACATCCAATAAATATGAAACGCTGTTTTTTTTCAATGTACTTTGCACGCACACACACCAACATTGCGCGCGCACAGTACCAGCCCTCCCCCTACAGTAATCAGCCCTTCCCCCCCCCCCAACACAGTAATCAGCCCCTCCTCCCAATGCACAGTAATCAGCCCCTCCCCCAACACAGTAATCAGCCCCTCCCCTCAATGCAGAGTAATCAGCCCCTCCCTCCCCCAACGCACAGTAATCAGCCCCTCCCCCAATGCACAGTAATCAGCCCCTCCCCCAAATGCACAGTAATCAGCCCTTCCCTTCCCCAACGCACAGTAATCAGCCCCTCCCCCAATGCACAGTAATCAGCCCCTCCCTCCCCAACGCACAGTAAACAGCCCCTCCCCCAACGCACAGTAATCAGCCCCTCCCCCAATGCACAGTAATCAGCCCCTCCCTCCCCAACGCACAGTAAACAGCCCCTCCCCCAACATACAGTAATCAGCCCCTCCTCCCAACGCACAGTAATCAGCCACTCCCCCAACACAGTAATCAGCCCTCACCCACCAACACACAGTAATCAGCCCCTCCCCCCAACACACAGTAATCAGCCCTCCCTCCCCCAATGCACAGTAATCAGCCCCCCCCAACGCACAGTAATCAGCCCTTCCCTCCCCAACGCACAGTAATCAGCCCTTCCCTCCCCAACGCACAGTAATCAGCCCGTCCCCACCAACGCACAGTAATCAACCCCTCCCCTCAACGCACAGTAATCAACCCCTCCCCCCAACACACAGTAATCAGCCCTTCCCCCAATGCACAGTAATCAGCCCCCTCCAACGCACAGTAATCAGCCCCTCCCCCAACGCACAGTAATCAGCCCTTCCCTCCCCCCAACAAAAAGTAATCAGTCCCCCCCCCCCAAACACACAGTAATCAGCCCCTCCCCCAATGCACAGTAATCAGCCCTTCCCTTCCCCAATGCAATAATCAGCACTTCCCTCCCACAATGCAGTAATCAGCCCCTCCCCTCAATGCACAGTAATCAGCCCCTCCCCTCAACGCACAGTAATCAGCCCCTCCCCTCAACGCACAGTAATCAGCCCCTCCCCCAATGCACAGTAATCAGCCCTCCCCCCAACGCACAGTAATCAGCCCCGCCTCCCAACGCACAGTAATCAGCCCCTCCCCAACACAGTAATCAGCCCTCACCCACCAACGCACAGTAATCAGCCCTTCCCTCCCCAACGCACAGTAATCAGCCCTTCCCCCCAACACACAGTAATCAGCCCTTCCCCCCAACACACAGTAATCAGCCCTTCCCCCCAACACACAGTAATCAGCCCTTTCCCCAATGCACAGTAATCAGCCCCCTCCAACGCACAGTAATCAGCCCTTCCCCCCCAACAAACAGTAATCAGCCCCTCCCCCAACGCGCAGTAATCAGCCCTTCCCTCCCCCAACAAAAAGTAATCAGTCCCTCCCCCCCCAAACACACAGTAATCAGCCCCTCCCCCAATGCACAGTAATCAGCCCTTCCCTTCCCCAATGCAATAATCAGCACTTCCCTCCCACAATGCAGTAATCAGCCCCTCCCCTCAATGCACAGTAATCAGCCCCTCCCCTCAACGCACAGTAATCAGCCCCTTCCCTCAACGCACAGTAATCAGCCCTTCCCCCCAACACACAGTAATCAGCCCTTCCCCCCAACACACAGTAATCAGCCCTTCCCCCAATGCACAGTAATCAGCCCCCTCCAACGCACAGTAATCAGCCCTTCCCCCCCAACACACAGTAATCAGCCCCTCCCCCAACGCACAGTAATCAGCCCTTCCCTCCCCCCAACAAAAAGTAATCAGTCCCTCCCCCCCAAACACACAGTAATCAGCCCCTCCCCCAATGCAGTAATCAGCCCTTCCCTTCCCCAATGCAATAATCAGCACTTCCCTCCCACAATGCAGTAATCAGCCCCTCCCCTCAATGCACAGTAATCAGCCCCTCCCCTCAACGCACAGTAATCAGCCCCTCCCCTCAACGCACAGTAATCAGCCCCTCCCCCAATGCACAGTAATCAGCCCTCCCCCCAACGCACAGTAATCAGCCCCACCTCCCAACGCACAGTAATCAGCCCCTCCCCCAACACAGTAATCAGCCCTCACCCACCAACACACAGTAATCAGCCCCTCCCCCCAACACACAGTAATCAGCCCCTCCCACCCCAACACACAGTAATCGGCCCCTCCCTCCAAATCACAGTATTCAGCCCATCCTCCCAACGCACAGTAATCAGCCCCTCCCCCCAACACACAGTTATCAGCCCCCCCCCCCCAAACACACAGTAATCAGCCCTTCCCTCCCCCCAACACACAGTAATCAGCCCTTCCCTCCCCCCAACACACAGTAATCAGTTGTGGACAGTGCGGAAGGATGTTACAAGTTACAGAGGGACATAGATAAGCTGCAGCGCTGGGCTGAGAGGTGACAAATGGAGTTTAATGCAGAAAAGTGTGAGGCGATTCATTTTGGAAGAAATAACAGGAAGACAGAGTACTGGGCTAATGGTCAGATTCTTGGCAGTGTGGAGGAGCAGAGAGATCTCGGTGTCCATGTACATAGATCCCTGAAAGTTGCCACCCAGGTTGAGAGGGTTGTTAAGAAGGCGTACGGTGTGTTAGCTTTTATTGGTAGAGGGATTGAGTTTCGGAGCCATGAGGTCATGTTGCAGCTGTACAAAACTCTGGTGCGGCCGCATTTGGAGTATTGCGTGCAATTCTGGTCGCCGCATTATAGGAAGGGTGTGGAAGCATTGGAAAGGGTGCAGAGGAGATTTACCAGAATGTTGCCTGGTATGGAGGGAAGATCTTATGAGGAAAGGCTGAGGGACTTGGAGGCTGTTTTCGTTAGAGAGAAGGTTAAGAGGTGACTTAATTGAGGCATTCAAGATGATCAGAGGATTGGATAGGGTGGACAGTGAGAGCCTTTTTCCTCGGATGGTGATGTCTAGCATGAGGGGACATAGCTTTAAATTGAGGGGAGATAGATATAGGACAGATGTCAGAGGTAGGTTCTTTACTCAGAGTAGTAAGGGCATGGAATGCCCTGCCTGCAACAGTAGTGGACTCGCCAACACTAAGGGCATTCAAATGGTCATTGGATAGACATATGGACGATAAGGGAATAGTGTAGATGGGCTATAGAGTGGTTTCACAGGTCGGCGCAACATCGAGGGGTGTTGTAGGGCCTGTACTGCGCTGTAATGTTCTATGTCTATGTCAACGCACAGTAATCAGTCCTTCCCTCCCTCCCAACGCACAGTAATCAGCCCTTCCCCCCCCCCCCCGAAACACACAGTAATCAGCCCTTCCCCCCCCAAACACACAGTAATCAGCCCTTCCCCACCAAACACACAGTAATCAGCCCCTCCCCCAACGTACAGTAATCAGCCCCTCCCCCAACGTACAGTAATCAGCCCCTCCCCCCAATGCACAGTAATCAGCCCCTTACCCCCAACGCAGTGATCAGCCCCCCCCAACGCACAGTAATCAGCCCTGCCCTCCCCAACAGTAATCAGCCCCTCCCCCCAAAGCACAGTAATCAGCCCCCCACACAGCCCCTCCCCCAATGCACAGTAATCAGCCCCTCCCCCAATGCACAGTAATCAGCCCCCTCCCCCACAGTAATCAGCCCCTCCCCAACACACAGTAATCAGCCCCTCCCCAACATAGTAATCATCCCATCCCCCAATGCAGTAATCAGCCCCTCCCCAACACAGTAATCAGCCCCTCCCACAATGCACAGTAATCAGCCCCTCCCCCAACACAGTAATCAGCCCCTTCCCCAACACGCAGTAATCAGCCCTTCCCTCCTCCCCCAACGCACAGTAATCAGCCCTTCCCTCCTCCCCCCCAACGCACAGTAATCAGCCCTTCCCTCCCCCCCCCCCAACGCACAGTAATCAGCCCTTCCCTCCTCCCCCAAATGCACAGTAATCAGCCCTTCCCTCCTCCCCCAACGCACAGTAATCAGCCCTTCCCTCCTCCCCCCAACGCACAGTAATCAGCCCTTCCCTCCTCCCCCCAACGCACAGTAATCAGCCCTTCCCTCCTCCCCCCCAACGCACAGTAATCAGCCCTTCCCTCCCCCAACGCAGTCAGCCCTTCCCTCCTCCCCCCCAACGCACAGTAATCAGCCTTTCCCTCCTCCCCCCCAACGCACAGTAATCAGCCCTTCCCTCCCCCCCCCAACGCACAGTAATCAGCCCTTCCCTCCCCCCAATGCACAGTCAGCCCTTCCCTCCTCCCCCCCAATGCACAGTAATCAGCCGTTCCCTCCTCCCCCCCAACGCACAGTAATCAGCCCTTCCCCCCCCCCCCCCCAATGCACAGTAATCAGCCCTTCCCTCCCCCCAATGCACAGTCAGCCCTTCCCTCCCCCCCAACACATAGTAATCCGCCCACACTCGCATACAGAGACTGTAATCAGTCCTCACCCACATAAACACTGTAATCAGCCCTTTCCCCAAATCCCCTCCACTGCCTCACTTAGCAGCTCCTCTTTCCAAACCCTCCACCACTCACTCACATGGCACCCTGGGCTGCACAGCAGTCTCCAACACTGAGCCGTCCTGCAATCCCTTCATGGACATAAGTGTCATGAATTTCACCAATCCGCGGAAATTTCTCATCTTGGTTTCCTTTGCCACATTTAACCCATGGAGACTGGAGTCAATGTTGAGGATTCCTGGTGACTTATGCCACCCCCTCTGATCGGTCTGTCCTGCCAGTGCAAAAGGTATGTGGCCCACCAGCTGGTGGATATGATTCAAGCAGCCAGATTATCTTGCTCATCTCGTCAATAAGACAGCTCTACCAATTTTGGTACAAGTACGCAGATGTTAGCGAGGAGGATTTTGCAGGCTGGTCTTTTCTGTTGCGATTTCAGAATTTCCTTTGTTCACTTTTTAAATGAAGCACAGTAAAACGGTTACCTTGGCTTGCACTGTGTCAGGCACTGTCTTCCCCCTCTCACGAAGCATGTAACCTCGATCTTCACCCACAGCCTGCAGGGACATGAAGTGGGAATTACACCAAGAGCGGACACAGTTTAGTACTGTACACACTCTACAGTCTACTGTACACACTCGCTGTTCTTCAAACCCCATCCCAAACCAGCACTCACTTTCTGATGTGTAATATGATCCCGAACCACCTCATCCTCTGCCAACATTGGAAGAAAACCGCCATCAGCGTCACCATCATCATCACCGTCATCTCCTGCGGGACCTGAGGTAAGAGCATACACTGAAGGTATTTTGTCGAGATTATTCTCACAGGAATCTGTGTGGGTCGATGTACAGAGAGTTAATGCACCGCCTACTTATTCAAAACAAGAATAGTTGCCAGAATTGGGTAGAGCCCCGCCCACCACCTTAACCACCCATGGCCCCAGACACACCCCAACTCTCTGCCCCAAGCCCTAAACCCACTCCAATCCTCGGTCTACTTGCCAACAGTTCCGCAACTGTATTCAGGCACACAGTGCAAGGGCCCAAATGTGATTCCTGGCCTGAGCACAGTGAGATGCCGGGCTCGTGGTGTACCTTGTCGGCGAGAGCGGCAGCAATGCCGTCACCAGCGCCCCCAGGCTCGTTCCTTTGCAGGACGTCATCTCCAACCTCTTCCACGCTGCCCCCTCTCCCTCCATCACCCACTTATGGATCATCGCCACGTTGGCTTCCCAGTGATGGTCCTTCAACTCCCCCCCCTTATCTTTACAATTACAGATTTTAAGATTAACACGGATTACAATGCTACAATGGTCTCATTAACAGACAAAGTCCCTTTTCAGCACACAAGATGAGTGTGGAACGAGACACTCCCCTCTGATTCAAATTGAATGTCTGGATTTCTCCTCAAAAGCTCCCCAGGTGATTCTTATACCGTGAGCCATCTTGTCTCAATGAACTCTGGCTTCCACACAAGTGATTTAAATTCCGCTTTCAAAAGTTACACTTTCAATTTAAAAAAAAAATAATGCTTTCCCTCCGCTGCTTCCATCAGGTTTCGCATTCAGGTTTTACACCTCTCCCTTCATGTTTTCTTTGTCTGAAAGGCTTTTGTGCAAACTCCAAGATGCAGTCACTGATTTCCACAATTATTTCAAATAATGTCCGAAGTGTAATAATTTCTCACAAACCTTAGCACTACTGCAGCTATCTTTCTTGCTTCTCACAATCCAATGTCTTTTCACCTCTCTGTGACTTTACTGAACAGTAATCTGTTCTGGTTCCCAGTTTTCTCTGTTCCTTTAACTCCAGTCTTCTTGGAAACCTCTCATTTCTCTACTTTCCTTAACTAGCTGGCCTTTAGCTTTCCAGCATTGTTTCCTTATCCAGTACTCCACCGGGGGCGGTAAAAGAAACAGGATATCATGGGTCGGGAGGATTAGTCTTGTTTCAAATTAGAACGTCTACGTTCTGCTTATTTAATTGGTAGCTTGGTTGTGCTGTAGCAACCTAGAGAGAGGAAATCCATATCCCATTGTTGGCTGCAATGGAGACTACTTGGGAGGTGAAAATTCAAGAGGCTCAGAAAAATGTGCAAATTGGAGTCGGGGCAGTGACTGGGACCTGTTGACCAAATTCCCAGCTGGACAGTTGTGGACCGGGTATCCGACCAATGAGACCTTGATCCGATAGAAGGGCCTTCTGTATCAGGTATTGCACAGTGGGTTTGCTGTGATTGATAGTGAACTGTATCGATCTTATCCGGAGTCTACTGCCGAGAAAGCAGGTACCCTGCTATTGTGCTTATCCTGCATATCATAGGTCTCAGCATCCCTGAGCTGGGTAGGTTGGACAGAGTAGAATTTTTCAAGCATCTTGTTCTTAATCACTGGGCCGTGAAAATTAAACAAAGATAAACAAAGCTCAGCTGTGATTCTCCCTTCCATATGCAAGGATCAGCAGGTGGCTGGTACCTACAGAACAACAGGAGGCAGCACTTTCCGGGCCACACAATTGACAATCTAAATTTGTGTGAAAATAACCACTGAGATCTCTGTGACACGCACCTGGTGAAATGTACCACTTGTTTATTTTGCATGAATTAGTATGAAATACCAGATTGGTCTGTCAACCCAAAATATGCTCAACATAAAGAGGTAACGCAACAACAACCTTTGCAAAGGAATTTCTGCAGTCCTCATCCTAAATCACACTGCTCAAACTTGAAAAAGAAGCTACATAAAGTTTTCCAGAGCCGCATACTTACCCCTTTCATCCAAAAAGTTCAACACCGGAATAGGAGCCTGACAGTCACTGCTATCCATCCCCACATCTTCTGGAAAATTCGGTCGGCCTGTAAACAATGTAAGGCATAGTGTAATAATCACATTCCTGCTGTGTAACCTGACTGTGCCCATATCACACGCTCCACACAGCCTTCTGTGCACTCAGCAAGCATTAGCATTAATCTCAGGAGGCATCTGGCCTCCTTATAATTACTGACTTCATAGGACTGATACAGCACAGGAGACCATTCGGCCTTTGGTACCAATGCTAGCTCTTTAAAAATGCTATGGGCAGCACGGTGGCCAAGTGGCTTACACTGCTGCCTCACAGCACCAAGGACTCAGGTTCAATTCTGGCCTTGGGTGACTGCGTGGAGTTTGCACATTCCTTGAATCTGCGTGGATTTCCTCCAGGTGTTCAGTTTCCTCCCACTGTCCAAAAATGTGGATTGGCCATGATAAAATTGTCCTTGTATCACAACATGTGCAGGTTAGGTGGGGCTGCGAGGATAGGGCAGGGGAGCGGACTTATGTAGGGTACTCTTTCAGAGGGTCAGTGCAGATTCAGTGGGCTGAATGACCTTCTCTGCACTGTAGGGATTCTATCCAATTAGTCCCACATCGCTGCTCTTTTCCCTTAACCCTGCAATCCTTTTCTCTTCAATTATTATTCCAATTCCCTTTTGCGGTATTGAATTTACTTCTATTCACCCTTTCAGGTGGAGCATTCAAGATTACAGCACTGTAAAATAAATGATAATCTCCCCTTGTTTTTTTGCCAATTATCATCACAGGAGGAATTCCAGAGCTTAGAGTCTAGGCAGCTGACAGTGTGGCCTCAAACTCGCGGCAATTAAAACCAGAGACCTGGAATGCCAGAAGTGAAGCTGTGCAGAGGGCACAGGGTTGGCCTACAGAGATAGGAGAGGCGAGGTCATGCAGGGATCTGAAAACATGGATGAGAATTTTAAAATTGAGACACTGCCAGACTGGAAGTCAGTGTAGGTCAATGAGCAGAAAGGGTAATGGGCGCGAAGAACTGGGTGCAAGTTAAGATACAACAGCACTGACCACAGGGTGACCACAAGATAACAGGGTGGAAAATAAGAGGCCATCCAGGAGAGAATTAAAATAGTGAAGTTTAGAAATAAATAAAGACCCGATGAGGGTTTCAGCAGCTAGGGGGCAGATTGGGGTGATGTGACAAGGTTGGTAGTAGGCAGTTTTGTTTAAGTGGACACGCAGTTAGAAATCGATCTGAAACAAAGTACCTTGGTTCAAATGGTCTGGTTCAGCTTCAGATAGTTGCCAGGGAGAGGAATGGTGGCCAGGGAACAAGCTGCAGTGATAAATGACTTGCCAATATATAGGTGGCGAAAATTTCTGCTCACCTAATACTGAATGCTGGGCAAGCAATCTGACAAATCAGGGGCACTGCAGGGGTCTAGAATTCTAAATGAGAGAAAGCCAGGCTGGATTCCACTTGTGGTAACTTTAAATGATCGAGTTGCAGTTTTTAAAAATCATCACAAAACTGTTAACGTTTAGCAGCACAGGCCAAATTGCTCCTATTCTGGATCTCTGCTAAATAAATCAGGAACTAATTCCACTGCCCGTTCTCTTCCACAAAACATTCTTTTAATCCCAAACTAATCCTCTTCCATGCTCTCTCCCCAAAATCCTGTGTTAATCCTAAACTAAACCCTCAGCCCCACTCTTACTCTCCATAGCCTTGTATCAATCCCAAACCTATCCATTGTTCAACTCACCCCTTAGCTCTGCAACTTCCGTGTCGTTTGAGGCCAAGAACATAGTAGCGGACAATGGAGGCCAATACGTGATGGTGAGCGGTAGATTGCAGGGGACGGAGGTGGTATTGGTAAATGTATACGCCCCGAACTGGGACGATGCTGGATTCATGAAACGGATGTTGGGGCGTATTCCAGACTTGGAGGTAGGAAGTTTGATAATGGGTGGGGATTTCAACATGGTGTTGGACCCAGCATTAGATCGTTCCAGATCTAGGACGGGGAAGAGGCCGGCGGCGGCCAAGGTGCTCAGGGGGTTTATGGATCAGATGGGGGGGGGAAAGAGAGTAGATCCATGGAGATTTGCCAGGCCTTTGGCCAGAGAATTTTCTTTTTTCTCCCATGTACATAAGACCTACTCGCGGAGAGATTTTTTTGTTTTGGGCAGGGCATTGATCCCGAAAGTGGAGGGAATGGAGTATTCGGCCATAGCCATTTCAGACCACGCCTCGCATTGGGTGGAGCTAGAGCTTGGGGAGGAGAGGGACCAACGCCCGTTGTGGCGGTTGGATGTGGGACTGCTGGCAGACGAGGAAGTGTGTGGGAGGGTGCGGGGGTGCTTCGAAAGGTACCTGGAGGCCAACGACAAGGGGGAGGTGCAGGTGGGAGTAGTATGGGAGGCGCTGAAGGCGGTGGTCAGGGGAGAATTAATCTCCATCAGGGCTCATAGGATGAAGAGAGAGGGCAGGGAAAGGGAGAGGTTAGTGCGGGAGATTTTAAGGGTGGACAGGAGATATGCAGAGGCTCCTGATGAGGGACTACTCAGGGAGAGACGAAGTCTCCAGACGGAGTTCGACCTGTTGACCACAGGGAAGGCAGAGGCACAGTGGAGGAAGGCACAGGGGGCGCTTTATGACTATGGGGAGAAGGCGAGTCGGATGCTGGCACATCAGCTCTGTAAGAGGATGGCAGCGAAGGGAATAGGTGGAGTCAAGGATGGCAGGGGAACTACGGTGCGGAGTGCGGTGAAAGTGAATGAGGCATTTAAGGCCTTTTACGAGGAGCTGTATAGGTCCCAGCCCCCAAAGGGAAAAGAGGGGATGCAACGATTCTTGGACCAACTGGGGTTCCCGAGGGTGGAAGAGCAGGAGGTGGCTGGTTTGGGGGCGCCCATTGGGGTGAAGGAGCTGGTTAAAGGACTGGGGAGCATGCAGGCAGGGAAGGCCCCGGGGCCGGATAGGTTCCCGGTGGAGTTTTATAGGAAGTATGTAGACCTGTTAGCCCCGTTGCTGGTAAGGACCTTCAATGAAGCAAGGGAAAGGGGGACCCTGCCCCCGACAATGTTGGAGGCGACGATCTCTTTGATCTTGAAGCGGGATAAAGACCCACTGCAATGCGGGTCGTATAGACTGATCTCGCTCCTCAGCGTAGATGCTAAGTTGCTGGCATAAATGTTGGCTACGAGGATTGAGGACTGTGTCCCGGGGGTGATTCACGAGGACCAGACGGGATTCGTAAAGGGCAGGCAGCTAAATACCAATGTGTGAAGGCTCCTAAAATGTGATAATGACGCCATCGGTGAAGGGAGAGGCGGAGATTGTGGCAGCCATGGACGCGGAGAAGGCCTTTGACTGAGTAGAGTGGGAGTATCTCTGGGAAGTGTTGAGGAGGTTTGGGTTCAGGGGAAGGTTTTTTAGTTGGGTTAAGCTCCTGTACAGAGCCCCGGTGGCGAGTGTGGTCACGAACCGGCGGAGGTCGGAGTATTTCCGGCTGTACCGAGGGACGAGGCAGGGGTGCCCCCTGTCCCCTCTGCTGTTTGCATTAGCAATTGAGCCTTTAGCCATGGCTTTAAGGGAGTCGGGGAAATGGAAGGGGGTGGTCCGAGGGGGAGAGGAACATCGAGTGTCGCTGTACACAGACGACTTGTTGCTGTATGTGGCGGATCCAGTGGAGGGGATGGTTGAGGTCATGCAGATCCTAAGGGAGTTTGGAGACTTCTCGGGCTATAAGCTCAATGTGGGAAAGAGTGAGTTCTTTGTGGTGCAGCCGGGGGCTCTATGACTACCGTTGAGGAGGGCGGAAAGGAGCTTTCGATACTTGGGGATCCAGGTAGCTAGGAGCTGGAGGGCACTGCACAAACTTAATTTGACGCGGCTGGTGGAACAGATGGAGGAGGACTTTAAAAGGTGGGACATGCTGCCACTCTCGCTGGCGGGCAGGGTACAGTCGATTAAAATGGTGGTTCACCCGAGGTTTCTTTTTGTATTCCAATGCCTCCCATTGTGATTACCAAGGCCTTCTTTAAGAGGGTAAGCAGGAGCATTATGCGATTTGTGTGGGCGAGCAAGACCTCGAGGGTAAGGAGGGGATTCCTGGAGCGTAGCAGTGATAGAGGAGGGTTGGCGTTGCCGAATCTGGGTGGCTACTACTGGGAAGCCAACGTGGCGATGATCCATAAGTGGGTGATGGAGGGAGAGGGGGCGGCGTGGAAGAGGTTGGAGATGGCGTCCTGCAAAGGAACGAGCCTGGGGGCGCTGGTGACAGCATTGCTGCCGCTCTCGCCGACAAGGTACACCACGAGCCCGGTGGTGGCGGCAACGTTAAAGATCATGGGGCAGTGGAGACGACATAGGGGAGCGATGGGAGCCTCGGTGTGGTCCCCGATCAGGAATAACCATCGGTTTGTCCCAGGAAGAATGGACGGGGGATTTCAGAGCTGGCATCGGGCAGGGATTAGAAGATGGGGGACCTGTTCATTGAAGGGACGTTTGCGAGCTTAGGGGCGCTGGAGAAATTTGGACTACCCCAGGGAAATGCTTTCAGGTATATGTAAGTGAGGGCGTTGGTGAGGCGGCGTGTGAGGGAATTCCCGCTGCTCCCGGCACAGGGGATTCAAGACAGGGTGATTTTGGGTGTATGGGTCAGGGAGGGCAAGGTGTCGGCGATATATCAGGAGATGAAAGAAGAGGGGGAGGCTTTGGTAGAGGAGCTGAAAGGTAAATGGGAAGAGGAGCGAGGGGAGGAGATTGAGGAGGGGCTGTGGGCTGATGCCCTAAGTAGGGTTAATTCCTCTTCCTCGTGTGCCAGGCTTAGCCTGATACAGTTTAAGGTAGTTCACAGAGCGCATATGATGGGGGCGAGGCTGAGTAGGTTCTTTGGGGTGGAGGACAGATGTGGGAGGTGCTCAGGATGTCCATATGTTTTGGTCATGCCCAGCACTGGAGGGGTTCTGGAGGGGAATTGCGGGAACAGTATTTAAGGTGGTGAAAGTCCGGGTCAAGCCAAGCTGGGGGCTAGCACTATTTGGAGTAGTGAACGAGCCGGGAGTGCAGGAGGCAAAAGAGGCCGGCATTCTGGCCTTTGCATCCCTAGTAGCCCAGCGAAGGATCTTGTTAATGTGGAAAGAGGCGAAGCCCCCCAGCCTAGAGGCCTGGATAAATGATATGGCAGGGTTTATCAAGTTAGAGAGGATAAAGTTTGCCTTGAGGGGGTCTGCGCAGGGGTTCTACAGGCGGTGGCAACCGTTCCTAGACTATCTCGCGGAGCATTAGATGAAGGTCGGACAGCAGCAACAGCAACCCGGGGGGGGGGGCCTTTGAGCAAGAAAATACATGAATGATCCGGGAAACTGATATGTACGGGAGGAATCCAATGTACAAAGTTCTGTATCATATTGACTTGCCATGTTCATGTCTTGCTATGCAAGCTTTCTTTTTTTTTGTGTTACGGGGGGGGGGGGGGGGGGGGGGGTGTTTGTTTTGTATGGTTGAAAATTTTGTTCAAAATTCTTTAACTTTTTTTTTTAAAAAGCTCTGCAAATTCCTTTGCTGGAAAAAATGTAACCCACTTTTCCTTTAAAAGATAAAATGGTCTTTTTGTCTCAGTGAATCCCTGCAGAAAACCGCTCCATTCTCTTACAACCCTCAAGGTGTTCAGCATGATCCACGGTTTAAATCACAGGTGATCATTTGAATAAAGATGGGGATTATTGCCTCTAAACACAATAAATGTTATTCAATTCAGCAGCAAGCCACACAGTCACGGAACAGGAACTGTCCAATCAGACAATTATCAAGCTTCAGAAGTATAGAACAATACTAGAATCCGTGACACACAGGCTCATGCCTGCAATATGACAAAGGGTAAACTGTTCATAGGCACAGTTAATTACCGTTTCTGTTGTGCTCGGCATTGTCCTGCTGTTGCCTGTTCAGATAGCTCATCGGTGACACATTGGCCAGTTCTAACATGAAGGCACCTGTGGCGTGAGGTGTACAAGTATTCATTCGAAAATCCTTGCGGCTGCCCAGAATCTCTCCTCTTCGGCTACAGTGAAATGGAAAACCTGTTAAGTTGGTAACTGAGGATTGGTTTCTTTGGTTTCCTGAGCATCGTTCACTTGGTCTTCAAACATTTCATGCATTAAATTGTATCAAATTTGGAGGTGCGGCAGTGAGTGAGGACGATACCAGGTGACTGCAATAGGACACAGGTGAACAGAAAGCAGACAAGCGGCAGATAGAATTTAATGCGGAGAAGTGCGAGGTGATGCATTTTTGCAAAAGTGATAAGGAGGGGGAATAAAGACATAATGGCACACTTCTAAAGTGTGTGCAAGAACAGAGGAACCCTGGGGGTACATGTGTATAGATCTTTGAAGATGGCAGAACATAATGAGAGATTAGTTAGCAAAGCCTCAGAGACATTGGGTACAAATGCAGGAAATGTATTCTGAACCGTAATGTTTGGTTAGACCATAATTCACAGTATTGTGTACAGCTCTTGGCGTCACACTTTAGGACAGATGAGAGGGTGCAAAGGAGATTTACTAGAATGGTCCTGGATGCAAGGGATCTCAGCGGTAAAGTTAGATTGAAGAAGCTGGCACTGTTCTCCTTGGAATAAAGGAGAAAACTGATAGGGGTGTACAGGGTTATGACAAGTTCATACGGTTGAGAAAGGAAAGCTGTTCCTATCAGCTGATGGTACAAGGACTGGGGGACGCTGATTTAAGGTTTTGGGGAAGACAAAGTGGGGATACAAGGAAGAACTTTTTTTTTTTTTTTAAAAACAGTGGCGAAAGTTTGTGTTTTCTTCAAATCCTCCACACTGCTGTCCTGCCCCTCCCTTCCCCAGGCCCCTTGCCACCATGCCCGCTGAGGTCTTATTCCTTGGCTCTCTATCTCTGGAATGGAGGGGAAGGCAAGACAGTATCAACACTATGACCAAATGTGGAAGGATGACACTCCAGCCCAAACCTCAGCCGTCCCTCACACACCATCCAAGCACAAGCTTTCAACGACAGATCATCAGCTGGGCGTGGTGTTCTTGCTCCTTCTAGTTAACTTATAGAGACAGAGATCAGCGCAGAAGATAACCTGCAACCTTCCGATGCCACGTGATTCAACATTACACCAGTCAACAGGTGGTCACCTGCCTCTAATACCTGGAATACAGCCCCAGAGCTCCTCAGTAACTACACCTCACCTGGCTACGGAGCATTCAACACGAGTGTATCCTGAATCCAGGAAATTTATTGTTCTCATCAAACTGTAAGGTGTCAATGCTGGTAAACAAGGTAAGCTTAAACTTGGACCCAATATTAGCATCAAACACTCCGAGGTCAGGTACAGACAGGTTGGATGCAGAGTCTATCTCATCAAACACGTCTGAGACAGGTCTAGCATGGGTTAGATGCAAAGTGAAGTCCCAAATCACTAATTCCAGACTCAGAAGCGCACTGTATTGTAGGAACGTGACACCTCCTTTTCTCCAGTCAGCCAATTGCTAATTTAGTGTCTAGTGGTCGCATGTTATTTAGTTTGTTGCAGTGAACTAACCTCCACCAGCAACTGGAATAAAACTGCCTGAAACATAGAGAAGGATTATGGCTGTCAGCTAGAAACACTTTCACACTATTACTTTGGGGCGCACTGATTGGATCTCCCAAAGTCTGCCTCGGGCCCACTGACTGGCTGTCCACCTTAAATTTGCTGTACACTGGAGTTTGCACATTCTCCCCTTGTCTGCGTGGGTTTTACCCACAACCCAAAGATGTACAAGTTAGATGGACTGGCCATGCTAAATTGCCCCTTAATTGGAGAAAAAAATAATTGGGTACGCTAAATTTATATATATATATATATATATATATAGATATATAAAAAGTAAAAATTTGCTGCACACGGGGCAAAATATTCCATACCTGAAAAGTGGATTGTTCTTTTTCTCAATTTCCTCTAGTGGTATCAGTGCCATCGGGGTTAGTGGGATAATCGTCACAACCTAGGGAGAAGAAAGCACAGGGTAGTCAGGTTCCACCTCTCCCATCTTAGTTCTCTATAACCCCGCACTTCAGTCCAATGCGACCTCTCAAATCTAATTTATTTCCAGAGCTTAATCAACTTTTAATACCACTCTGTTACTTTTCAAATGCCCAAAGCCATCTTTTTCATTTCACCTCGCTCCTGCTCCCAGCCTTCACTACTCACCCATCACTTGATAATCTATTATAGGCTCCTACTTTCTTTTGCCGATTTGTTGGGCCTCGCCTTGATGCCTGGTCTTGCTCCAGAGCTTTAGCCTCTTGTCAGCTCCACATTTTATTCACAGACAAATTGTCCACCCTGCTATGGATCAGGTTTCCCCCTTCCTTTATTTTTAATCCCCACTACTCTCGTCCATATCCACCACTCGTCCAGCCTTGGATCTCCCTGTGGGGAAATCTGGTGTTGAACTCCAGCCCTCACCCAGGGTAGTGAAGATTGCAGTGAGATGTGCTGGATGGGGTGGTGATAACCTCTTATGCACGGTAGCACAGTGGTTAGCACTGTTACTTCACAGCACCAGGATCCCAGGTTCGAATCCGGCTTGGGTCACAGTCTGTGCGGAGTCTGCACGGTCTCCCTGTGTCTGCTTGGGTTTCCTCCGGGTGCTCCAGTTTCCTCCCATAAGTCCCGAATGACGTGCTGTTAGGTAATTTGGACATTCTGAATTCTCCCTCTGTGTACCCGAACAGGTGCCGGAATGTGGCAACGAGGGGCCTTTCACAGTAACTTCATTGCAGTGTTAATGTAAGCCTAATTGTGACAATAAGATTTTTTTTTTTTTTAATTAACAGGGTGCCACAGTGCACAGTTGAAAATCGGAGGAATCACAAGTAAGTATTACTTACATTTGAAATGTGATTCTTCTGTAAATCAATGTTGGTTTTTGATGGACACTCAATATCATCAAGTGACAAAAACTAGAAAGCAAGGATTTCAGCGTTAGTGACATCTGACATAGAAAGATAGAAGGTCTCAACTGGCCAAATTTACAACAGATAATAGAGGCATTCAGCAGAGCACTGACTGCTATGTGCTGGAACCTGAAGCCATATCAAGCATGAACAGTATGACACATAAGAGCTATGTAGCCCATGGAGCGTAGCCCCATGGAGTATAGACCAGCACAGCTCCCAAAGAGATACATTTACAAACCTATTTTTACAGAAGAATATTATTAGCTTATTTTGACCATTAGTACACCTTGGTTTCAGGTTCATTTTAATGTCACCGTATATATCCGATTCCACCCCTCCCTCTCAACTCCCTGCCCGTGCACACACGCGTACACACACACACTGGTGTTCAATATCAGAATAACTGCTTCAATCTCACAGAACAGCTTGCCGTAACAGTCACAGCACTTGGATATTTTAAATTGTTGGCGATATGCAAATGCAAGATTTTTTATTATTTTACTTCAGCTATTTACATCTAATTAATTTCATAGAGTTAGTGAACAGTAAATCCTGAGTTAATGCTCCTTACCTCCCAATCAGCCTCGTCATTAGCCAAAGACACATCACTATCTGTACCATCAGCCCTAACAGATGTAACCTTTTGATTCCGCCTAAAATAGCAAAACACAAAAATAACATTTCAAAGAGTTTCTGCAGACAGAGTACCATTGTAAAGAAAGTATTTTCTACTTGGGAGAGAAGAGTAATCCTCTCCTATTTAACAAACCTTCCACATCTGGTGACATCACAAACTGTTACTCAGTGTTAAAAGTCCCATAGTAACACAGACTGTATTGGGTGTCATAGACCCATCTATGCAGAGTATTACTGAGTATCACAGCCTCACAGAATAATACAGTGCAGAAGAGGCCCTTCGGCCCATCGAGTCTACACCGACATTGTCCATTGCAGACTGTTACTTGGTGTAATGCTCCTGGTATAGCACACATCTCGTTACCACTTGTCACACTCCTGTAATAATACAGCCTGCTTGGGTGGCTCAGTGGCTGTTACTGAGTGTAATATTTTTGTAATTACATTATTGGAATGTGCAATGTTTCTATATTTACACAGCACTTTATTTGATGTAATGATCCTGCATTAACAGTGTTTAGTTGATACTCCTGCAATGAAACAATGTGCTGCTGGGTATAGTATATGCATATATAACCCGCATGTATAGAAATATCACTAAATACTGTTCCACTAGGTGCATTACTCGGAAATCAACATAAAGAATTTTGCATAACATAATATACCATCCAATACTGATTACAGGACCCTTATGTTTACAGGGTGCTTGGTATAAACTTCCTGAAAGCATTGACCCATGATTGGTACTGCTTAGTTATTACAAGTACTCTTTACTTTTTGTTGGAGATCAAGTCCAGCGCCTGGTACACCAGAGAATGCAGATATTCTACCTGTGAAGAAAAGAAAAACATCCTTACATCCAATTCAATCTCAGGGCAGGAAGCAGCAACTTGGGAGAATTCCTGAGCTGACATATCTAGACCAGATATCTTTCCAAACTTTGCATTAAATGCCTTCATTTTCAAAGTTTTGCAATGCCTAATATCAAGCATACTTCACCACTTTAATAACTATTCATGGACTAAGAATGAAGGACAATAAGCTCCCAGAATCCCACCCCAACTAAAGCAAGCCAGCCCTCCACCCGCCCGCCCTGTCCCAATCTCCCTCCCCAACATAAGCATGTCCCTCCGACCGAGCCAGGTCCACCCGTCTTTGCACCCAGCCCACCCCGCACATTCCAAACAATACCGCTCCCCACCAGGAGGATGATGACATGAACAGACCTTCCTGCTGTAAATACATGCCGAGCCTTGGATCAAAAGTGCAGCTTCTGCAAAGTTCATTGTCGTCTTCCCATCGTCAAAGGAAATACAGATCTGGTCCAACTGGGGGAGAGAGAGAGAGAGAGAGAGGGAGAGAGATTGGCCTGGACGTTACACATTACATTTGCAGCCACATGGACAGAAAGTCAACTGGCAGACAGGAAACAGGACTGGATTAAATAGATGTTGCTCAGACTGGTCAAGGGTTAGAATTGGGGTATCCCAGGGCTACTCCACAGATATCCCAGGGGGTCCATTCCACAGGCAGAGATTTAGAGGATTAGAACATACGAAAGAGGAGATGTTGTCATTTGGCCCCTCGAGCCTGTTCCGCCATTTGATAAGATCATGGCTGATCTGTTTGTTTCAAGTCCCATCTACCCAGATAACTTTAGACTCCCTTGTCTAACAAGAACCTCAACAGCATATCGATCGCCACCTACCCCCAATAACCTTTTACCTCCTTGCTTTTCAAGCAACTAGCTACCCCTGCCTTAAAACCCACTTCCACTGCCTTAAAACCCACTTCCACCGCCTTCCGCGACAGTGTTCCAAAGTCGGCAACCCTCGGAGAGGAAGAAATTCTCAACTCTGTCCCGTCAGGGTAACCCCTCATTTTAAAACAGTGCCCCCTAGTTCTGGACTCGCCTGCAAGAAACACCCTTTCCACGTCCACCTTGTCAAAGACCATTCAGGATTTCATATCCTCACTCTTCCAAACTCCAGTGGACAGAAGCTCAGCTTCTCCAACATATCCTCATAAGACTCATTGAACTTGAGTAAATGCAGCATAAATTTGCAGACGATACAAAAGTGAGAAATTTGGTCAACAGCAAGGGGAGCTGGTCACTGAATGAAATGAAATTGCTAAATCAGATTCAAAATTGTTACAGAAGTCTGTGTTTTTGATACTTTCTCCCAGAACTATTTGTTGAAGAATACGCTAAACTGTTCAATCTTAAATTAATTTGATCTAAATAATCAGGGTGTGATCAGTACACCTAAAGGCTCCAGAAACTTTGGAAGGTTAAATCTGGGCTTGGAAGTGCATTTTGAAGCCACCTATAAATTAATTAATTGACTCACAGTCTATTTGATTTGGAAATGTCTCGTCGCTCAAGGGGTGAAATAATTAAGTGTGGGAATGTTAGATTTGTGATCTTATATATTTGATGGATAATGTCCAAAGAGGGAGTCAGGAAAAAAGGGGAGGGAAAGATTGACAGAAAAAAATTAGGGATAGGGAGATAAACAAGGGACAGTGAAACATGTCACAGGAGAACAAGTAATCTTCCAACAATACACAGACCATACCTCTTCCAGATATTCCCCCAACTGAGCTGCCACATCAATCTCCCAGTTCTTTGTCAACTCTCTAATGGGTTGAAGGAGGTGTGTGAATCGAGACTCAATGTCCTCCATTGTCAACTTAGCACAGAACCTTTAAGACAAGGAATTAAGACAGAAATACTCAATAGGTCAGGCAGACACGTGTGGAGTGAAAAACAGAATTAATGTTTCAGGTCAATTACTTTCATCAGAACACTGGAAGCAAGGGGACATCGGTAACCATGGCACAGGATTGGGGTGATGTTGTTACTAGAATGTAACTCCAAGATTTCTGGTGGGGGTCATGGAATGAGTGATCGCATACAGAGCAGTTCCGGCTCGAAGGCGTTGGTTTGGGCACTTTGCATCTGTTAGTGAGGTAGCTCCAGCAGGAAAGTGGTGCAGAAGGTGCCAGGAGGCCTGGCAAAAAACAGTAAAAACCTGTCTAGAATTGGAGGGAACCTGTGGCACAGCAACATTGCAAAAATGGCAGAGGGGGAAAGAGTCATCACCAGTGGGAAAAGCCCAGTTGATGGCCTTCAAAGACGAATTTCGCCAAAGGATGGAGATGCACAGTGACTACTCGAAGGCCATTGAGGGAGCAGTAGCAACTCTGCAAGGATCGATGGACCATGTAGAGAAAAGCTTTGAGACACAAGATGTGGAGACGGTGGTGTCCAACCAGAGTGATCGAATCGTGCCCTTCAAGGCCGGTGGGTCGCCTGGGGGACCTGTGTAAGTCGTTGAAGGTGAAGGTGGAGCAGGAAAATAGGTCCAGGCAGCAGAACCTGTGGGTTGTGGGGCTGCCAGAGGATGTGGAAGGAACGAGCGCCACGCAATAGGTGTTGAGGATGTTGGCAGGGCTGCTGGAGGAGGGGTGTTGGACAAGGCTCCAGACGTGGACAGGGCCCACAGGTCTTTACGGCAGAGGCCGTGAGCAGGGAGCCAACGCGGGCAGTGATTGTGTGGTTGCACAAATTAATTGAGAAGGAAAAGATCCTACGATGGGCAGGGAGAAGCGAGAGTGTGAATGGAGGGGAATAATGTCTGAATATATCAAGATAAAGGTGCGGACTGGCGAAGAGGCAGAATGGTTTGAACAGGGCCACAGGGGTGTTGCACCGAAGGAAGATTCGGTTTGGGGTGCTCAACCGGCGAAACTGTGGGTCACATTTGATAGCCAGGAGTACTATTTTGAAACGCGAGAAGACGCCAATGACTTTCTAAGGAACCAAGTTGGAGAACTGCGAGTTGGTGAGAGATGGAAAAGGTGCATCTGTAAAGGATGGAGGTTGTGGTTCTTGAATGTTGCCAGAGGGAGTTTTTTATTTTATTTGTTGTTCTAGGCTAGACTCTGGTTTGTTGGCGGATAAGGGGTTCTGCGAAAAGGAAAAGTTCGGCAATAGAGGCGTATGTGGAGATTCATCAGAACAGAGAGGTGTCGGCGGCCACATTCTGTGAGGCGTTGAAGGCGGTGCTCCAAGGTGAGATATGGGGAGGTGAGCCGAATGCTGGCCCATCAGCTGCGGAGGCAGGCCGCATCCAGGGAAATCTTGAGGTGCGAACAGAGGAAAGGGAGGAAGTGTCAGAGCCGGGGAGGATAAATGAGGTATTTAGGGGTTACTACGAGAAGCTGTACAGGGCGGAGCAGAAGGGGATATAGGACAGTTACTGGACGGATTGAAGTTTCCAGGGTTGGAGGAAGAGAGGAGATAGGCTGCTGGGATGAGGAAGGTGACTGACAGTATTAGGAGGATGAAGTCAGGGAAGACTCCAGGGCCAGATGGCTTTTCAGCGGAGTTTTATAAGGCGTTTGCGACAAAGTTGGCATCGCATTTGTTGGGGATGTTTAGCAAGGTGTTGGAGAAGGGGGAGCTGCCAGAGACACTGGCACAGGCATCGATTACACTAATTTCGAAGAAGGGGAAGGATCCGCAGCGTGGGTCATATAGACCCATTTCGCTGTTGAAACGAACATGAAAGTGCTGGCTAAGTTGGTGGCGGGAAGGATGGAGGGACGCGTGTCAGGGTTAGTCGTTGAGGATCAAACAGGTTTTATAAAGGGCATGCAGCTCTCCAACAACATCAGGAGACTGTTGAACGTAGTTATGACTCCGTCAGTGGGGCGGGTGCCGGAGGCCATTTGTCTCTATGGATGCAGAGTAGGCTTTTGATTGGGTGGAGTATTTATTTGAGAACTTGGGTAGGTATGGGTTTGGCCCGAAGTTTGTGGCGTGGGTGCGTTTGTAATAAATAGCTCCAGTGGCAAGTGTATGTACAAATGGGATGAATTCACAGAGTTTTGGGCTGCATAAAGGTACGTGACAGGGGCGTTCATTATTGCCGTTGTTGTTGTTCGTGCGTTGATTGAGCTCTTGCCGATTGTGGGGGGAGTAGGGAGCACCGGGTGTCGTTGTTTGCAGACGACCTGTTGTTTTTCATGTCGGACCTGTTGGAGAGTATAGGTAGGATTATGGGGTTCTTGGAGGGGTTTGGGGCTTTCTCGGAGTGCAAGTTAAATGTTGGGAAGAGCGAGGCGTTTCCGGTGAATGTGGTGGAGTTGGGGGCCAACTTGGGGATGTTGCCATTTAAGGTAGCTAGGAAAAGATTCAGGTACTTGGGAATTCAGGAGAAGAAGAAATGGGCTGCGATGCACAGGTGAAATTTGGCAACTTTGGTTAAGGAGAAATGGCTTTTTTTTAAAGAGATGGGAAACATTGCACCTGACACTGGCAGGGAGAGAGCAGGTTGTAAAATTGGATGTGCTGCCAAGATTCTTGTTCGTTTCCACAACCGCCCGATTGCCTTATTCCAGAAATTGGAGACAATGGTGGTGGTGGAGGAGGCCTGTAAGGGATCCAGTCTGAGGGCTCTGGTGACAGCTCCACTGCCACTAGCTCTGGGGAAATATACGGGGAGCCTGGTGGTACAATCGATGGGTTTGGGTGTGGAATCAGCTGCGGAGACATTTAAGTTGGAGGGGATGTCAGTGTTGACACCACTGTGTGGGAACCACAGGTTTAGTCCCGGGAAGATGGATAGAATGTTTGGGACGTGGGGGGTGGTAGGACTGGCGAGGGACTGGTATCTGGAAGAGTTCTTTGCAGGTCTGGGTGAGTTGTGGGAGAGGTTTGAGTTGCCGAGGGAGAGTGAATGTAGGTACATGCAGGTGAGGAACTTTGCAAGAAAAGAGTGGAGGACGTTCCCCACGTTGCCGGAGTATACCCTATTGGAGCAACCGCTGCTCCCAGATGAGTCAGAGGGAGGGTAGGATTGGGTATATATATAGGTGGTTGGGGGAAGAGTGCAAATGGTGAGGATCAAGAGCAAATGGATGGAGGGGTTGGGAGGGGGAAAATAGTTTGGGGATTCTGGTGCAAGGAGATGCATAGGGCAACCTCCACCTCCTCTTGTGCACGGATGGACTTGATTCAGTTCAAGGTGGTATACAGGGTACATATGACCCAGGCGAGGATGAGTCGGTTATTTAATGCACAAATGTTTTGGGATTACCAGTAGCTGGGAAGTGGTGTTTGGGACGTTATCTAAAATTGTAGGGGTGGAAGTCAGGCTGGACCCAATGGTGGCAATCTTTGGGATATCAAAAATGCCGGAGCTGCTAGAAGGGAAGGGGGCCGATGTTGTGGCCTTCGTCTCTCTAATTGCCCGCCGAAGGATCTTGCTGAATTGGAGGTTGGATGCGCCGCCGATATTGGCGGCCTGGCTGGGGGATCTGTATGACTTTCTTCAGTTAGAAAAGATCAAATTTGAGTTGTGGGGTTCAGAGGAGGGCCTCGAGACACAGTGGGGGTTGTTCATGACAATGTTTGAGGAACTGTTCGTCGCAGGGATGGGAAAACTTGCACAAACTGTGGAATGTGAGGATGTGGAGTGTGTTGTTGTATAGGTTACTGTTTTTTATTTTTTACACATGTTTGGAATAAAATACATTTTTAAATAAAAAGAATGTAACTCCAGATTTACTGAAGCCCTCCTTCACACACAAGTTCCCTTTTGGCCTGTCACTCTCCTCACATAAAATGAAAGGAATGTTGCTTTCAGTGTAGGAGGAAATCAAGTAAAGGAACAGACAATGATCACATCACACATTAAAATATACTGGAGGTGGCACAGTGGTTAGCACTGCTGCCTCACAGCTCCAGGTCGATCTCGGCCCCACGACAGTGGAGTTTGCACATTATCCCCATGTCTGCATGGGTCTCACCCCCACATCCCAAAGATGAGCCGGGCAGGTGGAGTTGTCACGCTAAATTGCCCCTTAATTGGGAAAAAAAAATGTTTAAAAAGTATTTTAATAATTAAAATACACAATGAAAATTCTCTCTCCCACAAGAATGTAGCAAAGTACCAGACGTAGATCCCGCAAACTGTAAAATATACAGAATAACGCAGATTATTCTACCCAAACAGTTTGATGGTATTTAGACTCCACACGAGCAGTATCCAGTTGCAATTTCATGAGAGAACTCTACGTCCAGTGATTTTTCACAAGCTGCCATGTCCTGCTTCTTCCCCAGATGAATCATCAATATGGTGTCTCAAATAGTTGGTGGCATTAGATCATTGTCCAAGTACAGGTTGCAAATTATAGATGGTGCATATCGGGCCAGAAATCGCACATTTTTAGCGCCAGGGTGCTGAGTTCCAACTCACATTGTCACAGACTGCTGGAGTTTTAGTGTGAGCAGTAAGATCAGTGTGGCAGCCACTGGTCCAAACACTAGGTCTCAGCAAATGTCAGAGACAGATTTGCTCCCGTTCTTATCTTCAGGCCCCAGGTTCTGAGACAAGGTACCAATCCACAAGTAAATTGATACGAGCCACAATCTTCTCATTTTCTAGATTTCAGCCACTGAGGTAAGGAGAAATCTCCCCCTGGATGAGCAAATCCCATACGTTAGCCCCAGAACTGTAAACAACCTGTTGACAAAACCCATCAACATAACATTTCAAACAACTTCTAAATGGGTTTATAAAGAAATGAAAACGAACCGGGAACAAACCAAGAAATTGATTTCACTGAAGGATGAGCAGCAGTGTGTGATTGAAGCTTGAATGTGTTGTTGAGGTGCAAGTTTAATACTTGACACCAAAAGTATACTAACTATTACAGTTAGGATAGGTTCATACAACAGATCCACGGTGATGGAAGCTCCTAACCTCATTACAGCCTGGGTTCAAACATGGACAAAAGAGCCGAATGCCAGAGGTGAGGCAAGACTGACTGCCCAACATCAAGGCAGTATTTGACCAAGTAGAATCGAGGGGCCCTAGCCAAACTGGAGTCAATGGGATTCAGGGGGGAAACTCTCTGCTGGTTGAGTCATACCTGGCACAAAGGAAGATGATGGTTGGAAGTCAATCATCTCAGCTCCAGGACATCACTGCAGGAGTTCCCCAGGCACAACCAGGTTTAAATACTTTTCAACATTTCCCTCAGTAAAACATTCTAAGCCTTCCCTTGATCTCTAACAATCAAACCATCCAGTTTACTATCAGGCTGATTTCAAAACAGGCCACATGACCTCTTAATATACCCTAAATTTAAAGATATAGTCCAGTGGTTCCCAACCTGTGGTCTGTGGGCCACTGGTGGTCGACGAGGGTACTGCAGGTGGTCCATGTGTCCACTGAAGAAAAAAATGTCCATAGAGTGAAAATATATATGTAGCATACTAACCCTTTTAAAACTATTTTGCAATTATTTTTGGTATTATATTAATTCCTGCAATTAAATAGTCTGGCACTTTTGTGCGGCATCATTGTACAGCACTACAACCCTCTGCACATGAAACGGTTAGTTATAGGCAAAGTCAAAATGGATGTAACTTTTCAAGGGCTTCTACTGTGAAACTAACAACAAAAATAGTGGAAGATCATATCAAATCAAATGTTTAAGATTTCCACCTGCAAGGGTGTCCAATAGTGCATCCTATGGAAGACAGACATTATAAAAGAGGGAGAAAATGGAGGCGCTGACGAAGTTAAAATGGATCAGAGGCTGAAGAGAAAAGACAGATGGTCAAAATGACAGTGAGGCATCATCAAATGAAATGCAACAAAACAAAAGTAAGCAAAGTGCAGAGAAAATAAGAGCAATAAATAGTTAGTACTTGGATTTACTTGCACGGGCACGGAAAACAAACCATTGCCATAATGAGCCCTGTGTTATGAAGCTTTGTCGAATGAAAGCTTAAAGCCTGCTAATCTTCCCCATCAACTTGAGACTAAACATGGGGAATACATATCCAAGCCAATTGATGTTTTTGAAAGCAAGCTCAAAGAATTTGAGTAGCAAGAAAATTATAGAATGCACATCTACTGGCAGTGATAATTCTAAGGCAGTGGAGGCCTCGTATCGGGTAGCTTAGCTCATAGTAAAGACAGGGAAGCCGCACACAATCTGGGAGGAGTTGATACTGCCAGCGGCTAAGGAGATGGTGGGTGTTATGTTGGGAGAGAAGGCTTGGAAGCAAATTAACAATTTAATTGTCAGATAACATCAGACTCGTTGAAATGGCCCACAAAGTGAATGATCAGCTAATAGTGGGAATATAAATAAGTTTATTTTATGCTGTTCAACTGGATGAATCACTGGACATTGCAAACCTTTCAAACCTGCTCACCTATGTACAGTATGAACATAATGGAAAGATACAAGAGGACTTTATTTGTGAATTATTGCCCACACCCTCAACTGCGAAGGCTATTTTTGACATATTGAACACTTTCAAGGGTGCTACAGTGCCACAGTGATTAGCACTGCTGCATATGGCATGAAGGACCTTAGCTCGATCCCAGTCTTGGTCACTGTCCGTGTGGTGTTTGCACATTCTTCCCTTGTCTGCGTGGGTTTTACCCCCACAACCCAAAGATGTGCATGGTTGGTGGATTGGCCACGCTAAATTGCCCCTTAATTGGGAGTCTAAATTTTTTTTTAAATGTTGAACACTTTCACAATTCAAAATGGAATTGATTTTATTACCCTAGTGTTTCTCTGTTTGGTTTCAATCTGTTTCTATTTCCATGCTCAACCTTTTATTGTCTATCCCAAGGAGAAGGAAAATTATATGGAGCGCATTACATAAGGAAAATAAAAGAAGAAACAAACCAGGTTTTGCTGGAGGATACAAAAGTACAGTGGAGGTGTTGGCTTTTAACCAGGCTTCTTTGATTTGATTTATTATTGTCACATGTACTGAAGTACAGTGAAAAGCATTTTACTGCGACTAAAGGAACGTACACAGTACGTACATAGTAGACAAAAAGAATAATCAACAGAGTACATTGACAAATGGTACATCAACAATTATTGAATGGTTACAGTGCGGAACAAGAGCCAAACAAAACAAATACATGAGCAAGAGTAGCATAGGGTGTCATGAACAGGGTTCTTACAGGAACAGATCAGTCTGAGGGAGAGTCGTTGAGGAGTCTAGTAGCTGTGGGGAAGAAGCTGTTCCTATGTCTGGATGTGCGAGTCTTCAGACTTCTGTATCTTCTGCCTGACGGAAGGGTCTGGAAGAGGGTAAAGCCTGGGTGTGAGGGGTCTCTGACAATGCTGTCTGCCTTTCTGATGCAGCGGGAGGTGTAGACAGAATCAATGGGAGGGTGGCAAGCTTGTGTGACGTGTTGGGCTGAGTTCACCACACTCTGCAGTTTCTTGCGATCTTGGGCCGAGCAGTTGCCATACCAAGCTGTTATGCAGCCAGATAGGGTGCTCTCTATGGCACATCTGTCGAGATTTGAGAGAGTCGATGCAGACATGCCAAATTTCTTTAGCTTCCGTAGGAAGTAGAGACGTTTCTTTACTGTTGCATCAACGTGACTGGACCAGGACAGACGGTTGGTGATGGTGACTCCCAGGAACTTAAAGCTATCGACCATCTCCACTTCGGAGCCATTGATGCAGACGGCAATGTGAGTCGTGCTATGCTTCCTGAAATCGATGATCAGTTCCTTGGTCTTTCCGATATTTAGAGAGGTTGTTTTCGGTACACCATGCGACCAAGTGATCCATCTCCCTTCTGTAGTCTGATTCGTCGTTGTTTGAGATATGACCCTCCAGTCGTATCATCCGTAAACTTATAGTTCGAATTGGAGTTAAATCTTGCCACACAGTAGTGTGTGTATAGGGAGTACAGTAAAGGACTGAACACACATCCTTGCGGGGCCCCAGTGTTGAGGAGGTGCTGTTACCTATCCTGACAGATTGCTGTTTATTGGTGAGGAAGTCAAGGATCCAACTGCACAGGGAGGAATCAAGTCCAAGATAGCTGAGTTTGGCTATTAGTCTTGCCGGGATAATGGTGTTGAAGGCAGAGCTGTAGTCGATGAACAGCAGTCTGACGTAGGTGTCCTTGTTGTCAAGGTGTTCAGGTGTTAATTGTACAGCCAGGGAGACAGCATCTGCTGTAGACCGGTTGCGGCGATAGGCGAACTGCAATGGATCGAGACCGTCTTGGAGGCTGCCGTTGATCCGTCTCATGACTGATGTACTCTTGGTATTTTCACACAATTGTTAAAATCCTTCCTTGTATTTGTAAAACATACATATCAATGTACACTGTTTTAACACAGTGCTTTTTTCCCGGGAACCACTTTTGCCAACCAGCCAACCTTTACAGCCCATGCCACAGTTGCTTATCATTAACGTGAAAGGGGAGCCTGCTTGCTCCTCACAATCTTATTCTAATCAGGTTCAGAGGAGGAGGGGACAGCGCGCATGTCAGGTGCAGAGTTCAGCCAGTTCCTTTGTGCCGTCTTTATCTTTGTGAGAATGGAAAATCCAGCCTCGCACATGTAGGTCGTTATGAAGGACAATAGCTACAAAATGCTTGTTTTAGTCCGAACCACATACTCCTGGGTGATGCTGCTCCAGAATGCTGACAGCCTCATGGGATTTTGGCGTGTTTTCAATGTGCTGTCACAAGTCAGGTACAGCAGCTCAGTATTTTCATTTGGAGTCAGCTCTAAGTTAATAACTGACTCTGGGGTTTTCAGGGTGTCGCAGCGATTTTCAGGGTGTTGCAGGATCTGGGAATCCAGGAGGAGAAAGAGGCAGATATTCTGGCCTTTGCTTCCCTGGTAGCCCGGAGGCGGATATTACTAGCATGGAGGGACTCAAAGCCCCTGAAGTCGGAGATCTGGCTATCGGACATGGCTGGCTTTCGCTGCCTGGAGAAAATTAAGTTCACTATGAGAGGGTCATTGTTAGGGTTCGCCCGGAGGTGGCAACCATTCATCGAGTTCTTCACAGAGAATTAACCGTCAGCAGAGGGGGGGGGGGGTTAGTGTAGACTAGGGGGTTAAGTAATGGTGGGATCTGTGGGAGAGGGAGGCGGTATTTGCACTATGTTAATATTTTTATGTACATAGTTTATATTGCTGCTGTTACAATGCCAAAAAATACCTCAATAAAATGTTTATAAAAAAAATAAATAACTGACTCTGGGGTCTCAAACTCAAAAAGGAAATTTTCCACGCACCACTTCTCTTTCAAAATCTGAAACCTCATCTCTCATTCGCCAGTACTTCCCTGCATAGAAAACACAAGGGCTTTACATCGGCACAATTGATAAACTCATACCTCAAGAAATAATATTTATACTGCTTTGTTCCTCCAGAGGCCCTGGAGCTTTGTAGAGTTAACACCGGCACTGCTCTGCCCTGGACTCTCTTCAGCCGTTATCTCAATCAAATTCAGATGAGAGATCCTGGCCTGTAGATACCTTTTATTGGACTGCTTATTTGGGTCTCTGGAGTCTCTTCTTTGTAACAAAACAATCCACCTTCTCAGTCCTCTTGTCTTGCTTGCTAGCAGCTAGGAAATGGAAGCGCTACTCCGTGATTTTGTGCCAAGGGTACCAGGGCGCTTGATTCAAGTGTGTGTACAAAATGCATTGGCCTGCTCACTGCTGCTGGTTACGGCTGGAGGACTGCACACAGCCTCATTTTGTTCTCATTTTATAAGCAGTAGCAGCCACCATTCTCAATGTAAATGTTGGTAGCAGCCATTGGGCGCTTCTCCCATGACCAGAGCCACTGCTGGAACGCTGTGAACGATCTCTCCATGACCATCCCAAGGATCGTAACCCACACTTTGAAAAACCCTGGTTTAACATGTGCTCGGTTAGGGAAAATCACCAAGAATAATTAAGATTCAATGGTAGCGGCAATACAAAATATTTCCATTCTGGGCCTAAATAACAAGAGGAGAGTGAAAAAGCAGCTTAAAAGAATTGCTTTTAAATTAACTTAGCTCCTTGGTTTTTATAGTTAAGACCTGATGCTTAATAACGATAAACTTCAACAATAAAATTACAACAAAATAAGGAGTATTAATGATCAAGCTAGTTTGCCAGCATTTATTCCCTGCATCTAGCTACACTAGATATTAAAAGTCAACCATGGTAGGCGGGGGATGGGGAATGGGAGTGGGGCGGCAGAGGGAGCTGCGCCACGAGGGGCGGGACGGCTCTAGGGAACAGGGGGCTTATTGTTCTTGTTCCCGCGCCAGAAAGATGATGGCGGGAAGATAGGCGCAAGGTAGATGGGAGTTCCCCACACGGGGGGGGGGGGGGGGGGGGGGGGGGGGGGGGGGGGGGGGGGGGGGGGGGGGGGGGGGGGGGGGGGGGGGGGTCAAGGAGAGAGCGGGAGAAGTCGGGGTCAGTTGAAGTCAGCTGACTTTCGGAAGCAATATGGGGGGAGTAATCATGCTAGATGGGGATCTAGCGGGGGTGGGGGGAAGGATAACTGGGTTGCTGCTGCAGAGATCGAAGAGGAACTGGTAAAAGAAAAGGTGGTCGGGGCGGGAATGCGCCGCCTGGGGAACGGGTGGGTGCGCGGAACCGGGACGTGGGACTGGCCTAGAGAGGGTGATGGCTAGTCGACAGGGGAGGGGGGCAGGCAGCCCCCCAGTTCGGCTGATCACGTGGAACGTGAGGCGCCTAAATGGGCCGATTAAAAGGGCCCGAGTGTTCGCGCACTTGAAAGGACTGAGGGCAGACGTGGCCATGCTTCAGGAGACGCACCTGAAGGTGGCGGACCAAGTTAGGTTAAGGAAAGGATGGGTGGGCAGGTGTTCCACTCAGGGCTGGATGCAAAGAACAGAGGGGTGGCCATACTGGTGGGGAAACGGGTGTCATTCGAAGATAGGAACATTGTAGCAGACAGCGGAGGCAAATATGTGATGGTGAGTGGCAGACTGCAGGGAATGGAGGTCGTGTTGGTTAACGTATATGCCCCGAATTGGGATGATGCGGGATTTATGAAGCGGATGCTGGGACGTATCCCGGACCTGGAGGTAGGAAACCTGATAATGGGGGGGGGGGGACCTCAACACCGTGTTGGACCCAGGGTTAGATAGATCTAGATCCGGAAGAAGGCCGGCAGCAGCCAAGGTGCTTAGGGGGTTTATGGACCAAATGGGGGGAGTGGATCCGTGGCGATTTGTTAGGCCGATGGCCAAAGAGTTCTCCTTCTTCTCCCATGTTCACAAGGTGTACTCCCGGATAGATTTCTTTGTTTTGGGAAGGTCACTGATCTCGAGGGTGGAAGGAACTGAGTACTCAGCCATAGCTGTTTCAGATCATGCCCCACACTGGGTGGACCTGGAACTAGGAGAGGAGAGGGAGCAGCATTCACTCTGGCGACTGGATGTGGGATTACTGGCGGATGAGGGAGTCTGCGGAAGGGTGCGGGGATGTATCGAAAGGTACCTGGAGGCCAATGACGACGGGGAGGTCCGAGTGGGAGTAGTATGGGAAGCACTAAAGGCGGTGGTCAGAGGAGAGCTGATCTCCATCAGGGGCCACAAGGGGAAAATAGAGGCCAAGTAAAGGGAAAGACTACTGGGGGAGATTTTGAGGCTAGATAAAGAATATGCGGAGGCCCTGGATGTAGGACTATACAGGGAGAGGCGACGACTACAGACGGAGTTCGACCTGTTGACCACAAGGAGGGCGGAGGCACAGTGGAGGAAGGTACAGGGGATGAGATATGAATATGGGGAAAAGGCGAGTCGCCTGTTGGCCCATCAGCTGCGAAAGAGGACAGCGGCGAGGGAGATAGGGGGAATTAGGGATGAAATGGGAGCTACGGTGCGGAGAGCAAGGAAGATAAACGAGGTGTTTAAGACCTTTTACGAGAGACTATATAGGTCCCAACCCCCGGAGGGAAAAGAGGAGATGCGGCAGTTTTTGGACCAATTAAGGTTCCCGAGGGTCGAGGAGCAGAAGGTGGAAGGCCTGGGGGCGCCGATTGGGGTGGACGAGGTTACCAAGGGGCTGGGGAACATGCAGGCAGGGAAGGCCCCGGGACCAGATGGGTTCCCGGTGGAATTCTATAGAAAATATGTGGACTTCTTGGCCCCGCTGCTGGTAAGGACCTTTAACGAGGCCAGAGAAGGGGGGACCCTACCCCGACAATGTCGGAGGCGACGATATCGCTAATCTTGAAGCGGGATAAAGATCCGCTGCAGTGCGGGTCCTATAGGCCTATCTCACTGCTAAATGTGGACGCCAAGTTGCTAGCAAAGGTGCTGGCAACGAGGATAGAGGATTGTGTCCCGGGGGTGGTGCACGAAGACCAGACAGGGTTCGTAAAGGGGAGACAACTAAATGTCAACGTGCAACGGCTATTAGGGGTGATAATGATGCCCCCAGCAGAGGGGGAGGCAGAGATAGTGGCGGCAATGGATGCAGAGAAGGCATTTGATAGGGTGGAGTGGGAGTATCTATGGGAGGTGCTGAGGAGGTTCGGGGACGGGTTTGTCAGCTGGGTTAAACTCCTCTATGGGGCCCCAACGGCAAGTGTGGTCACAGGTCGGCAAAGGTCGGAGTATTTTCTACTACACAGGGGAACAAGACAGGGATGCCCGTTGTCCCCATTACTGTTCGCGCTGGCAATTGAACCACTGGCCATAGCGCTGAGAGACTCCAGAAAATGGAGAGGGGTGATTAGAGGGGGAGAGGAACACCGAGTGTCACTCTACGCGGATGACCTACTGCTGTATGTGACGGACCCAGTGGGGGGGGGGGGGGGATGACAGAGGTCATGCAGATATTGAGGGAGTTAGGAGATTTCTCGGGATATAGGCTTAACATGGGAAAGAGTGAGCTTTTTGTGATACACCCTGGGGACCAGAGTAGAGGGATAGATGACCTACAGCTAAGGAGAGTGGAAAGAAACTTCCGATACCTGGGGATTCAGATAGCCAGGAGCTGGGGAACCTTACTCAGACTCAATCTGACACGGCTGGTGGAACAAATGGAAGAGGATTTCAAAAGGTGGGACATGCAGCTGCTGTCACTGGCGGGCAGAGTGCAGGCAATTAATATGATGGTCCTCCCGAGGTTCCTATTTGTGTTCCAATGTCTCCCTATACTGATCACGAAGGCCTTCTTTAAAAAAGTAGCTAGGAGCATCACGAGCTTCGTGTGGGCAGGGAAGGCCCCGAGGGTAAGGAGGGGGTTCCTACAACGTAGCAGAGACAGAGGGGGACTGGCGTTGCAGAATTTGGGTGATTACTACTGGGCCGCCAACGTGGCGATTATTCGTAAATGGATGATAGAGGGAGAGGGAGCGGCGTGGAAAAGGTTGGAGATGAAGTCCTGCAAAGGGACGAGTTTAAAAGCGCTGGTGACGGCGCCACTACCGCTCTCCCCAAAAATATTTACCATGAACCCAGTGGTGGCAGCAACATTAAGTATCTGGGGGCAATGGAGGCGACAGAGGGGTGTGCTGGGAGCCTCGGTGTGGTCCCCGATCAGGAACAACCATAGGTTTGCCCCAGGGAGGCTGGACGGAGGATTCCAGAGCTGGCACCGGGTAGGAATCAGGAGAGTGGGAGATTTATTTATAGACGGGACGTTTGCGAGCTTGGGAGCGCTTGAGGAAAAGTATGAGCTGCCCCGGGGAAATTTCTTTAGATATATGCAGGTGAGAGCGTTCACGAAACAACTGGTGAGGGAATTTCCGCTGCTCCCGACACAAGGGATCCAGGACAGGGTGCTTTCGGGGGTGTGGGTCGGGGAGGGCAAAGTGTCAGAGATATACCGGGAGATGAGAGAAGAGGGGGAGGAGTTGGTGGGCGAACTGAAGGGAAAGTGGGAAGAACAACTCGGGGAGGAGATTGAGGAGGGTTTGTGGGCTGATGCCCTAAGCAGGGTAAATTCCTCTTCCTCGTGTGCCAGGCTTAGCCTGATCCAATTTAAGGTGCTGCATAGAGCACACATAACAGGTGCAAGGTTGAGCAGGTTCTTCGGAGTGGAGGACAAGCGTGGGAGGTGCGGGGGAAGCCCGGCGAACCACACACATATGTTTTGGTTGTGTCCGGCACTGGAGGGGAGTGACGGGAGTGATCGCAAAGGTGGTGAAGGTCCGGGTCAAGCCAGGCTGGGGGTTAGCTATATTTGGAGTAGCGGATGAGCCGGGAGTGCAGGAGGCGAAAGAGGCCGATGTCGTGGCCTTTGCGTCCCTAGTAGCCCGGCGTAGGATTCTACTCATGTGGAAGGAGGCGAAACCCCCCGGACTGGAGGCCTGGATAAACGATATGGCGGGGTTCATAAAACTAGAACAGATGAAGTTTGCGCTGAGAGGATGGCTCAAGGGTTCACCAGACGGTGGCAACCGTTCCTCGACTACCTAGCGGAACGTTAGAGGGAAGATAGATGGCCAGCAGCAGCAACCCGGGGGTGGGGGTGGGTAAATTGTTTGGGTTTTTGGAGGGAGAGAGGGGGGGGGGGGGTATTACTTTGTGTTATTTGGTTAGTTTACCATGTTAGTTAAACAATGTTATGTTGCAGTTATCATGTGACCTTTTTTTTTTGATTTGTAAGGGAAAAAATTGTTTGAAAACTTTAATAAAATATATATATTTTTTAAAAAGTCAACCATGGAATATGCCACTAGAGTCAGGTGTGGGTAGGATTGGCCAAATGATTTCCTTACCTGCAAGACATTAATTAATCTACAGTAGGATGGTGATGAGGAACTATGACAGCATCATCAGAACCCTTTGAAAACTGCAGGTTTGTGTTCAGTAAGAAGTCTTACAACACCAGGTTAAAGTCCAACAGTTAAAGTGAGGAACCTGAGGAAGGACCAGTGCTCCGAACACTAGTGTTTGAAACAAACCTGTTGGACTTAAACCTGGTGTTCACCCCAGTCCAATGCCGGCATCGCCACATCATGGTTTGTGTTCAGGCACTGGCACCCTAGGTAGGGTTACAGGATGGGGTGGGAGAGTGGGCCCAGGTAAGGTTCTCTTTTGGACCTAATGGACTCCTTCACTGTAGGGGTTCTGTGTATCCATGCTTACAACAAAAATCTCGACTTTTCACAGATTATCTCTGGAATTTTAAAGGCTATAGATGGGCAACACTGCAAAAACAAACGAGGCAAAATACGGCAGAAATTAAAGCGTTTTCTGCTTTTAGTTCCAGTTTCCGCACCATTCTGCATTTCAAAGTATCACAGACGCTGAAAGCAAACCAGAAACTACAGTAAAAACACAAGTGGACCAATTCGCCGCTCGAGGGAGCAGAGTTAACGTTTGGGGTGAGCCCTCTTTTAGAACCAGAAGACAGGAGGCTGCCGAGTATATTAAATACAATGAGAAAAATATAGGGAGAAATAAAAACATATTTAACAACAGATAGGAGTCGGAGAGATGGGGGTGGCGAAATCACACCGACCACCCAGGGCTCAGGACAACACTTACTCCACCGAAGGCCTGTGTCCAGCTACTCCCCACTCTCCCAAAATCCGAGCCTCCCAAGTCCGGTTGTCATTTTGCGGCCGGCGCCATTTTTTGTTTTTCCCGCTCAGGGATCCACCCCGGACTGCGCATGTGCGGAATAGACTCACCCACCCGACGATGACGGGGGGGAAAGGAGGAGGAAGAGTTGAAACGAATTTTGAGACGATTGTACATCAGGTAAAACCTAACATATCAGAGTTTTACTCTGAAATAATCGGGGTTAGTTCAAATAACCTATCGGATTCGCCGAGTTTAATAAAATAAATATCCAGAGATGATTTCCCCTCCCGCCCTGATGGTACAGGCGCCAAACCAATGAGAGATGCGGGAGGGTTAGAGCAATCCATTTTAAGAATGGGGACAAACTCTAAAGAGTCCTTAAGTAGGAAAGCAAGTTGAAGTTTGCTGTTGAGTCGGTTGTCGATTTCACAAATCGTCGACTATCATCAGCATTGAGCAGTGGCTCGGGGTGACCTGTATTGTGGGTGGATTTGAGTTGGTGGCACCGGCACCCCCCCCCCCCTCTCCCCGCGGAGTGGTTGTGTCCGGGCCCAGGCCTGCAGCTCCGGGATGGGGGAGATCGGCGCTGCTCGCGGGGCTTTCCTCTGGGGCACGGCCGCTGTTTACCTGTGCGCCTTCGCCTCGCTCTATACACAGATCCCAGGTAACCGCGGCCGGCTGGCGTGTCGCGGGCGGGCTGTGAAGGGTTGGGGCCGGGCATGGGCGAGTTCGGGCAGGCCAGTGAGCAGCCACATGGCGCAGGGGCTGGGCTGACTCTCAGCCAGTGGCGAGGGCGGCAGTGGGGACGCGCCGGCAATCGTTTCGTTTTGAAATAAGGCGGCTGGGAAGTGGAAGGGAACGCGGGGTGTTCATTCTGAACTGGTGCCGAGCAAGAGTCCCCTCGATCGGGGGGGGGGGGGGGGGGGACTGGGTGGTGTGGCAGAACCACCCCTGGTTATCTTGGTGCCAGGCTCCAGTTGCGGAATGCACTCCCAGGTGGCAGGTCTAAACAGCGGCCATCACAGTCCACTCAGACCACCTGCCCACTGCTCCCCATATCCGCACAAACCACACTTGTCCCTCAGTCACACCTGGAACACATCCGATTACCTTTTAACCCTGTTTGTATGCAGTGACCATGTTTGCCTGCGGTGATTTTTTTTTTTGTTTCCCCCCCCCCCAACAGGAGTAAATTCTACAACTTTGTTCCCCTTTGTGCGAAAATCTTCCACAACCTCACTCTAGTTTATTTATTTTTTATCTCTTTGTTTTTTTTTAAATTTAGAGTACCTAATTTTTTTTCTCTAATTAAGAGGCAATTTAGCATGGCCAATTTTGCCTACCCTGCACATCTTTGGGTTGTGGGGACGAGACCCACGCAGACACTGGGAGAATGTGCAAATTCCACACGGACAGTGACCCGGGATCGAACCCTGGTCCTTGGTGCCGTGAGGCTGCAGTGCGAGCTACCGTGCCGCCACCATCTCCTTTGGTTCCTAGCTGTGATTTGAAGTTTCCTTCTTGACGGGGCAGTCAGCCATCTGTGGGAACAGCAGGTCAGCATTGGGAATGTTACACTTCTCACCATCTGTGAAGAGTGATATTCTGAATCGTGGGATCAACTGGACTTTGTTCTGATAAGTTGGAAGCTGTGATCGGGAGGGAGCCGCCTGTCAGTAGGAGACTGATTGGATGAAAGTTGTCAGTTGGGGCTGTGCATCTTTCCCATCATCAGGACATCCTAAAGCATGCTACAGCTAATGATATACTTTTGCAACATAGTCATTATTGTGAAGGAAACATGGCAGCTAAATGGTGCACAACAAGTTCCTCTAATTAGTAATTTTCCTTTCTTTTGCTCTCCTTTCCCCTTTCTTGTGCCTTTTGTATGTCACTCTATAGCATTTCCAGGAATGATCTTATTCGGAGGCTAATTTTATTAAGCTGAAATGTGATTTGGCAAAAGATTAGAAATAGCTACTCAAAGATGAATCAATATTTAGAGCAGTGGCCTGCATTCACAGAGAAGATAGAGGGGGTTCAGAACCCACAAAGAAATGGGGATTGAACTGCCAAATCTCGAATGCCCTTTCAAAGTACTTATAGGGTAGGATAATGCAAAAAGTGTTTATGTGCAGTATCAAGGGCTCAATAACGAGAAAGCCAAGGAGAATATAGAATGCGCAGGGATGAACTTGGAGAGTAATGTATGTGGGGCAGAAGAGAGGGCATGGTTCTCAACTAGCCTTCATAAAAAAGGAAGTGATGCAAATATTGTGGTGAGGAAGAGTGTGAAATATTGGATGGAATAAACACAGCAAAAGAAGAAATATTAAGCGTTTAGCATCTTTGGAAGTTGAGAAATTATTGGGCCCAGATTCAATTTACCCGAGCTGCTGAAATAAGCTGTTGAAGGAATAGCTGTGACTCTGACCATCGTTTCCAATTTTCTCTGGCTACAAGTATGGGGCAAAGGATGGACAGATGAGGGACAATTCTGATAGTCAATTGAGAAAGGCACAGGTTAATCAAGGGCATCCAGCAGAGATATGTTAAAGGAAGGACGGATGATGAGAGTGCCTCAACTGGTGAATTTTGGCAAGGTTTTTGACAAGTTTCCATATGCAGATTGGTCAGAAAAGTAAAAACCCACATGATCCAAGTGGCAAGTTGTGTCCAAAATTGGTTCAGGGCAGGAAGCAAAGGATAATGTGCTCCAAAGAAGAGTCAGACGGATTTGAATTTTTTTTTAACATAAATTTAGAATGCCCAATTAATTTTTTCCAATTAAGGGGCAATTTAGCGTGGCCAATCCACCTACCCTGTGCACCTTAGGGTTGTGGGGATGAAACTCACGCAAACATGGAGAGAATGTGCAAACTCCACACGGACATTGACCCAGAGTCGGGATTGAACCTGGGACCTCGGCGCCATGAGACAGCAGTGCTAACCACTGCCACCGTGCTGCCCTGGATTTGAAATGTTAACTCGGTTTCTCTCTCCCCAGAATCTGCAGACATGATGAGTTTAAACAAATTTTTCTGTTCTTATTAAGATAATGATCGGTTGTTTTTGTGACTGGAAGCCACTCCCAGCTAGGTTCCACAGGGCTCCGTGCCAAGTTTCTTGCTTTTTGTGTTATATATCAATGACTTCGACTTAAATGCGGGGAGCATGATTAAAATGTTTGCAGCTGATACAAAGAACTGACCATGTTGTTAATAGTCAGCTGTAAACTGCAGGAAAATATCAAAACTAGTCAGGTGGGTAAAAAAGTGGCAGGTGCAATTCGGTCTGATCAAATGTGAGGTAATGCATTTGGAGAAGGCGAACAAGGCAAGGGAATACACCATATATGGTTGGTTACTAAGAATACCAAAACCCTGGCCACAGTTCTCTGAAGGTAGCAGGGCAGGTATAAAAGGTAGTTAAGAAGCCATATGGGATACTTTCCTTAATTAGAAAATAGAGGGGGAAGTTATGCTAGAACAGTATGAAATATGGGGTAAACCACAGCACGGTAGCATTGTGGATAGCACAAATGCTTCACAGCTCCAGGGTCCCAGGTTCGATTCCGGCTTGGGTCACTGTCTGTGCGGTGTCTGCACATCCTCCCCGTGTGTGCGTGGGTTTCCTCCGGGTGCTCCGGTTTCCTCCCACAGTCCAAAGATGTGCGGGTTAGGTGGATTGGCCATGCTAAATTGCCCATAGTGTCCAAAATTGCCCTTAGTGTAGGGTGGGGTTACTGGGTTATGGGGATAGGGTGGAGGTGTGGACCTTGGGTAGGGTGCTCTTTCCAAGAGCCGGTGCAGACTCGATGGACCGAATGGCCTCCTTCTGCACTGTAAATTCTATGATAATCTATGAAGAGTACAGTATACAGTTCTGGTCACTGCTTTTCAAGAACAAAATGATTGCACTGGAGAGGTTACAGAGGTGATTTGCAAGGAGATTGTCAGGAATGGAAAATCTTAGCTATATGTAAGGATTTAACAGGTTGCATTACGTAGGAACAGAAGTAGGCCATTCAATCCCTCGAGCCTATCCCATCATTCAATGACTGTGGCCTAACTACATTTGGCCCATATCCCTTAATATCTTTTTTTAAACATATTTTATTACAAACGTGCATCAATAAAGTTACAACAACTAAACACCCCAGGAAACATGCTTCCAAACAGTCAACTATACAGTTTGTACAACCTTTTTGCCCTTTTCCCCCCTTACTCCGCGCACGACGAACAACTCCTCAAACACAGTCACGAACATCCCCCACCTTGTCTCAAACCCCTTTGCTGAGCCCCTTGCTCATATTTTATCTTTTCCAGCCACAGGAAGTCATACAGGTTGCCCAACCAGGCCGCTACCCCCGGTGGCGATGCCGATTGCCACTCCGATCGGCAGGCAATCAGAGAGGCATCGGCCTTCCTCCTCTCCATGAGCTCCGGCCTCTCCAAAGCCCCAAACATCGGCACCAAATGATTCAGGTCCACCTTCTCTCCCACTATCCTTGCTAAGGCCACGAACTCTCCGCCCAAAATCTCTCCAACTTTTCACAGCCCCAGAACATATGCGCATGATTCGCTGGCCCCAGCCCACACCTCTTACACTCATCTGCCACCCCTTGGAAGAACCCATTTATTCTTGCCCAAGTTATATGTACCCTGCGTATGACCTTGAACTGTATCAGGCTCATCCTTGCGCATGAGGAGGTTATGTTTACCCTGCGCAGTGCTTCACTCCATACTCTCCAATTGATCTCCCCTCCCAACTCCCCTTCCCATTTTTCCTTGATCTTCACCACCCATTTGCCTCGCTGCTCTCCCAGCCACCTGTGTATATCTCCTGTGTAATTCAAAGCTCCGTGAACTCATATCATTCGTCCGCGCACTCGTCCTTGGTACCACGTATAGTAAGCGCACCCATGCCACGAACCTCGACCCAAACCTTCCAGAACCTCAAACAAGTACCGCCACTCCACCTGGTCGAATGCCTTCTCCGCGTCCATGGACACCACTACCTCCGGTACCTGCGCTCCCGACGGATCCATGACTACATTTAACAACCTTCTTTTATTGCTCGAGAGCTGCCTGCCTTTTACGAAGCCTGTTTGGTCCTCTGTAAACACCCCTGGGGCACAACCCTCCACCTTTCCCACCAACAACTTAGCCAGCACTTTCACATCAGTTTTCAACAGTGAAATGGGCCAATACGACCCACATTCCACCAGTCCTTCCCCTTTTTGGGATTAATGTAATCACTGCCTGCATCATCGTCTCCGGCATCTCTCCCTTCTCCAATGCCTCATTCAACTCTCCCAAAAGATGGTGCCAGGTCCGTCACAAACTCCTTTTAAAATTCCCCCGGATATCTATCCGGCCCTGGTACCTTCCCCGACTTCCTACCCCTGATACTATCCAGCGCCTCTCTCAGCCCAGGGGTTTCTCCAGCACCTGCCTCTTTACTTCCTCCAGCTGAGGAAACTCCAGCTCATCCAAAACCCTCCCATGTCCCCCTCTTCTCACCCCGGGTCCGCCTTGTACAGCCCCTGGTAATATTCTCTCAATTCCTCATTTATCTTCCCTGGCTCCGTAACCATATCCCCAGCCCCAGTCCATATCCTCAATATTTCTCTGGATGCGGCCTGCCTACGGAGCTGGTGCACCAGCATGCAACTTGCCTTCTCCCCATAAGCATACTGCACCCCTCTTGCCCTACATAACTGACCAACGGCCCTCCTGTTGTCAACCTATTGAATTGCCCCTGTAATTTTTTCCTCCTCAGCAATCCCTGCATGGTGGGCACCCTCAAATACTCCCTATCCACCTACACTATCTTGCTCATTAGACGCTCATATTCCTCTTCTTTCCCTAACCATGTGAGCCTTAAATGAGATAATCTTCCCCCCGGACCACTGCCTTTAGCGCTTCCCAAAAAATGGCCGCCGACACCTCCTCGTTCGATTCAACTTCACATAATCCTTAATCGCTGCCCGCACAAAAGCCTCCATCCGCCAACAACCCTGAATCAAACCTCCACCCTGGCCTCTGCTCTCGTCCCAGTCTAAGACAAATCTCCAGTCAGTGGTGCGCATGGTTTGAAATTCTATCCCCGCGTACTCTGCCCCTTCCACCCCGACCTAAATCTCCCAGCTCACCACAAAATAATCAATTCTCGAATATACCTTATAAACGTGTGAAAAAAGGGAATACTTGAATACTCCCTTCTCCCCCGGGTTCTTAAAGCGCCATGGATCCACCATACCCATCCTTTCCATAAATCCACCCGGCTCCTTTGCCATTCGTACACTACCCATCGACCTGGGGCTCGACCGATCCACCTTCAGTTCTAGGACACAGTTAAATCTCCTCCCATAATCAACTGGTGTGTGGACAAGTCCGGGATTGCTGCCAGCAGCCCCCTCATAAAACCCACATCATCCCAATTTGGTGCATACACGTTTACCAACATCACCGGCATCCCTTCCAATACTATACTCACAATCACGTATAATATAATAATCGCTTATTGTCACGAGTAGGCTTCAATGAAGTTACTGTGAAAAGCCCCTAGTTGCCACATTCCGGCGCCTGTTCGGGGAGGCTGGAACGGGAATTGAACCCGCGCTGCTGGTCTTGTTCTGTATTACAAGCCAGCTGTCTTAGCCCACTGTGCTAAACCAGCCCCCACCCGGATCAGTCACTTCCTTCACACTCACAACCCCAGTTTTCTTGCTCCTTAAAATTGCCACTCCCCGCAATTTCAAATCAGATCCCAAGTGGGGGACCTGCCCGACCCACCCCTTCCTTAACCTATCCTGGACCTTCACACAGAGGTGTGTCTCCTGCAGAAAGACCATCTCCGCTTTCAAGCTCCTGAGGTGGGCAAACACCCACAATCTTTTAACTGGTTCATTAAGCCCTTGGACGTACCTCGTTACCAGCCTTACCGGAGGCTTACGCCTCCATTCACCTCTGCCATCTGTCATCCTCACCACTTAATTCCAGCCCCGTTAAGCCCATCCCAAATGGCCCCCTTCTCCGCTCCTGACCATGTAATTTCTCTCAGCCTTCTCCCCCACCTCACTTCCGTTCGCCAGCATTACTTGCTAGCATGGCAGCCCCTGTCCAAAGGCACTTCCCAATGACCTCCCCTCCCCCTCCCTCCATTCCTCTGCTCAGGGAAGAAAGCTCCCTGCTGACCTTACCCTCCCCCACCTAAACAAAGACTCATCCTGAACTCCAGTCACCTCCCCCTAGAGCAAACAAACAAACGATAAACACAAACAGCCCCATGAAACAAGGGGGGGGGCAGGGAACATCCATCCCCAGATAAACTTTTCACCCTTACCAACCCAACAGTAAACAACAAACCAAAAATAGAACTCCCTCCAAACCGGAGGGAATGACAAAAAACAATCCCTACCCCCCACTTCAACCATGTTCCCAACCATTGCGAAGTGCCTGTTCCCCAGCATTGATCAAATCAGTTCTCCCCCAGTTTATGCTCCTTGATGAAGTCCTTGGCCACTCCTGGGGTCTCAAAGTAATATTCCTGGCCTTCAGACGTCACCCATAACTTCACCCGGTAGAGCACCCCAAACCTGATCCGCACCAGGTCCTTGGCCTTGTTGAACCCTGCCCACCGTTTCGCCAACTCGGCTCCAATGTCCTGATATATTCAAACCTTGTTCCCCTCCCATTCACAGGTGCGTTCCTCCCTGGCCCAACGCAAGATCTTTTCCTTCTCCGCAAATTTGTGGAGTCTCACGATCACCGCCCGCGGCAACTCCCCAGCCCTAGGCCGCTGCCTCAGCGCTCTGTCCTATTCAGGGGCCTTATCTAGCACCCTTCTGCCACCAACCCCGCCAGCATCTTTGAGATGTACTTCATGGCACTCACACCTTCCACTCCTTCAGGCAGACCCACTATCCGCAGGTTCTGCCTTCTTGAGATGTTCTCCTGCCCCTCCACCTTTGCCCTCAACGTCTTGCAACGGTGTCCTAAGAGCCGCACCTCCGCCTCCGGAGCCACCACCTGATCGCTCTGGTCCGAAATCACCCACCTCATGGATCTGCGACCCCGACACTTCTCCACCTGCTCCAACAAACTCTTCAGGGGTACCACAGCTCCTTCGATCGCCTTCGAGCGGTCCTCCCGCATCTTCTTCCTCTGCTGGCGGAACTCATCCTTAATAAAAGCCATCGACTGCTCCATCTGGGGCTTTCCGACCTGCACCAGCCCTTCCCCCTCCGCCATCCTTCCACTGGCTGCTGCGCCACAGGTTTCCTTCAACCCCTTGGCCAGGGCTCTCACCGTCTTCAGCCAGGTTTGGTAACCAGCGGACATACCACTCCCAGGGAAACTACACCTCCGACCTTCACCTACACCTTTTTTGTCGAAATTACATCCAATATCAGATAAAAATAGCTCTTTCCTATGTCTTCGAGCAGGAGCTGCCCTGTGTGCGACCACTCACACCATGGCCACCACCGGAAGTATCCCTTAATATATTTGCTTAACAACACTGACCAATGGTCGGTAGCCTTCATGTTTAATAATACACAGCGGGGCAAGATCAGAAATGACAAGATCTTGAGGTGGAGGATCTAACTCTCCACCTATAGCTATGAGATCTTGTATCGCCCGGGGAAGCTCAATGAGCCCCAGATGCCCTGTCCCGCGGTACATGTGCCAGCGCACAGGTAGACCGACTCCGGGCTCTCCACTATGACCTCTGCCACCCGGGGGCCACCCGGTTCTTCCATTTTGTCAAGGCCCGCAACCAGCCCTACTCCATTGAGGAGGTCAGGACCGTCACCAGAGACTGCCAAGTCTGTGCAGAGTGCAAGCTGCACTTCTACCGGCCAGATAGAGAACACCTGGTGAAGGCCTCCCGCCCCTTTGAACGCCTCAGCATGGACTTCAAAGGGACCCTCACCTCCGCTGACCGCAATGTGTACTTCCTCAACATTATTGATGAGTACTCCCGGTTCCCCTTCGCCATCCCATGCCCCGACATGACTTCTGCCATGGTAATTAAAGCCCTGCACAGCATCTTCACTCTGCTCGGATTCCCCACCTACATCCACAGCGATCGGGGATCCTCTTTCATGAGCGATGAACTGCGTCAGTTCCTGCTCAGCAAGGGCATCGCCTCGTGCAGGATGACCAGCTACAACCCCCGGGGAAACGGGCAGGTGGAGAGGGAAAATGGGACGGTCTGGAAGGCCGTCCTGCTGGCCCTGCAGTCTAAAAATATCCCGGTATCCCGCTGGCAGGAGGTCCTCTCCGATGCGCTCCACTCCATCCGGTCGCTCCTCTGCACCGCCACTAACAAGACCCCTCATGAAGTGTATTTGCCTTCCCCAGGAAATCCACCTCCGGGGTCTCACTCCCAACATGGCTGACAGTTCCTGGACCCGTCCTCCTCCGGAAGCATGGGCGGAGCCATAAATCGGACCCCCTGGTCGAGAAAGTCCACCTCCTATATGTGAACCCGCAGTACTATGTGGCACACCCTGACAGGTACCAAGAAACCGTCTCCTCCGGGGCCTGGCACCTGCTGAGTCCCCAACCCCGACCTGACCCCCCACCTCATTCACCCCTGCGCCACTCGCTCTCCCTCCAGCAGCCCCACCCCAGCAGGATCCGTCCTCCCACTGGATTCACTCAGGGGTGACGAGGACAACAGATGACCACGTCGACGACCACATCACCACCAGGACAGGACTGAGGCGATCGCAGCGGAGGGTCAAAGCCCCCCGACAGACTTAATTTGTAATGTTTTTGTCACCCCCGCCGGACTTTTTTTAACAGGGGGTGAATATGGTAGACACCACTAGTGGTATATTGTATGTATTACAGCACTGCCTGTATATTAGAGGTACAACGGTAAATCCCTGCCTGCTGGCTCCGCCCAGCAGGCGATGTATAAAAGTGTGTGCTATCCTGCGCTGCAGCCATTCTGGTTCCAGCTACAGGAGGCACAACATCTTGTTCAATAAAGCCTCGATGGTTCCACCATTCTCGTCTCGTGGTAATTGACGGTACATCATCTAATTTTTAAAAATCAGATTTAAAATTAACAACTGTTCTAGCTTCGAGGCTGAGAGGGGATTTAATTCAGATGGAAAAACCTATGAAGGCTCAGATAGAGTAGATAGGATTTTCCTTCACCGTGGAATCCATAACCAGGGAGCTTCAATTTAAAGTAATGGGCTGGAGGAATTGAAAAATCCTTTGAGCCAGAGGATGCTGGAGATCTGGAACTATTGCCCGAGAAGGTGACAGAGGAAGAAACCCTCTTTGCACTTTAATTTTAAAATGTATGTGCATTTGAAGTGCTGTTATCCACAGTGTTGCTGACCAAGCGCGAGAAAGTGGCGTTGGACTGGCTAACTCACTTTCAGCCAGCACACACACAATGGGTCGGATGACTCGTCTGCTGTAAACATTGTGTTTCTATTGTTAGTGGTCTTGTGACCTTTTACTTTTCTGACAGGACTCTATGGAAGGGAAGGAATTCTGCCAGTCCGCAGGATGCTGCCCTTCACTGGAAAGCCACTGCTGGACCAGCTGACGGACTCTCCAACGGTGCTGTGGTTATGTCCCTGGCTCGGACTTGACACTGAGCAGGGCATGGAGCTCATCTGCTTGTTGGGCGTCGGCCTGTCGATCACCGCACTGTTGGTAAAGCCTCTCCGAGACTGCTTTATCTTTGCATGTCTCTGGTTCCTCTACCTATCCCTCTATCAGGTGAGTGCATGTGTTATGTATCTTTCCCATCCGAGTGTGTATACCTTTCTCACACAAGTGCATGCGTATGTTGTCAGCTTCAAGAGGGGGGGGTTCTGGCATGGTGGAGGAGTAGGGTATGTAATGTGGTTCAGATTAGGGGCCAATTATGTTTTGGGGGGATTTCAGCCTGGATCCCAAGGTGAGATGACTGCAAAATCCACAACAGGAAGAGCTGAATACCCAGTTAGAGGGAGTACGTAGTGGGTGGGGTGGGAGGAACTGAACTGTTGGGGGAAAGAAGTAAGATCTCTGGGTAAGTGTTAATGATTCATGTTTTATTTCCTCCAGGTTGGACAAGTCTTCCTGTACTTCCAGTGGTAAGTCCATCTCATCCCCCGTTATCACCCCAGAATGCTTGCCAGGGTGTTGGGAATGGGCATTGTGTTGGGAGTGAACAGTATGCAAGGGGCACAAGGGGGCATCGTGTGAAGGAGTGTGAGGAGAGTAAGCAGGGGGCAGAATGCGAACGGGTTAACAGTATGTGAGGGATAAGTGGGGACAGCGTGCAACGGGTGAACGGTGTATGAGGGGTAAGCATGGGACAGCATGTGAAGGGGTGAACAGTCTGTGAGGGGTAAGCAGGGGCAGCATGCAAAGGGATAAACAATGTGAGGTTTGAGTAGTAGATAAACAGTGTTAAGGGGTGAACAGTGTGTGTGAGGGATAAGCAGGGGTGAACAAGATGTGTGTGAGAGGTAAGCAGGGGATAAACAGTGTGTGTATGAGGGGTAAGCAGGGGATGAACAGTGTGTGTGTATGAGGGGTAAGCCGGGGATGAACAGTGTGTGTGTGAGGGGTAAGCAGGGGATGAACAGTGTGTGTGTGAGGGGTAAGCAGGGGATGAACAGTGTGTGTGTGTGAGGGATAAGCAGAGGATAAACAGTGTGTGTATGAGGGGTAAGCAGGGGATGAACAGTGTGTGTGTGAGGGGTAAGCAGGGGATGAACAGTGTGTGTGTATGAGGGGTAAGCAGGGGATGAACAGTGTGTGTATGAGGGATAAGCAGGGGATGAACAGTGTGTGTATGAGGGGTAAGCAGGGGATGAACAGTGTGTGTGTGAGGGGTAAGCCGGGGATGAACAGTGTGTGTGTGAGGGGTAAGCAGGGGATGAACAGTGTGTGTGTGAGGGATAAGCAGGGGATGAACAGTGTGTGTGTGAGGGGTAAGCCGGGGATGAACAGTGTGTGTGTGTGGGGTAAGCAGGGGATGAACAGTGTGTGTATGAGGGGTAAGCAGGGGATGAACAGTGTGTGTGTGAGGGGTAAGCAGGGGATGAACAGTGTGTGTGTGTGTGTGGGGTAAGCAGGGGATGAACAGTGTGTGTGGGGTAAGCCGGGGATGAACAGTGTGTGTGTGAGGGGTAAGCAGGGGATGAACAGTGTGTATGAGGGGTAAGCAGGGGATGAACAGTGTGTGTGTGAGGGGTAAGCAGGGGATGAACAGTGTGTGTGTGTGTGTGTGGGGTAAGCAGGGGATGAACAGTGTGTGTGGGGTAAGCCGGGGATGAACAGTGTGTGTGTGAGGGGTAAGCAGGGGATAAACAGTGGGTGTATGAGGGGTAAGCAGGGGATGAACAGTGTGTGTGTGAGGGGTAAGCAGAGGGCAGTGTCCAAAGGAATGATCAATGTGCGAGGCATGAGTAATGAGTCCTCACTGATTCTGCAGGGACAGTTTGCTACTGGAGACTGGATTCTTGGCAATCCTAGTCGCGCCACTACACCTGCAGAAATGGCGGGCAGCCCCTGCCCGGCTCCATGACGGCGTCACCTTCTGGCTGGTCCGTTGGCTGTTCTTCAGGTTGATGTTTGCCTCGGGCGTGGTGAAACTGACCAGCCGATGCCCCACATGGTGGGGGCTGACAGGTGAGAAACAGTTACTGCAGTTAGATGTACACCAACCCCACCGCCAACCAGTTGCACAGACCCTTCCCCACCCCACTGACTAGATGCAACACTCCTCGAGCTTCCAGCTAGCAGAAGATAGACTTATAAAAGTGAATCATCCCGGGTTTGGAAGTGTTTCTGCCGTTTGATATCTTTAGTGCTGCGAGAAGCAGTAGAAATTGGGTGAGTTTGATAGAAGATTGAATATTGTTCAGTCCTGCATTTTGAGTAAAATGAACCAGATTCTTAGTTTCCATGCAACATCTTCTTGCAAGTGTTTGCAGTTGATCTTCAGAAGATCAAAGATACACACATGGGGGATTGGTGGCCAGCTGACATGACACAAAATTATATTCACTAATGTTGCACTATAGACTGCACAGTAACCATAATGATGGTGAACCTGGACGGTGTTCTCTGCAAACATTATTATTATTATTGTGGATGCTGTAAATCTGAAACTAATACAGAAAATGCACAGTCGGCCTTGCCAGCATCTGTGGAGAGAGGAAGAAAGTTAATGTTTCAGATCAGATGATCTTTCATCAGAACTCACTAAATTTCTGCTTCTGGCCTTCCTACAGCTCTGACTTATCACTACGAGACTCAGTGCATCCCTACTGCTGCTTCCTGGTTTGCGCACCAGCTGCCAACTTGGCTTCACAAGCTCAGCGTGGTTATCGTCTTTATGCTGGAGACTGTGGTTCCTCTGTTATTCTTTGCTCCAACCCGTCGCCTCCGACTATTTGCGTTTTACACTCAGGTAAGTCTGCGTTCTGCAGATCACAGGCCGAGATAGAAACAGTCAAAGGATGGAGTGGACAAAATAAGGCACCCAAGACCTTTGCTGTCTGGATGTTGGGAATACTCGATTTATTCACTCCCCGCAACTGAAAAGGAGGTGAAGGTTGCAACGGGGAGGTGGGTGTGGGGGAAGCAAGTACGTATCCTGAGAAAGGTGACATTTGCTGGTCCACATCATCCTTGCAGACTATCCGGACCCCACGCATGAAGGAAGGATCTCGGTTCACTCTGTTTCTCTGATGAAATTTTCTTTGGCTCTGCAGATGCTGCTCCAGTTATTAATTATCATCACCGGTAATTATAATTTCTTCAATCTGCTCACAATTGTCCTGGGGTTCTCACTGCTGGATGATCAGCATTTTCGCTATTGGTCCGAACGAGGCAAGAAGCAAATCCCTGAGAGTGAGTATCAGATAGTTATAGGGAGGGCCTGTGGGGGGCACACTGACTGATAACATGTCCACGGTCGGGTACCTGTTGCTGGTGATGTGTCCAGGGTCAGATACCTGTGGCTGGTGGTGTGTCCGGGGTCGGGTACCTGTGGCTGGTGTGTTCGGGGTCGGGTGCCTGTGGCTGGTGTATCCAGGATTGGGTACCTATGGCTGGTGTGTCCGGGGTCGGGTACCTATGGCTGGTGTATCCAGGATCGGGTACCTGTGGTTGGTGGTGGGGCCGGGGCCGGGTACCTGTGGTTGGTGTGTCCGGGGTCGGGTACCTGTGGCTGGTGGTGGGGCCGGGGTCGGGCACCTGTGGTTGGTGTGTCCGGGGTCGGGTACCTATGGCTGGTGTATCCAGGATCGGGTACCTGTGGTTGGTGTGTCCGGGGTCGGGTACCTATGGCTGGTGTGTCCGGGGCCGGGTACCTGTGGCTGGTGGTGGGGCCGGGGTCGGGCACCTGTGGTTGGTGTGTCCGGGGTCGGGTACCTATGGCTGGTGTATCCAGGATCGGGTACCTGTGGTTGGTGGTGGGGCCGGGTACCTGTGGTTGGTGTGTCCGGGGCCGGGTACCTGTGGCTGGTGGTGGGGCCGGGGTCGGGCACCTGTGGCTGGTGGTGGGGCCGGGGCCGGGTACCTGTGGCTGGTGTGTCCGGGGTCGGGTACCTGTGGCTGGTGGTGGGGCCGGGTACCTGTGGCTGGTGTGTCCGGGGTCGGGCACCTGTGGTTGGTGTGCCCGGGTTTGGTTACCTGTGGCTGGTAATGTATCCGTGGTCGGGTTACTGTGGCTGGTAGTGTGTCTGGGGCCGGGTACCTGTGGCTGGTGGTGTGTCCGGGGCCGGGTACCTGTGGCTGGTGTGTCCGGGGCCGGGTACCTGTGGCTGGTGGTGTGTCCGGGGCCAGGTACCTATGGCTGGTGGTGTGTCCGGGGCCGGGTACCTGTGGCTGGTAGTGTGTCTGGGGTCGGGTACCTGTGGTTGGTGTGTCCGGGGTCGGGTACCTGTGGCTGGTGTGTCCGGGGCTGGGTACCTGTGGCTGGTGGTGTGTCCGGGGCCGGGTACCTATGGCTGGTGGTGTGTCCAGGATCTGGTACCTGTGGCTGGTGGTGTGTCCGGGGTCGGGTACCTGTGGGTGGTGTGTCCGGGGCAGGGTACCTGTGGCTGGTGTATCCGGGGCCGGGTACCTGTGGCTGGTGATGTGTCTGGGGTCGGGTACCTGTGGCTGGTGATGTGTCCGGGACCGGGTACCTGTGGCTGGTGTGTCCGGTGTCGGGTATCTGTGGCTGGTGGTGTGTCCAGGGTCGGGTACCTGTGGCTGGTGATGTGTCCGGGACCGGGTACCTGTGGCTGGTGTGTCCGGTGTCGGGTATCTGTGCCTGGTGGTGTGTCTGGGGTCGGGTACCTCTGGCTGGTGTGTTCGGGGCCGGGTACCTCTGGCTGGTGTGTTCGGGGACCGGGTACCTCTGGCTGGTGTGTTCGGGGTCGGGTATCTGTGCCTGGTGGTGTGTCTGGGGCCGGGTACCTCTGGCTGGTGTGTTCGGGGTCGGGTATCTGTGCCTGGTGATGTGTCTGGGGACCGGGTACCTCTGGCTGGTGTGTTCGGGGCCGGGTACCTCTGGCTGGTGTGTTCGGGGCCGGGTACCTCTGGCTGGTGTGTTCGGGGTCGGGTACCTCTGGCTGGTGTGTTCGGGGCCGTGTATCTGTGCCTGGTGATGAGTCCGGGACCGGGTACCTGTAGCTGTTGGTGTGTCCGGGTCGGGTACCTGTAGCTGTTGGTGTGTCCGGGTCGGGTACCTGTAGCTGTTGGTGTGTCCGGGTCGGGTACCTGTAGCTGTTGGTGTGTCCGGGGTCAGGTACCTGTGGCTGGTAGTGTGTCCGGGGTCCGGTACCTGTGGCTGGTGGTGTGTCCGGGGCCGGGTACCTGTGTCTGGTTGTGTGTCCGGGGTCGGGTACCTGTGGCTGGTGGTGTGTCCAGGATCGGGTACCTGTGGCTGGTGGTGTGTCCGGGGTCTGGTACCTGTGGCTGGTGGTGTGTCCGGGGCCGGGTACCTGTGGCTGGTGGTGTGTCCGGGGCCGGGTACCTGTGTCTGGTGGTGTGTCCGGGGTCGGGTACCTGTGTCTGGTGGTGTGTCCGGGGTCGGGTACCTGTGGCTGGTGTGCCCGGGTTTGGTTACCTGTGGCTGGTGGTGTGTCCGGTGCTGGGTACCTGTGGCTGGTGGTGTGTCCGGTGCTGGGTACCTGTGGCTGGTGATGTGTCCGGGACCGGGTACCTGTGGCTGTTGTGTCCGGGTTTGGTTACCTGTGGCTGGTAATGTATCCGTGGTCGGGTTACTGTGGCTGGTAGTGTGTCTGGGGCCGGGTACCTGTGGCTGGTGGTGTGTCCGGGGCCGGGTACCTGTGGCTGGTGGTGTGTCCGGGGTTGGGTACCTGTGTCTGGTGTGTCCAGGGTAGGGTACCTATGGCTGGTGGTGTGTCCGGGGCCGGGTACCTTTGGCTGGTGGTGTGTCCAGGGTCGGGTACCTGTGGCTGGTGGTGTGTCCGGGGTCGGGTACCTGTGGCTGGTGGTGTGTCCGGGGCCGGGTACCTGTGGCTGGTGGTGTGTCCGGGGCCGGGTACCTGTGGCTGGTGGTGTGTCCAGGGTCGGGTACCTGTGGCTGGTGGTGTGTCCGGGGTCGGGTACCTGTGGCTGGTGTATCCGGAGCCGGGTACCTGTGGCTGGTGATGTGTCTGGGGTCGGGTACCTGTGGCTGGTGATGTGTCCGGGACTGGGTACCTCTGGCTGGTGGTGTGTCCGGGACCGGGTACCTCTGGCTGGTGGTGTGTCGGGACCGGGTACCTGTGGCTGGTGTGTCCGGTGTCGGGTATCTGTGCCTGGTGGTGTGTCTGGGGACCGGCTACCTGTGGCTGGTGGTGTGTCGGGGCCCGGTACCTCTGGCTGGTGTGTTCGGGGCCGGGTACCTCTGGCTGGTGTGTCCGGGGTCGGGTATCTGTGCCTGGTGATGAGTCCGGGACCGGGTACCTGTAGCTGTTGGTGTGTCCGGGTCGGGTACCTGTAGCTGTTGGTGTGTCCGGAGTCAGGTACCTGTGGCTGGTGGTGTGTCCGGGGTCCGGTACCTGTGGCTGGTGGTGTGTCCGGAGTCAGGTACCTGTGGCTGGTGGTGTGTCTGGGGTCAGGTACCTGTAACTGGTGGTGTGTCTGGGGTCAGGTACCTGTGGCTGGTGGTGTGTCTGGGGTCAGGTACCTGTAACTGGTGGTGTGTCCGGGGTCAGGTACCTGTGGCTTTTGTGTCCGGGGTCGGGTACCTGTGGCTGGTGTGTCCGGGGTCAGGTACCTGTAGCTGGTGGTGTGTCCGGGGTCGGGTACCTGTAGCTGGTGGTGTGTCCGGGTCGGGTACCTGTAGCTGTTGGTGTGTCCGGGTCGGGTACCTGTAGCTGTTGGTGTGTCCGGGTCGGGTACCTGTAGCTGTTGGTGTGTCCGGGGTCAGGTACCTGTGGCTGGTAGTGTGTCCGGGGTCCGGTACCTGTGGCTGGTGGTGTGTCCGGGACCGGGTACCTCTGGCTGGTGGTGTGTCGGGACCGGGTACCTGTGGCTGGTGTGTCGGGTATCTGTGCCTGGTGGTGTGTCTGGGGACCGGCTACCTGTGGCTGGTGGTGTGTTCGGGGCCCGGTACCTCTGGCTGGTGTGTTCGGGGCCGGGTACCTCTGGCTGGTGTGTCCGCGGTCGGGTATCTGTGCCTGGTGATGAGTCCGGGACCGGGTACCTGTAGCTGTTGGTGTGTCCGGGTCGGGTACCTGTGGCTGTTGGTGTGTCCGGGTCGGGTACCTGTGGCTGTTGGTGTGTCCGGAGTCAGGTACCTGTAGCTGGTGGTGTGTCCGGGGTCGGGTACCTGTAGCTGGTGGTGTGTCCGGAGTCAGGTACCTGTGGCTGGTGGTGTGTCCGGGGTCCGGTACCTGTGGCTGGTGGTGTGTCCGGAGTCAGGTACCTGTGGCTGGTGGTGTGTCTGGGGTCAGGTACCTGTAACTGGTGGTGTGTCCGGGGTCAGGTACCTGTAACTGGTGATGTGTCCGGGGTCAGGTACCTGTGGCTTTTGTGTCCGGGGTCGGGTACCTGTGGCTGGTGTGTCCGGGGTCAGGTACCTGTAGCTGGTGGTGTGTCCGGGGTCGGGTACCTGTAGCTGGTGGTGTGTCCGGAGTCAGGTACCTGTGGCTGGTGGTGTGTCCGGGGTCCGGTACCTGTGGCTGGTGGTGTGTCCGGGGTCGGGTACCTGTGGCTGGTGTGTCCGGGGCAGGGTACCTGTGGCTGGTGTATCCGGGGCCGGGTACCTGTGGCTGGTGATGTGTCCGGGGCCGGGTACCTGTGGCTGGTAGTGTGTCTGGGGTCGGGTACCTGTGGTTGGTGTGTCCGGGGTCGGGTACCTGTGGCTGGTGTGTCCGGGGCTGGGTACCTGTGGCTGGTGGTGTGTCCGGGGCCGGGTACCTATGGCTGGTGGTGTGTCCAGGATCGGGTACCTGTGGCTGGTGGTGTGTCCGGGGTCGGGTACCTGTGGCTGGTGTGTCCGGGGCAGGGTACCTGTGGCTGGTGTATCCGGGGCCGGGTACCTGTGGCTGGTGATGTGTCTGGGGTCGGGTACCTGTGGCTGGTGATGTGTCCGGGACCGGGTACCTGTGGCTGGTGTGTCCGGTGTCGGGTATCTGTGGCTGGTGGTGTGTCCGGGGTCGGGTACCTGTGGCTGGTGATGTGTCCGGGACCGGGTACCTGTGGCTGGTGTGTCCGGTGTCGGGTATCTGTGCCTGGTGGTGTGTCTGGGGACCGGCTACCTGTGGCTGGTGGTGTGTCTGGGGTCGGGTACCTCTGGCTGGTGTGTTCGGGGCCGGGTACCTCTGGCTGGTGTGTTCGGGGACCGGGGACCTCTGGCTGGTGTGTTCGGGGTCGGGTATCTGTGCCTGGTGGTGTGTCTGGGGACCGGGTACCTCTGGCTGGTGTGTTCGGGGCCGGGTACCTCTGGCTGGTGTGTTCGGGGCCGGGTACCTCTGGCTGGTGTGTTCGGGGTCGGGTACCTCTGGCTGGTGTGTTCGGGGCCGTGTATCTGTGCCTGGTGATGAGTCCGGGACCGGGTACCTGTAGCTGTTGGTGTGTCCGGGTCGGGTACCTGTGGCTGGTGGTGTGTCCGGGGTCCGGTACCTGTGGCTGGTGGTGTGTCCGGGGCCGGGTACCTGTGTCTGGTTGTGTGTCCGGGGTCGGGTACCTGTGGCTGGTGGTGTGTCCAGGATCGGGTACCTGTGGCTGGTGGTGTGTCCGGGGTCTGGTACCTGTGGCTGGTGGTGTGTCCGGGGCCGGGTACCTGTGTCTGGTGGTGTGTCCGGGGTCGGGTACCTGTGTCTGGTGGTGTGTCCGGGGTCGGGTACCTGTGGCTGGTGTGCCCGGGTTTGGTTACCTGTGGCTGGTGGTGTGTCCGGTGCTGGGTACCTGTGGCTGGTGGTGTGTCCGGTGCTGGGTACCTGTGGCTGGTGATGTGTCCGGGACCGGGTACCTGTGGCTGTTGTGTCCGGGTTTGGTTACCTGTGGCTGGTAATGTATCCGTGGTCGGGTTACTGTGGCTGGTAGTGTGTCTGGGGCCGGGTACCTGTGGCTGGTGGTGTGTCCGGGGCCGGGTACCTGTGGCTGGTGGTGTGTCCGGGGCCGGGTACCTGTGGCTGGTGGTGTGTCCGGGGCCGGGTACCTGTGGCTGGTAGTGTGTCTGGGGCCGGGTACCTGTGGCTGGTGTGCCCGGGGCCGGGTACCTGTGTCTGGTGTGTCCGGGGTCGGGTACCTGTGGCTGGTGGTGTGTCCGGGGTTGGGTACCTGTGTCTGGTGTGTCCAGGGTAGGGTACCTATGGCTGGTGGTGTGTCCGGGGCCGGGTACCTATGGCTGGTGGTGTGTCCAGGGTCGGGTACCTGTGGCTGGTGGTGTGTCCGGGGTCGGGTACCTGTGGCTGGTGGTGTGTCCAGGGTCGGGTACCTGTGGCTGGTGGTGTGTCCGGGGTCGGGTACCTGTGGCTGGTGTATCCGGAGCCGGGTACCTGTGGCTGGTGATGTGTCTGGGGTCGGGTACCTGTGGCTGGTGATGTGTCCGGGACTGGGTACCTCTGGCTGGTGGTGTGTCCGGGACCGGGCACCTCTGGCTGGTGGTGTGTCGGGGCCGGGTACCTGTGGCTGGTGTGTCCGGTGTCGGGTATCTGTGCCTGGTGGTGTGTCTGGGGACCGGCTACCTGTGGCTGGTGGTGTGTCGGGGCCCGGTACCTCTGGCTGGTGTGTTCGGGGCCGGGTACCTCTGGCTGGTGTGTCCGGGGTCGGGTATCTGTGCCTGGTGATGAGTCCGGGACCGGGTACCTGTAGCTGTTGGTGTGTCCGGGTCGGGTACCTGTGGCTGTTGGTGTGTCCGGAGTCAGGTACCTGTAGCTGGTGGTGTGTCCGGGGTCGGGTACCTGTAGCTGGTGGTGTGTCCGGAGTCAGGTACCTGTGGCTGGTGGTGTGTCCGGGGTCCGGTACCGGTAACTGGTGGTGTGTCCGGGGTCAGGTACCTGTGGCTGGTGGTGTGTCTGGGGTCAGGTACCTGTAACTGGTGGTGTGTCCGGGGTCAGGTACCTGTAACTGGTGGTGTGTCCGGGGTCAGGTACCTGTAACTGGTGGTGTGTCTGGGGTCAGGTACCTGTGGCTGGTGGTGTGTCTGGGGTCAGGTACCTGTAACTGGTGGTGTGTCCGGGGTCAGGTACCTGTAACTGGTGGTGTGTCCGGGGTCAGGTACCTGTAACTGGTGGTGTGTCTGGGGTCGGGTACCTGTGGCTGGTGATGTGTCCGGGACTGGGTACCTCTGGCTGGTGGTGTGTCCGGGACCGGGTACCTCTGGCTGGTGGTGTGTCGGGACCGGGTACCTGTGGCTGGTGTGTCGGGTATCTGTGCCTGGTGGTGTGTCTGGGGACCGGCTACCTGTGGCTGGTGGTGTGTTCGGGGCCCGGTACCTCTGGCTGGTGTGTTCGGGGCCGGGTACCTCTGGCTGGTGTGTCCGGGGTCGGGTATCTGTGCCTGGTGATGAGTCCGGGACCGGGTACCTGTAGCTGTTGGTGTGTCCGGGTCGGGTACCTGTAGCTGTTGGTGTGTCCGGGTCGGGTACCTGTGGCTGTTGGTGTGTCCGGAGTCAGGTACCTGTAGCTGGTGGTGTGTCCGGGGTCGGGTACCTGTAGCTGGTGGTGTGTCCGGAGTCAGGTACCTGTGGCTGGTGGTGTGTCCGGGGTCCGGTACCTGTGGCTGGTGGTGTGTCCGGAGTCAGGTACCTGTGGCTGGTGGTGTGTCTGGGGTCAGGTACCTGTAACTGGTGGTGTGTCCGGGGTCAGGTACCTGTGGCTGGTGGTGTGTCTGGGGTCAGGTACCTGTAACTGGTGGTGTGTCCGGGGTCAGGTACCTGTGGCTTTTGTGTCCGGGGTCGGGTACCTGTGGCTGGTGTGTCCGGGGTCAGGTACCTGTAGCTGGTGGTGTGTCCGGGGTCGGGTACCTGTAGCTGGTGGTGTGTCCGGGGCCGGGTACCTGTGGCTGGTGGTGTGTCCGGGGCCGGGTACCTGTGGCTGGTGGTGTGTCCGGGGCCGGGTACCTGTGGCTGGTGGTGTGTCCGGGGCCGGGTACCTGTGGCTGGTGGTGTGTCCGGGGTTGGGTACCTGTGTCTGGTGTGTCCAGGGTAGGGTACCTATGGCTGGTGGTGTGTCCGGGGCCGGGTACCTTTGGCTGGTGGTGTGTCCAGGGTCGGGTACCTGTGGCTGGTGGTGTGTCCGGGGTCGGGTACCTGTGGCTGGTGGTGTGTCCGGGGCCGGGTACCTGTGGCTGGTGGTGTGTCCGGGGCCGGGTACCTGTGGCTGGTGGTGTGTCCAGGGTCGGGTACCTGTGGCTGGTGGTGTGTCCGGGGTCGGGTACCTGTGGCTGGTGTATCCGGAGCCGGGTACCTGTGGCTGGTGATGTGTCTGGGGTCGGGTACCTGTGGCTGGTGATGTGTCCGGGACTGGGTACCTCTGGCTGGTGGTGTGTCCGGGACCGGGTACCTCTGGCTGGTGGTGTGTCGGGACCGGGTACCTGTGGCTGGTGTGTCCGGTGTCGGGTATCTGTGCCTGGTGGTGTGTCTGGGGACCGGCTACCTGTGGCTGGTGGTGTGTTCGGGGCCCGGTACCTCTGGCTGGTGTGTTCGGGGCCGGGTACCTCTGGCTGGTGTGTCCGGGGTCGGGTATCTGTGCCTGGTGATGAGTCCGGGACCGGGTACCTGTAGCTGTTGGTGTGTCCGGGTCGGGTACCTGTAGCTGTTGGTGTGTCCGGGTCGGGTACCTGTGGCTGTTGGTGTGTCCGGAGTCAGGTACCTGTAGCTGGTGGTGTGTCCGGGGTCGGGTACCTGTAGCTGGTGGTGTGTCCGGAGTCAGGTACCTGTGGCTGGTCGTGTGTCCGGGGTCCGGTACCTGTGGCTGGTGGTGTGTCCGGAGTCAGGTACCTGTGGCTGGTGGTGTGTCTGGGGTCAGGTACCTGTAACTGGTGGTGTGTCTGGGGTCAGGTACCTGTGGCTGGTGGTGTGTCTGGGGTCAGGTACCTGTAACTGGTGGTGTGTCCGGGGTCAGGTACCTGTGGCTTTTGTGTCCGGGGTCGGGTACCTGTGGCTGGTGTGTCCGGGGTCAGGTACCTGTAGCTGGTGGTGTGTCCGGGGTCGGGTACCTGTAGCTGGTGGTGTGTCCGGGTCGGGTACCTGTAGCTGTTGGTGTGTCCGGGTCGGGTACCTGTAGCTGTTGGTGTGTCCGGGTCGGGTACCTGTAGCTGTTGGTGTGTCCGGGGTCAGGTACCTGTGGCTGGTGGTGTGTCCGGGGTCCGGTACCTGTGGCTGGTGGTGTGTCCGGGACCGGGTACCTCTGGCTGGTGGTGTGTCGGGACCGGGTACCTGTGGCTGTTGTGTCGGGTATCTGTGCCTGGTGGTGTGTCTGGGGACCGGCTACCTGTGGCTGGTGGTGTGTTCGGGGCCCGGTACCTCTGGCTGGTGTGTTCGGGGCCGGGTACCTCTGGCTGGTGTGTCCGGGGTCGGGTATCTGTGCCTGGTGATGAGTCCGGGACCGGGTACCTGTAGCTGTTGGTGTGTCCGGGTCGGGTACCTGTAGCTGTTGGTGTGTCCGGGTCGGGTACCTGTGGCTGTTGGTGTGTCCGGAGTCAGGTACCTGTAGCTGGTGGTGTGTCCGGGGTCGGGTACCTGTAGCTGGTGGTGTGTCCGGAGTCAGGTACCTGTGGCTGGTGGTGTGTCCGGGGTCCGGTACCTGTGGCTGGTGGTGTGTCCGGAGTCAGGTACCTGTGGCTGGTGGTGTGTCTGGGGTCAGGTACCTGTAACTGGTGGTGTGTCCGGGGTCAGGTACCTGTAACTGGTGATGTGTCCGGGGTCAGGTACCTGTGGCTTTTGTGTCCGGGGTCGGGTACCTGTGGCTGGTGTGTCCGGGGTCAGGTACCTGTAGCTGGTGGTGTGTCCGGGGTCGGGTACCTGTAGCTGGTGGTGTGTCCGGAGTCAGGTACCTGTGGCTGGTGGTGTGTCCGGGGTCCGGTACCTGTGGCTGGTGGTGTGTCCGGGGTCGGGTACCTGTGGCTGGTGTGTCCGGGGCAGGGTACCTGTGGCTGGTGTATCCGGGGCCGGGTACCTGTGGCTGGTGATGTGTCCGGGGCCGGGTACCTGTGGCTGGTAGTGTGTCTGGGGTCGGGTACCTGTGGTTGGTGTGTCCGGGGTCGGGTACCTGTGGCTGGTGTGTCCGGGGCTGGGTACCTGTGGCTGGTGGTGTGTCCGGGGCCGGGTACCTATGGCTGGTGGTGTGTCCAGGATCGGGTACCTGTGGCTGGTGGTGTGTCCGGGGTCGGGTACCTGTGGCTGGTGTGTCCGGGGCAGGGTACCTGTGGCTGGTGTATCCGGGGCCGGGTACCTGTGGCTGGTGATGTGTCTGGGGTCGGGTACCTGTGGCTGGTGATGTGTCCGGGACCGGGTACCTGTGGCTGGTGTGTCCGGTGTCGGGTATCTGTGGCTGGTGGTGTGTCCGGGGTCGGGTACCTGTGGCTGGTGATGTGTCCGGGACCGGGTACCTGTGGCTGGTGTGTCCGGTGTCGGGTATCTGTGCCTGGTGGTGTGTCTGGGGACCGGCTACCTGTGGCTGGTGGTGTGTCTGGGGTCGGGTACCTCTGGCTGGTGTGTTCGGGGCCGGGTACCTCTGGCTGGTGTGTTCGGGGACCGGGGACCTCTGGCTGGTGTGTTCGGGGTCGGGTATCTGTGCCTGGTGGTGTGTCTGGGGACCGGGTACCTCTGGCTGGTGTGTTCGGGGCCGGGTACCTCTGGCTGGTGTGTTCGGGGCCGGGTACCTCTGGCTGGTGTGTTCGGGGTCGGGTACCTCTGGCTGGTGTGTTCGGGGCCGTGTATCTGTGCCTGGTGATGAGTCCGGGACCGGGTACCTGTAGCTGTTGGTGTGTCCGGGTCGGGTACCTGTGGCTGGTGGTGTGTCCGGGGTCCGGTACCTGTGGCTGGTGGTGTGTCCGGGGCCGGGTACCTGTGTCTGGTTGTGTGTCCGGGGTCGGGTACCTGTGGCTGGTGGTGTGTCCAGGATCGGGTACCTGTGGCTGGTGGTGTGTCCGGGGTCTGGTACCTGTGGCTGGTGGTGTGTCCGGGGCCGGGTACCTGTGTCTGGTGGTGTGTCCGGGGTCGGGTACCTGTGTCTGGTGGTGTGTCCGGGGTCGGGTACCTGTGGCTGGTGTGCCCGGGTTTGGTTACCTGTGGCTGGTGGTGTGTCCGGTGCTGGGTACCTGTGGCTGGTGGTGTGTCCGGTGCTGGGTACCTGTGGCTGGTGATGTGTCCGGGACCGGGTACCTGTGGCTGTTGTGTCCGGGTTTGGTTACCTGTGGCTGGTAATGTATCCGTGGTCGGGTTACTGTGGCTGGTAGTGTGTCTGGGGCCGGGTACCTGTGGCTGGTGGTGTGTCCGGGGCCGGGTACCTGTGGCTGGTGGTGTGTCCGGGGCCGGGTACCTGTGGCTGGTGGTGTGTCCGGGGCCGGGTACCTGTGGCTGGTAGTGTGTCTGGGGCCGGGTACCTGTGGCTGGTGTGCCCGGGGCCGGGTACCTGTGTCTGGTGTGTCCGGGGTCGGGTACCTGTGGCTGGTGGTGTGTCCGGGGTTGGGTACCTGTGTCTGGTGTGTCCAGGGTAGGGTACCTATGGCTGGTGGTGTGTCCGGGGCCGGGTACCTATGGCTGGTGGTGTGTCCAGGGTCGGGTACCTGTGGCTGGTGGTGTGTCCGGGGTCGGGTACCTGTGGCTGGTGGTGTGTCCAGGGTCGGGTACCTGTGGCTGGTGGTGTGTCCGGGGTCGGGTACCTGTGGCTGGTGTATCCGGAGCCGGGTACCTGTGGCTGGTGATGTGTCTGGGGTCGGGTACCTGTGGCTGGTGATGTGTCCGGGACTGGGTACCTCTGGCTGGTGGTGTGTCCGGGACCGGGCACCTCTGGCTGGTGGTGTGTCGGGGCCGGGTACCTGTGGCTGGTGTGTCCGGTGTCGGGTATCTGTGCCTGGTGGTGTGTCTGGGGACCGGCTACCTGTGGCTGGTGGTGTGTCGGGGCCCGGTACCTCTGGCTGGTGTGTTCGGGGCCGGGTACCTCTGGCTGGTGTGTCCGGGGTCGGGTATCTGTGCCTGGTGATGAGTCCGGGACCGGGTACCTGTAGCTGTTGGTGTGTCCGGGTCGGGTACCTGTGGCTGTTGGTGTGTCCGGAGTCAGGTACCTGTAGCTGGTGGTGTGTCCGGGGTCGGGTACCTGTAGCTGGTGGTGTGTCCGGAGTCAGGTACCTGTGGCTGGTGGTGTGTCCGGGGTCCGGTACCTGTAACTGGTGGTGTGTCCGGGGTCAGGTACCTGTGGCTGGTGGTGTGTCTGGGGTCAGGTACCTGTAACTGGTGGTGTGTCCGGGGTCAGGTACCTGTAACTGGTGGTGTGTCCGGGGTCAGGTACCTGTAACTGGTGGTGTGTCTGGGGTCAGGTACCTGTGGCTGGTGGTGTGTCTGGGGTCAGGTACCTGTAACTGGTGGTGTGTCCGGGGTCAGGTACCTGTAACTGGTGGTGTGTCCGGGGTCAGGTACCTGTAACTGGTGGTGTGTCTGGGGTCGGGTACCTGTGGCTGGTGATGTGTCCGGGACTGGGTACCTCTGGCTGGTGGTGTGTCCGGGACCGGGTACCTCTGGCTGGTGGTGTGTCGGGACCGGGTACCTGTGGCTGGTGTGTCGGGTATCTGTGCCTGGTGGTGTGTCTGGGGACCGGCTACCTGTGGCTGGTGGTGTGTTCGGGGCCCGGTACCTCTGGCTGGTGTGTTCGGGGCCGGGTACCTCTGGCTGGTGTGTCCGGGGTCGGGTATCTGTGCCTGGTGATGAGTCCGGGACCGGGTACCTGTAGCTGTTGGTGTGTCCGGGTCGGGTACCTGTAGCTGTTGGTGTGTCCGGGTCGGGTACCTGTGGCTGTTGGTGTGTCCGGAGTCAGGTACCTGTAGCTGGTGGTGTGTCCGGGGTCGGGTACCTGTAGCTGGTGGTGTGTCCGGAGTCAGGTACCTGTGGCTGGTGGTGTGTCCGGGGTCCGGTACCTGTGGCTGGTGGTGTGTCCGGAGTCAGGTACCTGTGGCTGGTGGTGTGTCTGGGGTCAGGTACCTGTAACTGGTGGTGTGTCCGGGGTCAGGTACCTGTGGCTGGTGGTGTGTCTGGGGTCAGGTACCTGTGGCTGGTGGTGTGTCTGGGGTCAGGTACCTGTAACTGGTGGTGTGTCCGGGGTCAGGTACCTGTGGCTTTTGTGTCCGGGGTCGGGTACCTGTGGCTGGTGTGTCCGGGGTCAGGTACCTGTAGCTGGTGGTGTGTCCGGGGTCGGGTACCTGTAGCTGGTGGTGTGTCCGGAGTCAGCTACCTGTGGCTGGTGGTGTGTCCGGGGTCCGGTACCTGTGGCTGGTGGTGTGTCCGGGGTCGGGTACCTGTGGCTGGTGTGTCCGGGGCAGGGTACCTGTGGCTGGTGTATCCGGGGCCGGGTACCTGTGGCTGGTGATGTGTCCGGGGCCGGGTACCTGTGGCTGGTAGTGTGTCTGGGGTCGGGTACCTGTGGTTGGTGTGTCCGGGGTCGGGTACCTGTGGCTGGTGTGTCCGGGGCTGGGTACCTGTGGCTGGTGGTGTGTCCGGGGCCGGTTACCTATGGCTGGTGGTGTGTCCAGGATCGGGTACCTGTGGCTGGTGGTGTGTCCGGGTCGGGTACCTGTGGCTGGTGTGTCCGGGGCAGGGTACCTGTGGCTGGTGTATCCGGGGCCGGGTACCTGTGGCTGGTGATGTGTCTGGGGTCGGGTACCTGTGGCTGGTGATGTGTCCGGGACCGGGTACCTGTGGCTGGTGTGTCCGGTGTCGGGTATCTGTGGCTGGTGGTGTGTCCGGGGTCGGGTACCTGTGGCTGGTGATGTGTCCGGGACCGGGTACCTGTGGCTGGTGTGTCCGGTGTCGGGTATCTGTGCCTGGTGGTGTGTCTGGGGACCGGCTACCTGTGGCTGGTGGTGTGTCTGGGGTCGGGTACCTCTGGCTGGTGTGTTCGGGGCCGGGTACCTCTGGCTGGTGTGTTCGGGGACCGGGGACCTCTGGCTGGTGTGTTCGGGGTCGGGTATCTGTGCCTGGTGGTGTGTCTGGGGACCGGATACCTCTGGCTGGTGTGTTCGGGGCCGGGTACCTCTGGCTGGTGTGTTCAGGGCCGGGTACCTCTGGCTGGTGTGTTCGGGGTCGGGTACCTCTGGCTGGTGTGTTCGGGGCCGTGTATCTGTGCCTGGTGATGAGTCCGGGACCGGGTACCTGTAGCTGTTGGTGTGTCCGGGTCGGGTACCTGTGGCTGGTAGTGTGTCCGGGGTCGGGTACCTGTGGCTGGTGGTGTGTCCGGGACCGGGTACCTGTGGCTGGTGTGTCCGGTGTCGGGTATCTGTGCCTGGTGGTGTGTCTGGGGACCGGCTACCTGTGGCTGGTGGTGTGTCTGGGGTCGGGTACCTCTGGCTGGTGTGTTCGGGGCCGGGTACCTCTGGCTGGTGTGTTCGGGGACCGGGGACCTCTGGCTGGTGTGTTCGGGGTCGGGTATCTGTGCCTGGTGGTGTGTCTGGGGACCGGATACCTCTGGCTGGTGTGTTCGGGGCCGGGTACCTCTGGCTGGTGTGTTCGGGGCCGGGTACCTCTGGCTGGTGTGTTCGGGGTCGGGTACCTCTGGCTGGTGTGTTCGGGGCCGTGTATCTGTGCCTGGTGATGAGTCCGGGACCGGGTACCTGTAGCTGTTGGTGTGTCCGGGTCGGGTACCTGTGGCTGGTAGTGTGTCCGGGGTCCGGTACCTGTGGCTGGTGGTGTGTCCGGGGCCGGGTACCTGTGTCTGGTTGTGTGTCCGGGGTCGGGTACCTGTGGCTGGTGGTGTGTCCAGGATCGGGTACCTGTGGCTGGTGGTGTGTCCGGGGTCTGGTACCTGTGGCTGGTGGTGTGTCCGGGGCCGGGTACCTGTGTCTGGTGGTGTGTCCGGGGTCGGGTACCTGTGTCTGGTGGTGTGTCCGGGGTCGGGTACCTGTGGCTGGTGTGCCCGGGTTTGGTTACCTGTGGCTGGTGGTGTGTCCGGTGCTGGGTACCTGTGGCTGGTGGTGTGTCCGGTGCTGGGTACCTGTGGCTGGTGATGTGTCCGGGACCGGGTACCTGTGGCTGTTGTGTCCGGGTTTGGTTACCTGTGGCTGGTAATGTATCCGTGGTCGGGTTACTGTGGCTGGTAGTGTGTCTGGGGCCGGGTACCTGTGGCTGGTGGTGTGTCCGGGGCCGGGTACCTGTGGCTGGTGGTGTGTCCGGGGCCGGGTACCTGTGGCTGGTGGTGTGTCCGGGGCCGGGTACCTGTGGCTGGTAGTGTGTCTGGGGCCGGGTACCTGTGGCTGGTGTGCCCGGGGCCGGGTACCTGTGTCTGGTGTGTCCGGGGTCGGGTACCTGTGGCTGGTGGTGTGTCCGGGGTTGGGTACCTGTGTCTGGTGTGTCCAGGGTAGGGTACCTATGGCTGGTGGTGTGTCCGGGCCGGGTACCTGTAGCTGGTGGTGTGTCCGGGGTCGGGTACCTGTAGCTGGTGGTGTGTCCGGAGTCAGGTACCTGTGGCTGGTGGTGTGTCCGGGGTCCGGTACCTGTGGCTGGTGGTGTGTCCGGAGTCAGGTACCTGTGGCTGGTGGTGTGTCTGGGGTCAGGTACCTGTAACTGGTGGTGTGTCCGGGGTCAGGTACCTGTGGCTGGTGGTGTGTCTGGGGTCAGGTACCTGTAACTGGTGGTGTGTCCGGGGTCAGGTACCTGTAACTGGTGGTGTGTCCGGGGTCAGGTACCTGTAACTGGTGGTGTGTCTGGGGTCAGGTACCTGTGGCTGGTGGTGTGTCTGGGGTCAGGTACCTGTAACTGGTGGTGTGTCCGGGGTCAGGTACCTGTAACTGGTGGTGTGTCCGGGGTCAGGTACCTGTAACTGGTGGTGTGTCTGGGGTCGGGTACCTGTGGCTGGTGATGTGTCCGGGACTGGGTACCTCTGGCTGGTGGTGTGGCCGGGACCGGGTACCTCTGGCTGGTGGTGTGTCGGGACCGGGTACCTGTGGCTGGTGTGTCGGGTATCTGTGCCTGGTGGTGTGTCTGGGGACCGGCTACCTGTGGCTGGTGGTGTGTTCGGGGCCCGGTACCTCTGGCTGGTGTGTTCGGGGCCGGGTACCTCTGGCTGGTGTGTCCGGGGTCGGGTATCTGTGCCTGGTGATGAGTCCGGGACCGGGTACCTGTAGCTGTTGGTGTGTCCGGGTCGGGTACCTGTAGCTGTTGGTGTGTCCGGGTCGGGTACCTGTGGCTGTTGGTGTGTCCGGAGTCAGGTACCTGTAGCTGGTGGTGTGTCCGGGGTCGGGTACCTGTAGCTGGTGGTGTGTCCGGAGTCAGGTACCTGTGGCTGGTGGTGTGTCCGGGGTCCGGTACCTGTGGCTGGTGGTGTGTCCGGAGTCAGGTACCTGTGGCTGGTGGTGTGTCTGGGGTCAGGTACCTGTAACTGGTGGTGTGTCCGGGGTCAGGTACCTGTGGCTGGTGGTGTGTCTGGGGTCAGGTACCTGTGGCTGGTGGTGTGTCTGGGGTCAGGTACCTGTAACTGGTGGTGTGTCCGGGGTCAGGTACCTGTGGCTTTTGTGTCCGGGGTCGGGTACCTGTGGCTGGTGTGTCCGGGGTCAGGTACCTGTAGCTGGTGGTGTGTCCGGGGTCGGGTACCTGTAGCTGGTGGTGTGTCCGGAGTCAGGTACCTGTGGCTGGTGGTGTGTCCGGGGTCCGGTACCTGTGGCTGGTGGTGTGTCCGGGGTCGGGTACCTGTGGCTGGTGTGTCCGGGGCAGGGTACCTGTGGCTGGTGTATCCGGGGCCGGGTACCTGTGGCTGGTGATGTGTCCGGGGCCGGGTACCTGTGGCTGGTAGTGTGTCTGGGGTCGGGTACCTGTGGTTGGTGTGTCCGGGGTCGGGTACCTGTGGCTGGTGTGTCCGGGGCTGGGTACCTGTGGCTGGTGGTGTGTCCGGGGCCGGGTACCTATGGCTGGTGGTGTGTCCAGGATCGGGTACCTGTGGCTGGTGGTGTGTCCGGGGTCGGGTACCTGTGGCTGGTGTGTCCGGGGCAGGGTACCTGTGGCTGGTGTATCCGGGGCCGGGTACCTGTGGCTGGTGATGTGTCTGGGGTCGGGTACCTGTGGCTGGTGATGTGTCCGGGACCGGGTACCTGTGGCTGGTGTGTCCGGTGTCGGGTATCTGTGGCTGGTGGTGTGTCCGGGGTCGGGTACCTGTGGCTGGTGATGTGTCCGGGACCGGGTACCTGTGGCTGGTGTGTCCGGTGTCGGGTATCTGTGCCTGGTGGTGTGTCTGGGGACCGGCTACCTGTGGCTGGTGGTGTGTCTGGGGTCGGGTACCTCTGGCTGGTGTGTTCGGGGCCGGGTACCTCTGGCTGGTGTGTTCGGGGACCGGGGACCTCTGGCTGGTGTGTTCGGGGTCGGGTATCTGTGCCTGGTGGTGTGTCTGGGGACCGGCTACCTGTGGCTGGTGGTGTGTCTGGGGTCGGGTACCTCTGGCTGGTGTGTTCGGGGCCGGGTACCTCTGGCTGGTGTGTCCGGGGTCGGGTATCTGTGCCTGGTGATGAGTCCGGGACCGGGTACCTGTAGCTGTTGGTGTGTCCGGGTCGGGTACCTGTAGCTGTTGGTGTGTCCGGGTCGGGTACCTGTGGCTGTTGGTGTGTCCGGAGTCAGGTACCTGTAGCTGGTGGTGTGTCCGGGGTCGGGTACCTGTAGCTGGTGGTGTGTCCGGAGTCAGGTACCTGTGGCTGGTGGTGTGTCCGGGGTCCGGTACCTGTGGCTGGTGGTGTGTCCGGAGTCAGGTACCTGTGGCTGGTGGTGTGTCTGGGGTCAGGTACCTGTAACTGGTGGTGTGTCCGGGGTCAGGTACCTGTGGCTGGTGGTGTGTCTGGGGTCAGGTACCTGTGGCTGGTGGTGTGTCTGGGGTCAGGTACCTGTAACTGGTGGTGTGTCCGGGGTCAGGTACCTGTGGCTTTTGTGTCCGGGGTCGGGTACCTGTGGCTGGTGTGTCCGGGGTCAGGTACCTGTAGCTGGTGGTGTGTCCGGGGTCGGGTACCTGTAGCTGGTGGTGTGTCCGGAGTCAGCTACCTGTGGCTGGTGGTGTGTCCGGGGTCCGGTACCTGTGGCTGGTGGTGTGTCCGGGGTCCGGTACCTGTGGCTGGTGGTGTGTCCGGGGCAGGGTACCTGTGGCTGGTGTATCCGGGGCCGGGTACCTGTGGCTGGTGATGTGTCCGGGGCCGGGTACCTGTGGCTGGTAGTGTGTCTGGGGTCGGGTACCTGTGGTTGGTGTGTCCGGGGTCGGGTACCTGTGGCTGGTGTGTCCGGGGCTGGGTACCTGTGGCTGGTGGTGTGTCCGGGGCCGGGTACCTATGGCTGGTGGTGTGTCCAGGATCGGGTACCTGTGGCTGGTGGTGTGTCCGGGGTCGGGTACCTGTGGCTGGTGTGTCCGGGGCAGGGTACCTGTGGCTGGTGTATCCGGGGCCGGGTACCTGTGGCTGGTGATGTGTCTGGGGTCGGGTACCTGTGGCTGGTGATGTGTCCGGGACCGGGTACCTGTGGCTGGTGTGTCCGGTGTCGGGTATCTGTGGCTGGTGGTGTGTCCGGGGTCGGGTACCTGTGGCTGGTGATGTGTCCGGGACCGGGTACCTGTGGCTGGTGTGTCCGGTGTCGGGTATCTGTGCCTGGTGGTGTGTCTGGGGACCGGCTACCTGTGGCTGGTGGTGTGTCTGGGGTCGGGTACCTCTGGCTGGTGTGTTCGGGGCCGGGTACCTCTGGCTGGTGTGTTCGGGGACCGGGGACCTCTGGCTGGTGTGTTCGGGGTCGGGTATCTGTGCCTGGTGGTGTGTCTGGGGACCGGATACCTCTGGCTGGTGTGTTCGGGGCCGGGTACCTCTGGCTGGTGTGTTCGGGGCCGGGTACCTCTGGCTGGTGTGTTCGGGGTCGGGTACCTCTGGCTGGTGTGTTCGGGGCCGTGTATCTGTGCCTGGTGATGAGTCCGGGACCGGGTACCTGTAGCTGTTGGTGTGTCCGGGTCGGGTACCTGTGGCTGGTAGTGTGTCCGGGGTCCGGTACCTGTGGCTGGTGGTGTGTCCGGGGCCGGGTACCTGTGTCTGGTTGTGTGTCCGGGGTCGGGTACCTGTGGCTGGTGGTGTGTCCAGGATCGGGTACCTGTGGCTGGTGGTGTGTCCGGGGTCTGGTACCTGTGGCTGGTGGTGTGTCCGGGGCCGGGTACCTGTGTCTGGTGGTGTGTCCGGGGTCGGGTACCTGTGTCTGGTGGTGTGTCCGGGGTCGGGTACCTGTGGCTGGTGTGCCCGGGTTTGGTTACCTGTGGCTGGTGGTGTGTCCGGTGCTGGGTACCTGTGGCTGGTGGTGTGTCCGGTGCTGGGTACCTGTGGCTGGTGATGTGTCCGGGACCGGGTACCTGTGGCTGTTGTGTCCGGGTTTGGTTACCTGTGGCTGGTAATGTATCCGTGGTCGGGTTACTGTGGCTGGTAGTGTGTCTGGGGCCGGGTACCTGTGGCTGGTGGTGTGTCCGGGGCCGGGTACCTGTGGCTGGTGGTGTGTCCGGGGCCGGGTACCTGTGGCTGGTGGTGTGTCCGGGGCCGGGTACCTGTGGCTGGTAGTGTGTCTGGGGCCGGGTACCTGTGGCTGGTGTGCCCGGGGCCGGGTACCTGTGTCTGGTGTGTCCGGGGTCGGGTACCTGTGGCTGGTGGTGTGTCCGGGGTTGGGTACCTGTGTCTGGTGTGTCCAGGGTAGGGTACCTATGGCTGGTGGTGTGTCCGGGGCCGGGTACCTGTAGCTGGTGGTGTGTCCGGGGTCGGGTACCTGTAGCTGGTGGTGTGTCCGGAGTCAGGTACCTGTGGCTGGTGGTGTGTCCGGGGTCCGGTACCTGTGGCTGGTGGTGTGTCCGGAGTCAGGTACCTGTGGCTGGTGGTGTGTCTGGGGTCAGGTACCTGTAACTGGTGGTGTGTCCGGGGTCAGGTACCTGTGGCTGGTGGTGTGTCTGGGGTCGGGTACCTGTGGCTGGTGTGTCCGGGGCAGGGTACCTGTGGCTGGTGTATCCGGGGCCGGGTACCTGTGGCTGGTGATGTGTCTGGGGTCGGGTACCTGTGGCTGGTGATGTGTCCGGGACCGGGTACCTGTGGCTGGTGTGTCCGGTGTCGGGTATCTGTGGCTGGTGGTGTGTCCGGGGTCGGGTACCTGTGGCTGGTGATGTGTCCGGGACCGGGTACCTGTGGCTGGTGTGTCCGGTGTCGGGTATCTGTGCCTGGTGGTGTGTCTGGGGACCGGCTACCTGTGGCTGGTGGTGTGTCTGGGGTCGGGTACCTCTGGCTGGTGTGTTCGTGGCCGGGTACCTCTGGCTGGTGTGTTCGGGGACCGGGGACCTCTGGCTGGTGTGTTCGGGGTCGGGTATCTGTGCCTGGTGGTGTGTCTGGGGACCGGATACCTCTGGCTGGTGTGTTCGGGGCCGGGTACCTCTGGCTGGTGTGTTCGGGGCCGGGTACCTCTGGCTGGTGTGTTCGGGGTCGGGTACCTCTGGCTGGTGTGTTCGGGGCCGTGTATCTGTGGCTGGTGGTGTGTCCGGGGCCGGGTACCTGTGGCTGGTAGTGTGTCTGGGGCCGGGTACCTGTGGCTGGTGTGTCCGGGGCCGGGTACCTGTGTCTGGTGTGTCCGGGGTCGGGTACCTGTGGCTGGTGGTGTGTCCGGGGTTGGGTACCTGTGTCTGGTGTGTCCAGGGTAGGGTACCTATGGCTGGTGGTGTGTCCGGGGCCGGGTACCTGTAGCTGGTGGTGTGTCCGGGGTCGGGTACCTGTAGCTGGTGGTGTGTCCGGAGTCAGGTACCTGTGGCTGGTGGTGTGTCCGGGGTCCGGTACCTGTGGCTGGTGGTGTGTCCGGAGTCAGGTACCTGTGGCTGGTGGTGTGTCTGGGGTCAGGTACCTGTAACTGGTGGTGTGTCCGGGGTCAGGTACCTGTGGCTGGTGGTGTGTCTGGGGTCAGGTACCTGTAACTGGTGGTGTGTCCGGGGTCAGGTACCTGTAACTGGTGGTGTGTCCGGGGTCAGGTACCTGTAACTGGTGGTGTGTCTGGGGTCAGGTACCTGTGGCTGGTGGTGTGTCTGGGGTCAGGTGCCTGTAACTGGTGGTGTGTCCGGGGTCAGGTACCTGTAACTGGTGGTGTGTCCGGGGTCAGGTACCTGTAACTGGTGGTGTGTCTGGGATCGGGTACCTGTGGCTGGTGATGTGTCCGGGACTGGGTACCTCTGGCTGGTGGTGTGTCCGGGACCGGGTACCTCTGGCTGGTGGTGTGTCGGGACCGGGTACCTGTGGCTGGTGTGTCGGGTATCTGTGCCTGGTGGTGTGTCTGGGGACCGGGGACCGGCTACCTGTGGCTGGTGGTGTGTTCGGGGCCCGGTACCTCTGGCTGGTGTGTTCGGGGCCGGGTACCTCTGGCTGGTGTGTCCGGGGTCGGGTATCTGTGCCTGGTGATGAGTCCGGGACCGGGTACCTGTAGCTGTTGGTGTGTCCGGGTCGGGTACCTGTAGCTGTTGGTGTGTCCGGGTCGGGTACCTGTGGCTGTTGGTGTGTCCGGAGTCAGGTACCTGTAGCTGGTGGTGTGTCCGGGGTCGGGTACCTGTAGCTGGTGGTGTGTCCGGAGTCAGGTACCTGTGGCTGGTGGTGTGTCCGGGGTCCGGTACCTGTGGCTGGTGGTGTGTCCGGAGTCAGGTACCTGTGGCTGGTGGTGTGTCTGGGGTCAGGTACCTGTAACTGGTGGTGTGTCCGGGGTCAGGTACCTGTGGCTGGTGGTGTGTCTGGGGTCAGGTACCTGTGGCTGGTGGTGTGTCTGGGGTCAGGTACCTGTAACTGGTGGTGTGTCCGGGGTCAGGTACCTGTGGCTTTTGTGTCCGGGGTCGGGTACCTGTGGCTGGTGTGTCCGGGGTCAGGTACCTGTAGCTGGTGGTGTGTCCGGGGTTGGGTACCTGTAGCTGGTGGTGTGTCCGGAGTCAGGTACCTGTGGCTGGTGGTGTGTCCGGGGTCCGGTACCTGTGGCTGGTGGTGTGTCCGGGGTCGGGTACCTGTGGCTGGTGTGTCCGGGGCAGGGTACCTGTGGCTGGTGTATCCGGGGCCGGGTACCTGTGGCTGGTGATGTGTCCGGGGCCGGGTACCTGTGGCTGGTAGTGTGTCTGGGGTCGGGTACCTGTGGTTGGTGTGTCCGGGGTCGGGTACCTGTGGCTGGTGTGTCCGGGGCTGGGTACCTGTGGCTGGTGGTGTGTCCGGGGCCGGGTACCTATGGCTGGTGGTGTGTCCAGGATCGGGTACCTGTGGCTGGTGGTGTGTCCGGGGTCGGGTACCTGTGGCTGGTGTGTCCGGGGCAGGGTACCTGTGGCTGGTGTATCCGGGGCCGGGTACCTGTGGCTGGTGATGTGTCTGAGGTCGGGTACCTGTGGCTGGTGATGTGTCCGGGACCGGGTACCTGTGGCTGGTGTGTCCGGTGTCGGGTATCTGTGGCTGGTGGTGTGTCCGGGGTCGGGTACCTGTGGCTGGTGATGTGTCCGGGACCGGGTACCTGTGGCTGGTGTGTCCGGTGTCGGGTATCTGTGCCTGGTGGCGTGTCTGGGGACCGGCTACCTGTGGCTGGTGGTGTGTCTGGGGTCGGGTACCTCTGGCTGGTGTGTTCGGGGCCGGGTACCTCTGGCTGGTGTGTTCGGGGACCGGGGACCTCTGGCTGGTGTGTTCGGGGTCGGGTATCTGTGCCTGGTGGTGTGTCTGGGGACCGGGTACCTCTGGCTGGTGTGTTCGGGGCCGGGTACCTCTGGCTGGTGTGTTCGGGGCCGGGTACCTCTGGCTGGTGTGTTCGGGGTCGGGTACCTCTGGCTGGTGTGTTCGGGGCCGTGTATCTGTGCCTGGTGATGAGTCCGGGACCGGGTACCTGTGGCTGGTGGTGTGTCCGGGGCCGGGTACCTGTGTCTGGTTGTGTGTCCGGGGTCGGGTACCTGTGGCTGGTGGTGTGTCCAGGATCGGGTACCTGTGGCTGGTGGTGTGTCCGGGGTCTGGTACCTGTGGCTGGTGGTGTGTCCGGGGCCGGGTACCTGTGTCTGGTGGTGTGTCCGGGGTCGGGTACCTGTGTCTGGTGGTGTGTCCGGGGTCGGGTACCTGTGGCTGGTGTGCCCGGGTTTGGTTACCTGTGGCTGGTGGTGTGTCCGGTGCTGGGTACCTGTGGCTGGTGGTGTGTCCGGTGCTGGGTACCTGTGGCTGGTGATGTGTCCGGGACCGGGTACCTGTGGCTGTTGTGTCCGGGTTTGGTTACCTGTGGCTGGTAATGTATCCGTGGTCGGGTTACTGTGGCTGGTGGTGTGTCCGGGGCCGGGTACCTGTGGCTGGTGGTGTGTCCGGGGCCGGGTACCTGTGGCTGGTGGTGTGTCCGGGGCCGGGTACCTGTGGCTGGTAGTGTGTCTGGGGCCGGGTACCTGTGGCTGGTGTGCCCGGGGCCGGGTACCTGTGTCTGGTGTGTCCGGGGTCGGGTACCTGTGGCTGGTGGTGTGTCCGGGGTTGGGTACCTGTGTCTGGTGTGTCCAGGGTAGGGTACCTATGGCTGGTGGTGTGTCCGGGGCCGGGTACCTATGGCTGGTGGTGTGTCCGGGGTCGGGTACCTGTGGCTGGTGGTGTGTCCAGGGTCGGGTACCTGTGGCTGGTGGTGTGTCCGGGGTCGGGTACCTGTGGCTGGTGGTGTGTCCGGTGCCGGGTACCTGTGGCTGGTGGTGTGTCCGGGGCCGGGTACCTGTGGCTGGTGGTGTGTCCAGGGTCGGGTACCTGTGGCTGGTGGTGTGTCCGGGGTCGGGTACCTGTGGCTGGTGTATCCGGAGCCGGGTACCTGTGGCTGGTGATGTGTCTGGGGTCGGGTACCTGTGGCTGGTGATGTGTCCGGGACTGGGTACCTCTGGCTGGTGGTGTGTCCGGGACCGGGTACCTCTGGCTGGTGGTGTGTCGGGGCCGGGTACCTGTGGCTGGTGTGTCCGGTGTCGGGTATCTGTGCCTGGTGGTGTGTCTGGGGACCGGCTACCTGTGGCTGGTGGTGTGTCTGGGCCCGGTACCTCTGGCTGGTGTGTTCGGGGCCGGGTACCTCTGGCTGGTGTGTCCGGGGTCGGGTATCTGTGCCTGGTGATGAGTCCGGGACCGGGTACCTGTAGCTGTTGGTGTGTCCGGGTCGGGTACCTGTAGCTGTTGGTGTGTCCGGGTCGGGTACCTGTGGCTGTTGGTGTGTCCGGAGTCAGGTACCTGTAGCTGGTGGTGTGTCCGGGGTCGGGTACCTGTAGCTGGTGGTGTGTCCGGAGTCAGGTACCTGTGGCTGGTGGTGTGTCCGGGGTCCGGTACCTGTGGCTGGTGGTGTGTCCGGAGTCAGGTACCTGTGGCTGGTGGTGTGTCTGGGGTCAGGTACCTGTAACTGGTGGTGTGTCCGGGGTCAGGTACCTGTGGCTGGTGGTGTGTCTGGGGTCAGGTACCTGTAACTGGTGGTGTGTCCGGGGTCAGGTACCTGTAACTGGTGGTGTGTCCGGGATCAGGTACCTGTAACTGGTGGTGTGTCTGGGGTCAGGTACCTGTGGCTGGTGGTGTGTCTGGGGTCAGGTACCTGTAACTGGTGGTGTGTCCGGGGTCAGGTACCTGTGGCTTTTGTGTCCGGGGTCGGGTACCTGTGGCTGGTATGTCCGGGGTCAGGTACCTGTAGCTGGTGGTGTGTCCGGGGTCGGGTACCTGTGGCTGGTGATGTGTCTGGGGTCGGGTACCTGTGGCTGGTGTGTCCGGGGTCAGGTACCTGTAGCTGGTGGTGTGTCTGGGGTCAGGTACCTGTAACTGGTGGTGTGTCCGGGGTCAGGTACCTGTGGCTTTTGTGTCCGGGGTCGGGTACCTGTGGCTGGTGGTGTGTCCGGGGCTGGGTACCTGTGTCCGGTGGTGTGTCCGGTGCTGGGTACCTGTGGCTGGTGATGTGTCCGGGACCGGGTACCTGTGGCTGTTGTGTCCGGGTTTGGTTACCTGTGGCTGGTAATGTATCCGTGGTCGGGTTACTGTGGCTGGTAGTGTGTCTGGGGCCGGGTACCTGTGGCTGGTGGTGTGTCCGGGGCCGGGTACCTGTGGCTGGTGGTGTGTCCGGGGCCGGGTACCTGTGGCTGGTGGTGTGTCCGGGGCCGGGTACCTGTGGCTGGTAGTGTGTCTGGGGCCGGGTACCTGTGGCTGGTGTGCCCGGGGCCGGGTACCTGTGTCTGGTGTGTCCGGGGTCGGGTACCTGTGGCTGGTGGTGTGTCCGGGGTTGGGTACCTGTGTCTGGTGTGTCCAGGGTAGGGTACCTATGGCTGGTGGTGTGTCCGGGGCCGGGTACCTGTAGCTGGTGGTGTGTCCGGGGTCGGGTACCTGTAGCTGGTGGTGTGTCCGGATTCAGGTACCTGTGGCTGGTGGTGTGTCCGGGGTCCGGTACCTGTGGCTGGTGGTGTGTCCGGAGTCAGGTACCTGTGGCTGGTGGTGTGTCTGGGGTCAGGTACCTGTAACTGGTGGTGTGTCCGGGGTCAGGTACCTGTGGCTGGTGGTGTGTCTGGGGTCAGGTACCTGTAACTGGTGGTGTGTCCGGGGTCAGGTACCTGTAACTGGTGGTGTGTCCGGGGTCAGGTACCTGTAACTGGTGGTGTGTCTGGGGTCAGGTACCTGTGGCTGGTGGTGTGTCTGGGGTCAGGTACCTGTAACTGGTGGTGTGTCCGGGGTCAGGTACCTGTAACTGGTGGTGTGTCTGGGGTCGGGTACCTGTGGCTGGTGATGTGTCCGGGACTGGGTACCTCTGGCTGGTGGTGTGTCCGGGACCGGGTACCTCTGGCTGGTGGTGTGTCGGGACCGGGTACCTGTGGCTGGTGTGTCGGGTATCTGTGCCTGGTGGTGTGTCTGGGGACCGGCTACCTGTGGCTGGTGGTGTGTTCGGGGCCCGGTACCTCTGGCTGGTGTGTTCGGGGCCGGGTACCTCTGGCTGGTGTGTCCGGGGTCGGGTATCTGTGCCTGGTGATGAGTCCGGGACCGGGTACCTGTAGCTGTTGGTGTGTCCGGGTCGGGTACCTGTAGCTGTTGGTGTGTCCGGGTCGGGTACCTGTGGCTGTTGGTGTGTCCGGAGTCAGGTACCTGTAGCTGGTGGTGTGTCCGGGGTCGGGTACCTGTAGCTGGTGGTGTGTCCGGAGTCAGGTACCTGTGGCTGGTGGTGTGTCCGGGGTCCGGTACCTGTGGCTGGTGGTGTGTCCGGAGTCAGGTACCTGTGGCTGGTGGTGTGTCTGGGGTCAGGTACCTGTAACTGGTGGTGTGTCCGGGGTCAGGTACCTGTGGCTGGTGGTGTGTCTGGGGTCAGGTACCTGTGGCTGGTGGTGTGTCTGGGGTCAGGTACCTGTAACTGGTGGTGTGTCCGGGGTCAGGTACCTGTGGCTTTTGTGTCCGGGGTCGGGTACCTGTGGCTGGTGTGTCCGGGGTCAGGTACCTGTAGCTGGTGGTGTGTCCGCGGTCGGGTACCTGTAGCTGGTGGTGTGTCCGGAGTCAGGTACCTGTGGCTGGTGGTGTGTCCGGGGTCCGGTACCTGTGGCTGGTGGTGTGTCCGGGGTCGGGTACCTGTGGCTGGTGTGTCCGGGGCAGGGTACCTGTGGCTGGTGTATCCGGGGCCGGGTACCTGTGGCTGGTGATGTGTCCGGGGCCGGGTACCTGTGGCTGGTAGTGTGTCTGGGGTCGGGTACCTGTGGTTGGTGTGTCCGGGGTCGGGTACCTGTGGCTGGTGTGTCCGGGGCTGGGTACCTGTGGCTGGTGGTGTGTCCGGGGCCGGGTACCTATGGCTGGTGGTGTGTCCAGGATCGGGTACCTGTGGCTGGTGGTGTGTCCGGGGTCGGGTACCTGTGGCTGGTGTGTCCGGGGCAGGGTACCTGTGGCTGGTGTATCCGGGGCCGGGTACCTGTGGCTGGTGATGTGTCTGGGGTCGGGTACCTGTGGCTGGTGATGTGTCCGGGACCGGGTACCTGTGGCTGGTGTGTCCGGTGTCGGGTATCTGTGGCTGGTGGTGTGTCCGGGGTCGGGTACCTGTGGCTGGTGATGTGTCCGGGACCGGGTACCTGTGGCTGGTGTGTCCGGTGTCGGGTATCTGTGCCTGGTGGTGTGTCTGGGGACCGGCTACCTGTGGCTGGTGGTGTGTCTGGGGTCGGGTACCTCTGGCTGGTGTGTTCGGGGCCGGGTACCTCTGGCTGGTGTGTTCGGGGACCGGGGACCTCTGGCTGGTGTGTTCGGGGTCGGGTATCTGTGCCTGGTGGTGTGTCTGGGGACCGGGTACCTCTGGCTGGTGTGTTCGGGGCCGGGTACCTCTGGCTGGTGTGTTCGGGGCCGGGTACCTCTGGCTGGTGTGTTCGGGGTCGGGTACCTCTGGCTGGTGTGTTCGGGGCCGTGTATCTGTGCCTGGTGATGAGTCCGGGACCGGGTACCTGTAGCTGTTGGTGTGTCCGGGTCGGGTACCTGTGGCTGGTAGTGTGTCCGGGGTCCGGTACCTGTGGCTGGTGGTGTGTCCGGGGCCGGGTACCTGTGTCTGGTTGTGTGTCCGGGGTCGGGTACCTGTGGCTGGTGGTGTGTCCAGGATCGGGTACCTGTGGCTGGTGGTGTGTCCGGGGTCTGGTACCTGTGGCTGGTGGTGTGTCCGGGGCCGGGTACCTGTGTCTGGTGGTGTGTCCGGGGTCGGGTACCTGTGTCTGGTGGTGTGTCCGGGGTCGGGTACCTGTGGCTGGTGTGCCCGGGTTTGGTTACCTGTGGCTGGTGGTGTGTCCGGTGCTGGGTACCTGTGGCTGGTGGTGTGTCCGGTGCTGGGTACCTGTGGCTGGTGATGTGTCCGGGACCGGGTACCTGTGGCTGTTGTGTCCGGGTTTGGTTACCTGTGGCTGGTAATGTATCCGTGGTCGGGTTACTGTGGCTGGTAGTGTGTCTGGGGCCGGGTACCTGTGGCTGGTGGTGTGTCCGGGGCCGGGTACCTGTGGCTGGTGGTGTGTCCGGGGCCGGGTACCTGTGGCTGGTGGTGTGTCCGGGGCCGGGTACCTGTGGCTGGTAGTGTGTCTGGGGCCGGGTACCTGTGGCTGGTGTGCCCGGGGCCGGGTACCTGTGTCTGGTGTGTCCGGGGTCGGGTACCTGTGGCTGGTGGTGTGTCCGGGGTTGGGTACCTGTGTCTGGTGTGTCCAGGGTAGGGTACCTATGGCTGGTGGTGTGTCCGGGGCCGGGTACCTATGCCTGGTGGTGTGTCCAGGGTCGGGTACCTGTGGCTGGTGGTGTGTCCGGGGTCGGGTACCTGTGGCTGGTGGTGTGTCCGGGGCCGGGTACCTGTGGCTGGTGGTGTGTCCGGGGCCGGGTACCTGTGGCTGGTGGTGTGTCCAGGGTCGGGTACCTGTGGCTGGTGGTGTGTCCGGGGTCGGGTACCTGTGGCTGGTGTATCCGGAGCCGGGTACCTGTGGCTGGTGATGTGTCTGGGGTCGGGTACCTGTGGCTGGTGATGTGTCCGGGACTGGGTACCTCTGGCTGGTGGTGTGTCCGGGACCGGGTACCTCTGGCTGGTGGTGTGTCGGGGCCGGGTACCTGTGGCTGGTGTGTCCGGTGTCGGGTATCTGTGCCTGGTGGTGTGTCTGGGGACCGGCTACCTGTGGCTGGTGGTGTGTCGGGGCCCGGTACCTCTGGCTGGTGTGTTCGGGGCCGGGTACCTCTGGCTGGTGTGTCCGGGGTCGGGTATCTGTGCCTGGTGATGAGTCCGGGACCGGGTACCTGTAGCTGTTGGTGTGTCCGGGTCGGGTACCTGTAGCTGTTGGTGTGTCCGGGTCGGGTACCTGTGGCTGTTGGTGTGTCCGGAGTCAGGTACCTGTAGCTGGTGGTGTGTCCGGGGTCGGGTACCTGCAGCTGGTGGTGTGTCCGGAGTCAGGTACCTGTGGCTGGTGGTGTGTCCGGGGTCCGGTACCTGTGGCTGGTGGTGTGTCCGGAGTCAGGTACCTGTGGCTGGTGGTGTGTCTGGGGTCAGGTACCTGTAACTGGTGGTGTGTCCGGGGTCAGGTACCTGTGGCTGGTGGTGTGTCTGGGGTCAGGTACCTGTAACTGGTGGTGTGTCCGGGGTCAGGTACCTGTAACTGGTGGTGTGTCCGGGATCAGGTACCTGTAACTGGTGGTGTGTCTGGGGTCAGGTACCTGTGGCTGGTGGTGTGTCTGGGGTCAGGTACCTGTAACTGGTGGTGTGTCCGGGGTCAGGTACCTGTGGCTTTTGTGTCCGGGGTCGGGTACCTGTGGCTGGTATGTCCGGGGTCAGGTACCTGTAGCTGGTGGTGTGTCCGGGGTCGGGTACCTGTGGCTGGTGATGTGTCTGGGGTCGGGTACCTGTGGCTGGTGTGTCCGGGGTCAGGTACCTGTAGCTGGTGGTGTGTCTGGGGTCAGGTACCTGTAACTGGTGGTGTGTCCGGGGTCAGGTACCTGTGGCTTTTGTGTCCGGGGTCGGGTACCTGTGGCTGGTGGTGTGTCCGGGGCCGGGTACCTGTGGCCGGTGGTGTGTCCGGGTCAGGTACCTGTGGCTGGTGTGTCCGGGGTCAGGTACCTGTGGCCGGTGGTGTGTCCGGGTCAGGTACCTGTGGCTGGTGGTGTGTCCGGGGTAGGGTACCTGTGGCTGGTGTGTCCGGGGCAGGGTACCTGTGGCTGGTGTGTCCGGGGTAGGGTACCTGTGGCCGGTGTGTCTGGGGTTGGGTACCTGTGGCTGGTATGTCTGGGGTTGGGTACCTGTGGCTGGTGATGTGTCCGGGGCCAGGTACCTGTGGCTGGTGATGTGTCGGGGCCGGGTACCTGTGGCTGGTGATGTGTCCGGGGCCGGGTACCTGTGGCTGGTGATGTGTCCGGGGCTGGGTACCTGTGGCTGGTGGTGTGTCCGGGGCCGGATACCTGTGGCTGGTGATGTGTCCGGGGCCGGGTACCTGTGGCTGGTGATGTGTCCGGGTTTGGCTACCTGTGGCTGGTGTGTTCGGGGACGGGTACCTGTGGCTGGTGTGTTCGGGGTCGGGTACCTGTGGCTGGTGTGTTCAGGGACGGGTACCTGTGGCTGGTGTGTTCGGGTCGGGTACCTGTGGCTGGTGTGTTCGGGTCGTGTACCTGTGGCTGGTGTGTTCGGGGACGGGTACCTGTGGCTGGTGTGTTTGGGTTGGGTACCTGTGGCTGGTGTGTTTGGGTTGGGTACCTGTGATGTGCGTCCAGGGAGAAAGTAATTGGCCTGTAACATTTGCGTTTTTATTGTTTCTTCTTTTTCCTATTGGCCCAGGTTGGTCGCGGACACTACAAGCATGGATTATTGGCCTCACTGAGCTAGCAGTTTTTGTAACACTCGTTTATGGGACAATTCACTACTTTGGACTACGTGTCAACTGGGAGAAAAGGATGATAGAAACAAAAACAGGTATGAGCAGTAACAGCTTCAGATCCTTTCCCTGTCTGGCACTCGTCATTGATCTTAAAACCAAGCAGCAGGCTCAGCTCTTCAGACATCATTCTCCAGAAATCTAAATGCTTTATTATGAAACATTCCTTTCATTTCCAAGCTGTTGTCACATTTGTCCCTTTGCAAAATATATTTGCATTGGTGGAGAGTGGTACAGTAATGCACATAAATAGTAAAACGGCAGGGTAGGTGGGTTGGCCATGGTAAATTGACCCTTAATTGGGGGGGGGGGGGATTAAATATAAAAACAAAAAAATAAAATGCATTGCCTCAGAGGGTGGAGGAGCAAAGAGCAGCAGAGTGGGTTTAATTAGCTAGCAACGGCACGATGGGCTGAATGGCCTCCAGTGCCATATGATTTTATGAATAAAACTCATTACAATTTGAGGCATCCAGTTGTTGACATCAAACACTCTCTGGACAGGTACAACACAAGTTACATAAAGCTCCCTCTACATGTCCCAGGGCAGCTACAGCACTGGCTCTCTAACCACTCTCTTTGCTTGGTTCATAGTTTTCACTTTCCATGAGTTTACAAGGTGGCTGAAGATCGTGACTCCACTCACTATGTGGATCGGTGTGCTGTCCCTCAGCTGGGAAATATTCACATCGCTGCTCAGGTGCGTCTGTGGAGATATACAGATTCTTCTCGCTTCCTCCATATCTGCTGTTCCTGAAGGCAGGTCCTTGATTGATTTTTGCTGGTGCTTCGTTGGAGGATTTTTTTGTTGGTCGTTTTTGTTAGTGGTGTTCTTCCATTACCTTCCATTCTCAGGAGCATGGTGAGGAGACAAATCCCAAGTCTGCCTTAGCCAGAATAGGAATTGAACACAACCACGCTGGCCATCTAGCCACTTGAGCTAACCGGTCTCCAATGAGGGTTTCCTTGTGTGAAAAATGTGTCAGTCACTTTGCATCCTGCAAGCTCCCACAAACAGCAATGATGTAAATGAGCAGATAATCTGTTTTTTTGGCAATGTTGTTTCAGGTATAAATGTGTGCCAGATCACTCTGATCCACTTCAGTCAGTGTCCTCTTTAAGCTGCATGGGTGCACACAGCAAAGAAAAATTGGAAGAGAACATTGTGCCCCTACCTGGTCTATTTGTTCTTATTCCTGGTTTGCAACATTGCCCAGTTTACAGGGTTTAGTGTTGCAGGCCCCTCTGCTGATTTACTTGCTGTACACCCAATTTGTGGGATCCTGTTGCCCCAAACTCCAGCCCCCATTTGCTTGGTTCTTTACCCCACCCCCCAACATGCACACACAGTTGCACTGTCCCCTCGCCCCTTGGGTTAACGCTGACTCTGTTTCTCTCTTGCAGCTCTCTGATGGTGAAAGGCTTTATCGCCAAGCTCTGGGCTACCTCTCAATGGGCCCTGTTTGCTGTTGCTGCTGCTGCAATGTTTGCCGTTAGTCTGGTGAGTGAGGGCTGGAGATGGGATTCCCCCACTCAAATTTTGGTTCTCCGTTAAAGAAAAAAAAAGACTGAATTTCTATCATACCTTTCACCACCTCAAGACATCTCCGAGTTCTTAACAGCCAATAGAGTACTTTTGAAGTATAGTCATTGTTGTACTGTAGGGAACACAGCAGCTAAGGCCCTATAGACAATAAGATAAATGACCTGATAATTTTTTCTGATGTTGAATGAGGGCTAAATATTGGCCAGGCACTGGTAATAACTCCCAGGTTCCTCTTCAAAATAGTACCGTGGTATCTTTATGTCTACCTGAGAGAGGACCTCAGTTTAATGTCTCATCTATATGACAGCACCGCCTACAGTGCAGCATTCCCTCTATCACCCTTGAGTGTTAGCTTAGATTTTCGAGCTAAAATCTCTGGTGTGCAACTCTAATCCACAGACTTCAGAGATTCAGCGGTGACGGTGCTACCAACTGAACCACAGCTGACACAGTTTAACAACAGCCTTGAATTAGTGAGGTCAGTTCCCCACAACATGCCTGGGCTTCGGCATACCTGTTACCACCCCAGTTATGTTCTAACTGAACGGGAAGATCTCAGATTGGAACCCTGGCTCAAAAGACCGTAGCGTTTACTTTGATCCTCTGCATTTTATGAAAAAAAGAGTCACAGGGCCATTAATTAGTTTTAACAACTAGGAAAAAACATTTATTAAGCATGAATAGTTGGATTATGATACAATACTCCTTTACTCCCTACACTCTCCCTTAGCTTAACAAATAAACAGATTTTAAGGTTAACACGGATTACAAAATTCATCTTAAGCTACAATGATCCTATTAACACAGCCCCCTTTAAGCACACATGATAACTGTGGTCAGATACACGCTCTCCGCTCTGAACCTAAGTTAGTGTCTACGGTTTTCTCCTCCGGATTCCCCCAGATGATCGTCAAATGAGAGTTTCCAAACTCCACTCCCAAATAACGCTTTAAAATCTTCTCTGCAGGTGGCAGGGTTGCACAGTGGTTAGCACTGCTGCCTCACGGCGCTGAGGACCCGGGTTTGATCCCAGCCCCGGGTCACTGTACATGTGGAGTTTGCACATTCTCCCCGTGTCTGCGTGAGCCTCACCTCCAAAACCCAAAGTTGTGCTGGGTAGATGGATTGGCCACATTAAATTGCCCCTTAATTGGGGGGGGGGGGGGGGGGGAATTGGATACTCTACATTTATAGAAAACAAAAAAAATAAATTTTTTCTCATAATAATATTTTTCCTTAAGAGGTTTGCATTTCGAATTCCAGTTCAGATTTTACAAATGGTACTTAATAAACAGAGTATCCACACTAGTTTTAACAGTAAATCCAGTCCAGGATTTACACCAACCCCTTTAGTATTCCTTTCTCTTAACTGTTCACAATTACTTTAACCCTCAATTCCCAGACTGTATTCAAATAGCATTCCCAATTTCCTGGTTAACTGGATTGTTTCTTGGGAAGCTTGCATCTTTGCAACGCCCTTGTCGGGTCCAGTTTCTCCCAGCAAAGTTGAGTTGATAGCTCCCCAGTTTCCTGTCTCCAACTGCTCTGTCTTCCAGTTAAAGCTAAGAACAAAGGAAAGTCCTTCCTGCTAGAAAGTAGCCTCCTGTTGCTAAGCAACGACTTACTTCTATTTACTCTTCACACCATAACTCCCAGCACAATAGAACCACAGTTGGAACTTAACCAACCCCCACACATGCAAACAACTGTTGTCCAGCATGAATCTAACTATAGGTTTTACCCTTCCAGGCACAGAAACATTAAATTAAGCCCAATTAAAACTATGCCTTATTCCTAATGTTTACCAATAGAAATATAAATCCCTTAAAACTACCTTTGTTTTCCAAACACACCTATTGTCCTTGACATATTATTGACCCAGCTTACTCTTGAGAAAGTGAAGAGTTGAGATTGGTCATTTTCTAGTGGGTGAAGAACCATGATTTGGTTACTCAGAGAGAAGGTGACTAGATCGGATCTGTTGCTCCGAGAGAGGGTGGCAGGCTGGCATTGGGAACAGAGTAGTGAAATTGGAACAATTGGTTAATCCAATGAGAATCTGGAAGGAATGGATGAACCCAGACAACATGCTCAAAGTTGGAATGAATCCCAGAAGTAGTAACTGGTTCACGACCGGGCTAGACTCAGCTCTTTCATAAAAGATGGTGAATGTGGAATGAATGACCCAAAGAGTGAGAGAGACTGGAAATGTTTAAGGAGAAGTGGATGAATACTCAAGGGATCAATTTATGGGACTCAAACCACAGTTTACTGATGATTTTCAAATTTCTGGGAAGTTAAAAGTCAATGCAACAGCTCTCCTACTATGCCACAGCTAAGATTCTGCATACTGGTCACCACTTCATAGGAAAGCTGTGATCACACTCAAGGGGACAGAGGATGTTTACGAGGATGTTGTCAAGAATGGAGCAATTGAGCTAAGAGGAAGATTGGAAAGACTGTGATTGGGTTTTTTTGGAATATAGGAGGATGAGGAAGATGAGAGGGGATTTAATTGAGTTGTATAAAATTAAAGGATCTAGTTTGAGTGGGATATAAAGCACTTACCTCCCTTAGCAGAAGAGGTCAATAACCAGGGAAGGTAGATATGGACTATTAGCTCTGTCTCATTCTATGGTTCCTTGACTTTCTTCCTAGCCATTTACATGATGTAATTGGTAGAAGGTTTAGAGGGGAGTTGAGAATTCTTTTCACCCAGTGTATGGTAGAGATCTGGAATTTTGCTTGAAAGGATTATGGAGAAGAAACATTCAGCGTATTTTTTTTAAAAAAATATTTGGAGAGACTTAATGCGTAACCGACAGAGCTACAGATCAAGAGAACCCTCCCCAATCCAGCTTTACTGTGTTGTGTCTCTCCCACCTTCTTAGTATGGTATGTTGTTGATTGATTGCTGAGAGTTCAGGGTGCTGATGGTCTAACCTCCTGTCTTCCAGGTCCCATACACCTTCATCGAGTATGAAGCCAGCTCCAATTTGAGGCCTGAGATCCGGCGGCTTTATGATATGGTTGATCGTTACCAGCTGGTCAACTCCTATGGGCTGTTCCGGCGAATGACAGGAGTTGGAGGTCGTCCAGAGGTTGTGGTGGAAGGAAGCTATGATAGCCAGAGGTGGACGGTAAGATTCAAGCCAGTGAAGAAAGGAATGGGAACAGTGTGACGGGACAGATTTCAATTTAGCGCGAGAAGTCATTACAAAGTCGTACAGTGACTCAGCACCCACCCCACCATCCTTGCCCTGAGAGAGGGGTACAGCCCCCCTCAATCCTCACCATGAGTGAGTTCAACCCTTGTGATGTATGTGGAATACAACCCCACCAATTCACATCCTATGAGTGGGCACAGTCCCCCAAATTCTTGGCATGTAAGTGGGGTGATTCAGTTGCTCTAGGCCAAGTTACTGAGTGTCTTTAAGACAGAGATAGATAGGTTCTTGATTAATAAGGGGATCGAGGTTACAGAGAGAAGGCAGATTATGATTAATAAGGGGATCAAGGTTACGGGGAGAAGGCAGGAGAATTGACATGAGAAACCGATCAGCCATGATTGAACAGTGGAGCAGACTCGATGGATCGAATGGCCTAATTCTGCTCCTATATCTTATGGTCTTATCCCTTACCCTGCTGTTCCCAATATTGTAAGTGTGGTAGAATCATAGAATTTTACAGTGCAGAGGAGGTTATTCGGTCCATCGGGTCTGCACCGGCCCTTGGAAAGAGCACGCTACCCAAGCCCATGCCTCCACCCTAACCCCATAACTCAGTAACTCTCACTGGTATTGGCCCCTGGAGCCCTGCACTCTGCTCCTTCTCTTGTCTGATCCCATATTCCGGATGTTTTCCTTTTCTCAGGAAATTGAATTCATGTACAAGCCAGGGAACCTCAGCTTGGCCCCTCCTCTGGTGGCCCCGCACCAGCCCAGACTCGATTGGCAGATGTGGTTTGCTGCCCTTGGTGACCGCACACACAGCCCCTGGTTCACCAGCTTCATCCATCGGCTTCTCCAGGGAAAGAAAAGTGGTGAGTGCAGAGTATCTTGCACCCTGTTACACTGCACGTGAATTATTCGCAGTAACTCTCCCTGTTGCACTGCATGTGAGTTATTCGCAGTAACTCTCCCTGTTACACTGCACTGCATGTGAGTTATTCGCAGTAACTCTCCCTGTTACACTGCACTGCATGTGAGTTATTCGCAGTAACTCTCGCTGTTACACTGCGCTGCTTGTGGTATCCCTCACTGTGTCACTCGCAGTAACTCTCCCTGTTTCACTGCGCTGCTTGTGGTATCCCTCACTGTGTCACTCGCAGTAACTCTCGCTGTTACACTGCGCTGCTTGTGGTATCCCTCACTCTCACTCGCAGTAACTCGCTGTTACACTGCGCTGCTTGTGGTATCCCTCACTGTCTCTCGCAGTAACTCTCCCTGTTACACTGCACTGCATGTGAGTTATTCGCAGTAACTCTCCCTGTTGCACTGCATGTGAGTTATTTGCAGTAACTCTCGCTGTTACACTGCGCTGCTTGTGGTATCCCTCACTGTCTCTCTCGCAGTAACTCTCCCTGTTACACTGCGCTGCTTGTGGTATCCCTCACTGTCTCTCTCGCAGTAACTCTCCCTGTTACACTGCGCTGCTTGTGGTATCCCTCACTGTGTCACTCGCAGTAACTCACCCTGTTACACTGCGCTGCTTGTGCTATCCCTCACTGTGTCTCTCGCAGTAACTCTCCCTGTTACACTGCCCTGCTTGTGGTATCCCTCACTGTGTCACTCGCAGTAACTCTCCCTGTTACACTGCGCTGCTTGTGGTATCCCTCACTGTGTCACTCACAGTAACTCTCCCTGTTACACTGCCCTGCTTGTGGTATCCCTCACTGTGTCACTCGCAGTAACTCTCCCTGTTACACTGCGCTGCTTGTGGTATCCCTCACTGTGTCACTCGCAGTAACTCTCGCTGTTTCACTGCCCTGCTTGTGGTATCCCTCACTGTGTCACTCGCAGTAACTCTCCCTGTTACACTGCCCTGCTTGTGGTATCCCTCACTGTTACTCGCAGTAACTCTCCCTGTTACACTGCGCTGCTTGTGGTATCCCTCACTGTGTCACTCGCAGTAACTCTCCCTGTTACACTGCCCTGCTTGTGGTATCCCTCACTGTCTCTCTCGCAGTAACTCTCCCTGTTACACTGCCCTGCTTGTGGTATCCCTCACTGTGTCACTCGCAGTAACTCTCCCTGTTACACTGCGCTGCTTGTGGTATCCCTCACTGTGTCACTCGCAGTAACTCTCCCTGTTTCACTGCGCTGCTTGTGGTATCCCTCACTGTTACTCGCAGTAACTCTCCCTGTTACACTGCGCTGCTTGTGGTATCCCTCACTGTGTCACTCGCAGTAACTCTCCCTGTTACACTGCCCTGCTTGTGGTATCCCTCACTGTGTCACTCGCAGTAACTCTCCCTGTTTCACTGCGCTGCTTGTGGTATCCCTCACTGTTACTCGCAGTAACTCTCCCTGTTACACTGCGCTGCTTGTGGTATCCCTCACTGTGTCTCTAGCAGTAACTCTCCCTGTTACACTGTCCTGCTTGCGGTATCCCTCACTGTGTCACTCACAGTAACTCTCCCTGTTACACTGCCCTGCTTGTGGTATCCCGCACTGTTACTCGCAGTAACTCTCCCTGTTACACTGCGCTGCTTGTGGTATCCCTCACTGTGTCACTCACAGTAACTCTCGCTGTTACACTGCCCTGCTTGTGGTATCCCTCACTGTTACTCGCAGTAACTCTCCCTGTTACACTGCGCTGCTTATGGTATCCCTCACTGTGTCACTCGCAGTAACTTTCCCTGTTACACTGTCCTGCTTGTGGTATCCCTCACTGTGTCACTCGCAGTAACTCTCGCTGTTTCACTGCCCTGCTTGCCGTATCCCTCACTGTCTCTCTCGCAGTAACTCACCCTGTTATACTGCCCTGCTTGTGGTATCCCTCACTGTGTCTCTCGCAGTAACTCTCGCTGTTACACTGCGCTGCTTGTGGTATCCCTCACTGTTACTCGCAGTAACTCTCGCTGTTACACTGCCCTGCTTGTGGTATCCCTCACTGTTACTCGCAGTAACTCTCCCTGTTACACTGTCCTGCTTGTGGTATCCCTCACTGTGTCACTCGCAGTAACTCTCCCTGTTTCACTGCCCTGCTTGTGGTATCCCTCACTGTGTCTCTCGCAGTAACTCTCCCTGTTACACTGCCCTGCTTGTGGTATCCCTCACTGTGTCACTCGCAGTAACTCTCACTGTTTCACTGTGCTGCTTGTGAGTTACTCGCTGTTACACTGCCCTGCTTGTGGTATCCCTCACTGTGTCACTCGCAGTAACTCTCGCTGTTTCACTGCCCTGCTTGTGGTATCCCTCACTGTGTCTCTCGCAGTAACTCTCCCTGTTACACTGCCCTGCTTGTGGTATCCCTCACTGTGTCACTCGCAGTAACTCTCACTGTTTCACTGTGCTGCTTGTGAGTTACTCGCTGTTACACTGCCCTGCTTGTGGTATCCCCCACTGTTACTCGCAGTAACTCACCCTGTTACACTGCGCTGCTTGTGGTATACCTCACTGTGTCACTCGCAGTAACTCTCGCTGTTTCACTGCCCTGCTTGTGGTATCCCTCACTGTGTCACTCACAGTAACTCTCCCTGTTACACTGCGCTGCTTGTGGTATCCCTCACTGTGCCACTCGCAGTAACTCGCGCTGTTTCACTGTCCTGCTTGTGGTATCCCTCACTGTGTCACTCACAGTAACTCTCCCTGTTACACTGCGCTGCTTGTGGCATCCCTCACTGTGTCACTCGCAGTAACTCTCCCTGTTACACTGCCCTGCTTGTGGTATCCCTCACAGTGTCACTCACAGTAACTCTCCCTGTTACACTGCCCTGCTTGTGGTATCCCTCACTGTGTCACTCACAGTAACTCTCCCTGTTACACTGCGCTGCTTGTGGTATCCCTCACTGTGTCACTCGCAGTAACTCTCGCTGTTACACTGCGCTGCTTGTGGTATCCCTCACTGTGTCACTCGCAGTAACTCTCCCTGTTACACTGCGCTGCTTGTGGTATCCCTCACTGTGTCACTCGCAGTAACTCTCGCTGTTACACTGCGCTGCTTGTGGTATCCCTCACTGTGTCACTCGCAGTAACTCTCGCTGTTACACTGCGCTGCTTGTGGTATCCCTCACTGTGTCACTCGCAGTAACTCTCGCTGTTTCACTGCACTGCTTGTGGTATCCCTCACTGTTACTCGCAGTAACTCTCCCTGTTACACTGCCCTGCTTGTGGTATCCCTCACTGTCTCTTTCGCAGTAACTCTCCCTGTTACACTGCCCTGCTTGTGGTATCCCTCACTGTGTCACACGCAGTAACTCTCCCTGTTACACTGCGCTGCTTGTGGTATCCCTCACTGTGTCACTCACAGTAACTCTCCCTGTTACACTGCGCTGCTTGTGGTATCCCTCACTGTGTCTCTCGCAGTAACTCACCCTGTTACACTGCCCTGCTTCTGGTATCCCTCACTGTGTCTCTCGCAGTAACTCACCCTGTTACACTGCGCTGTTTGTGGTATCCCTCACTGTGTCACTCGCAGTAACTCTCACTGTTTCACTGCGCTGCTTGTGGTATCCCTCACTGTGTCACTCGCAGTAACTCTCGCTGTTACACTGCGCTGTTTGTGGTATCCCTCACTGTCTCTCTCGCAGTAACTCTCCCTGTTACACTGCGCTGCTTGTGGTATCCCTCACTGTGTCTCTCGCAGTAACTCTCGCTGTTACACTGCGCTGCTTGTGGTATCCCTCACAGTGTCTCTTGCAGTAACGCTCCCTGTTACACTGTCCTGCTTGTGGTATCCCTCACTGTGTCACTCGCAGTAACTCTCGCTGTTACACTGCGCTGCTTGTGGTATCCCTCACTGTGTCACTCGCAGTAACTCTCCCTGTTACACTGCCCTGCTTGTGGTATCCCTCACTGTGTCACTCGCAGTAACTCTCCCTGTTTCACTGCGCTGCTTGTGGTATCCCTCACTGTTACTCGCAGTAACTCTCCCTGTTACACTGCGCTGCTTGTGGTATCCCTCACTGTGTCACTCGCAGTAACTCTCCCTGTTACACTGCCCTGCTTGTGGTATCCCTCACTGTGTCACTCGCAGTAACTCTCCCTGTTACACTGCGCTGCTTGTGGTATCCCTCACTGTGTCTCTAGCAGTAACTCTCCCTGTTACACTGTCCTGCTTGCGGTATCCCTCACTGTGTCTCTCGCAGTAACTCTCCCTGTTACACTGCCCTGCATGTGGTATCCCTCACTGTGTCACTCACAGTAACTCTCCCTGTTACACTGCCCTGCTTGTGGTATCCCTCACTGTCTCTCTCGCAGTAACTCTCCCTGTTACACTGTCCTGCTTGCGGTATCCCTCACTGTGTCTCTCGCAGTAACTCTCCCTGTTACACTGCCCTGCTTGTGGTATCCCTCACTGTGTCACTCGCAGTCACTCTCCCTGTTTCACTGCGCTGCTTGTGGTATCCCTCACTGTTACTCGCAGTAACTCTCCCTGTTACACTGCGCTGCTTGTGGTATCCCTCACTGTGTCACTCGCAGTAACTCTCGCTGTTACACTGCGCTGCTTGTGGTATCCCTCACTGTGTCACTCGCAGTAACTCTCCCTGTTACACTGCGCTGCTTGTGGTATCCCTCACTGTGTCACTCGCAGTAACTCTCACTGTTTCACTGTGCTGCTTGTGAGTTACTCGCTGTTACACTGCCCTGCTTGTGGTATCCCTCACTGTGTCACTCGCAGTAACTCTCGCTGTTTCACTGCCCTGCTTGTGGTATCCCTCACTGTGTCACTCACAGTAACTCTCCCTGTAACACTGCGCGGCTTGTGGTATCCCTGACTGTTACTCGCAGTAACTCTCGCTGTTACACTGCGCTGCTTGTGGTATCCCTCACTGTGTCACTCGCAGTAACTCTCGCTGTTACACTGCGCTGCTTGTGGTATCCCTCACTGTCTCTCTCGCAGCAACTCTCCCTGTTACACTGCCCTGCTTGTGGTATCCCTCACTGTGTCACTCGCAGTAACTCTCCCTGTTACACTGCGCTGCTTGTGGTATCCCTCACTGTCTCTCTCGCAGTAACTCTCCCTGTTTCACTGCCCTGCTTGTGGTATCCCTCACTGTGTCACTCGCAGTAACTCTCACTGTTACACTGCCCTGCTTGTGGTATCCCTCACTGTGTCTCTCGCAGTAACGCTCCCTGTTACACTGCCCTGCTTGTGGTATCCCTCACTGTGTCACTCTCAGTAACTCTCCCTGTTACACTGCGCTGCTTGTGGTATCCCTCACTGTGTCACTCGCAGTAACTCTCCCTGTTACACTGCGCTGCTTGTGGTATCCCTCACTGTCTCTCTCGCAGTAACTCACCCTGTTATACTGCCCTGCTTGTGGTATCCCTCACTGTCTCTCTCGCAGTAACTCTCCCTGTTACACTGCACTGCTTGTGGTATCCCTCACTGTGTCACTCGCAGTAACTCTCCCTGTTACACTGCGCTGCTTGTGGTATCCCTCACTGTCTCTCTCGCAGTAGCTCTCCCTGTTACACTGCCTGCTTGTGGTATCCCTCACTGTTACTCGCAGTAACTCTCCCTGTTACACTGCGCTGCTTGTGGTATCCCTCACTGTGTCACTCGCAGTAACTCTCCCTGTTACACTGCCCTGCTTGTGGTATCCCTCACTGTCTCTCTCGCAGTAACTCTCCCTGTTACACTGCCCTGCTTGTGGTATCCCTCACTGTGTCACTCGCAGTAACTCTCCCTGTTACACTGCGCTGCTTGTGGTATCCCTCACTGTGTCACTCGCAGTAACTCTCGCTGTTACACTGCGCTGCTTGTGCTATCCCTCACTGTGTCACTCGCAGTAACTCTCCCTGTTTCACTGCGCTGCTTGTGGTATCCCTCACTGTCTCTCTCGCAGCAACTCTCCCTGTTACACTGCCCTGCTTGTGGTATCCCTCACTGTGTCACTCGCAGTAACTCTCCCTGTTACACTGCGCTGCTTGTGGTATCCCTCACTGTCTCTCTCGCAGTAACTCTCCCTGTTACACTGCCCTGCTTGTGGTATCCCTCACTGTGTCACACGCAGTAACTCTCCCTGTTACACTGCGCTGCTTGTGGTATCCCTCACTGTGTCACTCACAGTAACTCTCCCTGTTACACTGCGCTGCTTGTGGTATCCCTCACTGTGTCTCTCGCAGTAACTCACCCTGTTACACTGCCCTGCTTCTGGTATCCCTCACCGTGTCTCTCGCAGTAACTCACCCTGTTACACTGCGCTGTTTGTGGTATCCCTCACTGTGTCACTCGCAGTAACTCTCACTGTTTCACTGCGCTGCTTGTGGTATCCCTCACTGTGTCACTCGCAGTAACTCTCGCTGTTACACTGCGCTGTTTGTGGTATCCCTCACTGTCTCTCTCGCAGTAACTCTCCCTGTTACACTGCGCTGCTTGTGGTATCCCTCACTGTGTCTCTCGCAGTAACTCTCGCTGTTACACTGCGCTGCTTGTGGTATCCCTCACTGTGTCACTCGCAGTAACTCTCCCTGTTACACTGCCCTGCTTGTGGTATCCCTCACTGTGTCACTCGCAGTAACTCTCCCTGTTTCACTGCGCTGCTTGTGGTATCCCTCACTGTTACTCGCAGTAACTCTCCCTGTTACACTGCGCTGCTTGTGGTATCCCTCACTGTGTCACTCGCAGTAACTCTCCCTGTTACACTGCCCTGCTTGTGGTATCCCTCACTGTGTCACTCGCAGTAACTCTCCCTGTTACACTGCGCTGCTTGTGGTATCCCTCACTGTGTCTCTAGCAGTAACTCTCCCTGTTACACTGTCCTGCTTGCGGTATCCCTCACTGTGTCTCTCGCAGTAACTCTCCCTGTTACACTGCCCTGCATGTGGTATCCCTCACTGTGTCACTCACAGTAACTCTCCCTGTTACACTGCCCTGCTTGTGGTATCCCTCACTGTCTCTCTCGCAGTAACTCTCCCTGTTACACTGTCCTGCTTGCGGTATCCCTCACTGTGTCTCTCGCAGTAACTCTCCCTGTTACACTGCCCTGCTTGTGGTATCCCTCACTGTGTCACTCGCAGTCACTCTCCCTGTTTCACTGCGCTGCTTGTGGTATCCCTCACTGTTACTCGCAGTAACTCTCGCTGTTACACTGCGCTGCTTGTGGTATCCCTCACTGTGTCACTCGCAGTAACTCTCCCTGTTACACTGCGCTGCTTGTGGTATCCCTCACTGTGTCACTCGCAGTAACTCTCACTGTTTCACTGTGCTGCTTGTGAGTTACTCGCTGTTACACTGCCCTGCTTGTGGTATCCCTCACTGTGTCACTCGCAGTAACTCTCGCTGTTTCACTGCCCTGCTTGTGGTATCCCTCACTGTGTCACTCACAGTAACTCTCCCTGTAACACTGCGCGGCTTTAGTATCCCTGACTGTTACTCGCAGTAACTCTCGCTGTTACACTGCGCTGCTTGTGGTATCCCTCACTGTGTCACTCGCAGTAACTCTCGCTGTTACACTGCGCTGCTTGTGGTATCCCTCACTGTCTCTCTCGCAGCAACTCTCCCTGTTACACTGCCCTGCTTGTGGTATCCCTCACTGTGTCACTCGCAGTAACTCTCCCTGTTACACTGCGCTGCTTGTGGTATCCCTCACTGTCTCTCTCGCAGTAACTCTCCCTGTTTCACTGCCCTGCTTGTGGTATCCCTCACTGTGTCACTCGCAGTAACTCTCACTGTTACACTGCCCTGCTTGTGGTATCCCTCACTGTGTCTCTCGCAGTAACGCTCCCTGTTACACTGCCCTGCTTGTGGTATCCCTCACTGTGTCACTCTCAGTAACTCTCCCTGTTACACTGCGCTGCTTGTGGTATCCCTCACTGTGTCACTCGCAGTAACTCTCCCTGTTACACTGCGCTGCTTGTGGTATCCCTCACTGTCTCTCTCGCAGTAACTCACCCTGTTATACTGCCCTGCTTGTGGTATCCCTCACTGTCTCTCTCGCAGTAACTCTCCCTGTTACACTGCACTGCTTGTGGTATCCCTCACTGTGTCACTCGCAGTAACTCTCCCTGTTACACTGCGCTGCTTGTGGTATCCCTCACTGTCTCTCTCGCAGTAGCTCTCCCTGTTACACTGCCTGCTTGTGGTATCCCTCACTGTTACTCGCAGTAACTCTCCCTGTTACACTGCGCTGCTTGTGGTATCCCTCACTGTGTCACTCGCAGTAACTCTCCCTGTTACACTGCCCTGCTTGTGGTATCCCTCACTGTCTCTCTCGCAGTAACTCTCCCTGTTACACTGCCCTGCTTGTGGTATCCCTCACTGTGTCACTCGCAGTAACTCTCCCTGTTACACTGCGCTGCTTGTGGTATCCCTCACTGTGTCACTCGCAGTAACTCTCGCTGTTACACTGCGCTGCTTGTGCTATCCCTCACTGTGTCACTCGCAGTAACTCTCCCTGTTTCACTGCGCTGCTTGTGGTATCCCTCACTGTCTCTCTCGCAGCAACTCTCCCTGTTACACTGCCCTGCTTGTGGTATCCCTCACTGTGTCACTCGCAGTAACTCTCCCTGTTACACTGCGCTGCTTGTGGTATCCCTCACTGTCTCTCTCGCAGTAACTCTCCCTGTTACACTGCCCTGCTTGTGGTATCCCTCACTGTGTCACTCGCAGTAACTCTCACTGTTACACTGCCCTGCTTGTGGTATCCCTCACTGTGTCTCTTGCAGTAACGCTCCCTGTTACACTGCCCTGCTTGTGGTATCCCTCACTGTGTCACTCGCAGTAACTCTCCCTGTTACACTGCGCTGCTTGTGGTATCCCTCACTGTGTCACTCGCAATAACTCTCCCTGTTACACTGCGCTGCTTGTGGTATCCCTCACTGTGTCTCTCGCAGTAACTCTCCCTGTTACACTGCGATGCTTGTGGTATCCCTCACTGTCTCTCTCTCAGTAACTCACCCTGTTACACTGCGCTGCTTGTGGTATCCCTCACTGTGTCACTCGCAATAACTCTCGCTGTTTCACTGCCCTGCTTGTGGTATCCCTCACTGTGTCACTCGCAGTAACTCTCCCTGTTACACTGCCTGTTTGTGGTATCCCTCACTGTTACTCGCAGTAACTCTCCCTGTTACACTGCGCTGCTTGTGGTATCCCTCACTGTGTCACTCGCAGTAACTCTCCCTGTTACACTGCCCTGCTTGTGGTATCCCTCACTGTCTCTCTCGCAGTAACTCTCCCTGTTACACTGCCCTGCTTGTGGTTTCCCTCACTGTGTCACTCGCAGTAACTCTCCCTGTTACACTGCGCTGCTTGTGGTATCCCCCACTGTGTCACTCGCAGTAACTCTCGCTGTTACACTGCGCTGCTTGTGCTATCCCTCACTGTGTCACTCGCAGTAACTCTCCCTGTTTCACTGCGCTGCTTGTGGTATCCCTCACTGTTACTCGCAGTAACTCTCCCTGTTACACTGCGCTGCTTATGGTATCCCTCACTGTGTCACTCGCAGTAACTCTCGCTGTTTCACTGCCCTGCTTGCGGTATCCCTCACTGTCTCTCTCGCAGTAACTCACCCTGTTATACTGCCCTGCTTGTGGTATCCCTCGCTGATCCTCACAGTAACTCTCGCTGTTACACTGCGCTGCTTGTGGTATCCCTCACTGTGTCACTCACAGTAACTCTCGCTGTTACACTGCGCAGCTTGTGGTATCCCTCACTGTTACTCGCAGTAACTCTCGCTGTTACACTGCCCTGCTTGTGGTATCCCTCACTGTTACTCGCAGTAACTCTCCCTGTTACACTGTCCTGCTTGTGGTATCCCTCACTGTGTCACTCGCAGTAACTCTCCCTGTTTCACTGCCCTGCTTGTGGTATCCCTCACTGTGTCTCTCGCAGTAACTCTCCCTGTTACACTGCCCTGCTTGTGGTATCCCTCACTGTGTCACTCGCAGTAACTCTCACTGTTTCACTGTGCTGCTTGTGAGTTACTCGCTGTTACACTGCCCTGCTTGTGGTATCCCTCACTGTGTCACTCGCAGTAACTCTCGCTGTTTCACTGCGCTGCTTGTGGTATCCCTCACTGTGTCTCTCGCAGTAACTCTCCCTGTTACACTGCCCTGCTTGTGGTATCCCTCACTGTGTCACTCGCAGTAACTCTCACTGTTTCACTGTGCTGCTTGTGAGTTACTCGCTGTTACACTGCCCTGCTTGTGGTATCCCTCACTGTGTCACTCGCAGTAACTCTCGCTGTTTCACTGCCCTGCTTGTGGTATCCCTCACTGTGTCTCTCGCAGTAACTCACCCTGTTACACTGCGCTGCTTGTGGTATCCCTCACTCTGTCACACGCAGTAACTCTCCCTGTTACACTGCGCTGCTTGTGGCATCCCTCACTGTCTCACTCGCAGTAACTCTCCCTGTTACACTGCGCTGCTTGTGCTATCCCTCACTGTGTCTCTCGCAGTAACTCACCCTGTTACACTGCCCTGCTTGTGGTATCCCTCACTGTGTCTCTCGCAGTAACTCACCCTGTTACACTGCGCTGTTTGTGGTATCCCTCACTGTGTCACTCGCAGTAACTCTCACTGTTTCACTGCGCTGCTTGTGGTATCCCTCACTGTGTCACTCGCAGTAACTCTCGCTGTTACACTGCGCTGTTTGTGGTATCCCTCACTGTCTCTCTCGCAGTAACTCTCCCTGTTACACTGCGCTGCTTGTGGTATCCCTCACTGTGTCTCTCGCAGTAACTCTCGCTGTTACACTGCGCTGCTTGTGGTATCCCTCACAGTGTCACTCGCAGTAACTCTCGCTGTTACACTGTCCTGCTTGTGGTATCCCTCACTGTGTCACTCGCAGTAACTCTCGCTGTTACACTGCGCTGCTTGTGGTATCCCTCACTGTGTCACTCGCAGTAACTCTCACTGTTTCACTGTGCTGCTTGTGAGTTACTCGCTGTTACACTGCCCTGCTTGTGGTATCCCTCACTGTGTCACTCGCAGTAACTCTCCCTGTTACACTGCCCTGCTTGTGGTATCCCTCACTGTGTCACTCGCAGTAACTCTCACTGTTTCACTGTGCTGCTTGTGAGTTACTCGCTGTTACACTGCCCTGCTTGTGGTATCCCTCACTGTGTCACTCGCAGTAACTCTCGCTGTTTCACTGCCCTGCTTGTGGTATCCCTCACTGTGTCTCTCGCAGTAACTCTCCCTGTTACACTGCCCTGCTTGTGGTATCCCTCACTGTGTCACTCGCAGTAACTCTCACTGTTTCACTGTGCTGCTTGTGAGTTACTCGCTGTTACACTGCCCTGTTTGTGGTATCCCCCACTGTTACTCGCAGTAACTCACCCTGTTACACTGCGCTGCTTGTGGTATACCTCACTGTGTCACTCGCAGTAACTCTCGCTGTTTCACTGCCCTGCTTGTGGTATCCCTCACTGTGTCACTCACAGTAACTCTCCCTGTTACACTGCGCTGCTTGTGGTATCCCTCACTGTGTCACTCGCAGTAACTCTCGCTGTTTCACTGCCCTGCTTGTGGTATCCCTCACAGTGTCACTCACAGTAACTCTCCCTGTTACACTGCCCTGCTTGTGGTATCCCTCACTGTGTCTCTCGCAATAACTCTCCCTGTTACACTGCCTGCTTGTGGTATCCCTCACTGTGTCACTCACAGTAACTCTCCCTGTTACACTGCGCTGCTTGTGGTATCCCTCACTGTGTCACTCGCAGTAACTCTCACTGTTACACTGCCCTGCTTGTGGTATCCCTCACTGTGTCACTCGCAGTAACTCTCACTGTTTCACTGCGCTGCTTGTGGTATCCCTCACTGTCTCTCTCGCAGTAACTCTCCCTGTTACACTGCCCTGCTTGTGGTATCCCTCACTGTTACTCGCAGTAACTCTCGCTGTTACACTGCCCTGCTTGTGGTATCCCTCACTGTTACTCGCAGTAACTCTCCCTGTTACACTGTCCTGCTTGTGGTATCCCTCACTGTGTCACTCGCAGTAACTCTCCCTGTTTCACTGCCCTGCTTGTGGTATCCCTCACTGTGTCTCTCGCAGTAACTCTCCCTGTTACACTGCCCTGCTTGTGGTATCCCTCACTGTGTCACTCGCAGTAACTCTCGCTGTTACACTGCGCTGCTTGTGGTATACCTCACTGTGTCACTCGCAGTAACTCTCGCTGTTTCACTGCCCTGCTTGTGGTATCCCTCACTGTGTAACTCACAGTAACTCTCCCTGTTACACTGCGCTGCTTGTGGTATCCCTCACTGTGTCACTCGCAGTAACTCTCACTGTTTCACTGCCCTGCTTGTGGTATCCCTCACTGTGTCACTCACAGTAACTCTCCCTGTTACACTGCGCTGCTTGTGGTATCCCTCACTGTGTCACTCGCAGTAACTCTCCCTGTTACACTGCCCTGCTTGTGGTATCCCTCACAGTGTCACTCACAGTAACTCTCCCTGTTACACTGCCCTGCTTGTGGTATCCCTCACTGTGTCACTCACAGTAACTCTCCCTGTTACACTGCCCTGCTTGTGGTATCCCTCACTGTGTCACTCACAGTAACTCTCCCTGTTACACTGCGCTGCTTGTGGTATCCCTCACTGTCTCTCTCGCAGTAACTCTCCCTGTTACACTGCCCTGCTTGTGGTGTGCCTCACTGTTACTCGCAGTAACTCTCGCTGTTACACTGCGCTGCTTGTGGTATCCCTCACTGTGTCACTCGCAGTAACTCTCCCTGGTACACTGCCTTGCTTGTGGTATCCCTCACTGTGTCACTCGCAGTAACTCTCGCTGTTACACTGCGCTGCTTGTGGTATCCCTCACTGTCTCTCTCGCAGTAACTCACCCTGTTATACTGCCCTGCTTGTGGTATGCCTCACTGTGTCACTCGCAGTAACTCTCCCTGTTACACTGCTTCTTGTGGTATCCCTCACTGTGTCTCTCGCAGTAACTCTCCCTGTAACACTGCGCTGCTTGTGGTATCCAACACTGTTACTCGCAGTAACTCTCCCTGTTACACTGCCCTGCTTGTGGTATCCAACACTGTTACTCGCAGTAACTCTCCCTGTTACACTGCCCTGCTTGTGGTATCCCTCACTGTGTCTCTCGCAGTATCTCTCCCTGTTTCACTGCGCTGCTTGTTGTATCCCTTACTGTTATTCGCAGTAACTCTCCCTGTTACACTGCCCTGCTTGTGGTATCCCTCACTGTGTCTCTCGCAGTAACTCTCCCTGTTACACTGCGCTGCTTGTGGTATCCCTCACTGTGTCACTCGCAGTAACTCTCCCTGTTATACTGCGCTGCTTGTGGTATCCCTCACTGTTACTCGCAGTAACTCTCCCTGTTACACTGCGCTTGTGGTATCCCTCACTGTGTCTCTCGCAGTAACTCTCCCTGTTATACTGCGCTGCTTGTGTTATCCTTCACTGTGCTACTCTTGCTATTACACTGTGCTGGTGCACTAGCTCTTGCTGTTAAACTGCTCGATTTCACACGTTAAAGTATCCCCCTGTCAGCTCTTCATTTTTTAATTTTTTCCTATTTTCAGTTGTTCGATTGGTGCAAGTGGATGAGACCAAATATGCCTTCAGCAACAAACCCCCCACTTACATCCGGGCCCAGCTCTACAAGTACTGGTATACCATACATCAGACCGACAGGTGAGTGATTAGGCTAGTGCAACATACAGCTGCCAAGGTGAATGAGCGTGCTTGGTTCTGAGAGAATGAAAGTAGACACATAGTCCAAAGAAGAGGAGAGAACAGGTGGGGAAAGAAAAAGATCCTGAGGTTTGGGGCTGAAAGCAAGAATGTGCTGACAGCACCATGGCAATGGGGGAATGGGAAGGAATGAAAGTGTGTGTAATGTGTGTGTGGGGAGGGCACGTGTGCTGCAGTTGAGAGGGAGAAAATGGATGCATTGCTGGGGTGCGGAATGACAATTTGCCAGAGAGAGAGTATGATGTCAGTGAGAAAGAGAATGCATTGCTGGGGGAGGGAAAGATACATTTCTCATTCAGGTTTGAATAAGTGGATGAAGGGCTGTGGGAATGGGGTGTGGAAAATGTATGTGACTCACATGAGGGTAAAACCCAACGTGGATTGATTGGGCCAGATGACCTGTTTTCATATCGCTAATATGAGTCTCCATCTCATCTCGCTCCGCCCTTGCACCCTGCCCGCTCCGTCCTTGTGTCTCTCCCTGCTCGCTCTCTGCCCTTGCTCCCTGCCTGCTCTGCCCTTGCTGATTCGTACCGACTTCCCCTTTCTCACTCTCCAGCCTTTCTTCCCACAGCACCCTCAATGATTGGTGGACTCGTGAACACGTGGGCGAATTCTTCCCCTCGGTGTCTTTAGGAGACCCCAACTTGGAATCGCTGCTACGAGAACATGGCTTCAAGGTGAGGACTGCAAAGCACACTCTAGCTAACCTGTGTTGCTATATTTATTTGGCTGTCGGTGGAACATGGAGGGGGAGTTGTGGAAGCCTTGTGGTAGGCACACCTACGTGTATTGCTGTCCCTGGAAGGTGAAAGCAAATTTATATTGGCACGCTTTATCCAATGGAATGGACCAAAAGCCGTTGCTAATGTCCAAAACCGAAAAACAATTTGACTGGAGTCACTGTTTTAGCATTGTCTCGGGACTCGTGGCTACGGTGGGGGCTGCTACTGGGGTTACTTTGTTTAGTTCCCTATAATCGATGGTCAGTCGCTATGATCCATCGGGTTTCCTGACAGGCCAAATTGGGGCATTGTTCGTTGAGGCTACTGAACGGAGTGCGCCTTGGTCCAGTGGACTCTGAATAACCTTTGCAATTTCTACCTCTGCTTCTTGGGGGAAACCGTACTGCTTTTGGGGTTTGGGGTTGGGACCTGTAATGTTTACTAAGCCAGCGATCTTGCCACAGTCGTGCTTGTGCTGGGCAAAAGAAGCCTTGTGTCGCTGCAAAACACCTCTAACGTCTTTATCCTGACTAATGGCTCCTACGGCGCTAATTCTATGTGCGTAGTCTCCAACTGTGAGCGTGGCGGGGGCTCGTGCTGCCTTTGCCATTCTCCACACACATTTGTTTACGGGGTCGAACGATAGATTGTGGGAGCTCATAAAATCTATACCTAAAATGTGTTTGACTGTCTGGAGTAGATTGACTCGAACTACGGGGTGTTTGGTTTTAATGTTCCCTATCTGAATCGCTACAGGGGCTGTGATGTGTCCCTGCTGCAAGTACCCTGTAAAACTGCTGAGAGTAATGGTGTCTGTGGTGGGCCATGTGTCTCGTTGAAACATTGTGGAGGAGTTTAGCGTAGTGCAGGACCCTCCTGTGTCCCAAAGAAATTCTACGGGTGCCCCCGGACTGTGCCTGCCACTACCGTTCTTCCGGACTTGTCCCAAAGGGTGTCGCAGACCCAAGCTGGGGAGTCCGAACACCGTCAATCGGTGCCGTTCATATCTGCATTATCGGAAACGGGCGCTAATACTGTGAATTGGCTTGGCCCTATTCTTATTCAGGGTGCCTGTCTGCTGGTTTCGCTGCTGTTTCTGGGGCGTATTGCACTCTCGTGCGTCGTGTTCTAATTGTCCGCAATTGTAACATTCTTGGGATTTAGGCTGCTGTGGGCTGTTTCTTCCCTCATTTACCCATGCGGGGTTCTGATGTGTCCTAACTGGATGCATGTTAGCATCTGCCTGCTCTTCCTCTACTTTACCGTAGGCTGATTTTCCTTGAATGGACTGTTCCCAAGCTCGGGATAGTCTCTTTAGTACCCATTTCTCATTGTGGGTCTCGCCTGAGGAGTTATAATTTGCGCAAGCTCTCTGTCCTGCTTCGGTCACGTGAGAGACTAGGATTCGAGTGCATTTGGCCATATTGTCTGGGGTCAAATGGGCGCGGGCTATCTCTCCGAATACTGCTCTGAAATGAATCCACAGGTGTCCAGCAAACGCTGTTGGGTGCTCTGTTTTTTTTCTGCCTCCATTTGTTTAGGCCTTCTACGGGGTCTCCCTTATTGTAGCTGATCGCATCTAGGATCGCTGCATGCATTTCTTGGAGGGTGCCTCCTACATTTTGTGGGTCGGGAAGGGCTGCCACGACTGAGGGGTCGAGCCTCAAAACTGTGAGCTTCACTTGCTCTTTTTCATCCAGGCTGTACATGGTCGCCTGTTGTTTGACTCTTGCGAAATAATGGTGTGGGTCTGATGTGGGTAGGAACGGTGTTATCTTATCACACGCGTCCCTTAATTGAGTGACGGTTAATGGGGTTGTGTACAGAAAATCTGGGTCTCCATCGGTTGTGGCCCTGTGCTGTGTGGTGACAGGGTTCATAGGATTGTGCGGTCGGGGGTGGGGGTGCTTTTCTTTTCTGAGGTTTGTCCTGAGTACATGTGCCATGTACATATCTATGGGCAGTCTCATTTAACTCTTGCCATTCAGGGCCATTTTCCTGATCTAACTGGGGTCCAAATGTATTCTGGAAACCATTTTGTACAGAAAGCAGGGATGGAAGGTCTGCAATTTGCTTTCGGCATTTGGCGTGGTCTACCGAGCTCTGCCTTTGTTCCATTGTAGAACTGTGGAGTGCTCATAGGGCTGCTTTTAAATCGTTACATTGTTTCTGTAATTGCTCGACTTGGTGTTCTGTTTCTTCTCTTACCAACATCGTGCGTTGCGTGTCTTGGTAGGCCTTATCATATTGCGACTGAAAGCTGCTTAAATGGGGCGAGACAAGATTGGTGTGCCCGTTTGACATCCGCCATCTCCTTGTCCTTCGCCGCTAACTGTTCTCTAAGTTCCCTGGTAACTTTCTCGTACTCACTCACGACTCCCTCACTATCCTTATCTCTCTCTTCAATCTCTCTGCGGAGCGTCCTCACTACCTCCTCTGTGCCTCGCAATTGTGCCAAGCAGGACACGATTGCCATTGGCTTACGAGCTTTTCCTAAGCTTTTCTTATGAATCTCGGTCAGGTTCTCCCACCAAGTATGCCCTATACTCTCGGGACCTGTTTCATCGTTTGCACAAAATTCGCTCCAAAGGGGCAATCCTTTCCCTTTGAGATATTTTATAATTTCCTCTTCCCATGTGGGACACTGCCCTACTCTACTGGTTGCTGCGACCTCAAATTCCTGGGGGTTCATAAGGCGTTCCATTGCCTTCATTGCCATTTCTACTGCTATCTATAGGTTTCTACCGAATTTGGAACAGGGGGGAATAAAGTGGTGATGTAAACGGGTACGGCTTATGCTATTTTCCGACCTACAAAACTCCCGACAGTTTTACGCATCAAAATCTATCATGTTTACCTTATATCCCTTGTTAGTACGCATGCAAATACCACACTTCCGAATCTTGGTGATTTGATCGATATTGGTCTTACGCTTGTGGTTTTTACTTTTTCCAATTGGATTTCTAATTCAAATTTCGGTTCTCTTGGAGTGACAAAACCACTTCTAGGTCGAGTCCCATCAGATGTCGCTATATTTATTTGGTTATAAATATGGTGGTCAATATGATGCCTTTCTTAATCCTAATTATGTGTATACTTTCAGAGTCGCCAGGTATCTCTCGATACCGCCACCAGGTTCAATCCGAATACCGATCAAAGAGCCAATACACCAGTTAGTTAGTTCAAAGTCAATACTATTTATTTACACACACAGTAAGACTTACTCATGCACAACAGTACTACAAACTAAACTATCTCTAACGCTAACGCCTATACTTAACTTCGGGTGCCCACTCAGTCAGAGGAACAATGGCCGTTGTTCGGATCTGAGGCTGTTGGGTTTGAAGAGATAACAGGAGAACAGCTAAGGTTGTCCGTCTGGTAGCGAGCGTTGACCTTGAACTTACTTGCTTCTGGTGATGCTGGTGGATGGGTCTCTCCGCTTGAGAGCCGAGTCCAAGAGGCTGAATCTCTGGTGGGGGATCCTTCTGATACTTGGAGGGGCTTCGTGCACTTTTAGGCATGCCTTAAACTTGGTCCCAATTAATTGGGCAGCTTCTCGATCATGGTTATTGATCTTAACCAATAAAGGGGTGGGTGGCCGTTGGCCTTGCTTTGTTTGTGTCTTTCGGTTGGGGTACTGGCGTCGGGATGTCTGCGACAGTATCAACTACCTGAGTATTAGTCCCTTGTTCCTCGGAGATGGGCTATCAATATGTTAATCGGCCCAGAGTTTCGATTCCGTCTGCTGACTACTTTCCAAATATATATTCAGGCTCTGTGCCTGCTTGTTGTCTAGTATTGTCCACATTTCCCTACATTCTCTGAGCGTTCATTTTGTGTTCTGGAAGTGGCCATTCCAGATGGCTACACCTGCCAAAACTGTCTAGACAAACACTCGCAGAGAGGAACAGCATGGGTTAGACACAGAGTAAAGTTCCCTGGGACCGCCGGTGACAGCCATGTGCTGATCGGTTGCACACAGGCTACGGGTGGCTGGTGGGCACAGGGAAAGCGCCAATTGAGGAGGTAAAGCGGAAATGGTAAGAGGAGCTGGGCATGTGGGTGGGATGAGGGGGCTGTGAAGTGAGATTAGGCACTTGGTCAATGTAAAGCCATCCTGTGCCAGGGTGAGCTTGGTACAGTTCAGGGCCCAGATGACACTGGCAAGATATGTGTGAGACGTGTGGAGAGGAGCCGGCAAATCACGAGCACATGTTTTGGTCATGTTGGTGGGGATCTGGGGCTCGATATTTGAAACATTATGGAAAATTGTGGGGGTGGAGATGTCGCCAGGCCCCCTGGTGGCGATATTTGGCGTGTCGTAACTGCCGGAGCTGTTGGAGGGGGGGCGGGGGTGCAGATGTAGTGGCTTTTGCCATGCTGGTGGCAAATTCTACTGGAGTGGAGGTCAGTGTAGCCACCAACGGTGTCACTGTGGTTGGATGTTGCAGAATTCCTTAAACCGGAGAAGATTAAGTTCACCCTTTGGGGCTCAGTGGGGGGGGGGGGGGGGGGGGGGTCTGGGCAAGATGGAGGCTGTTCATGTCCCTGTTTGAGGACCTGTTCGTTGCCAGCCGGTTGGGGGGTGAGGGGGGAGGTTGTTATGGGGAGAAAATGTCAAATTCTGGGAATTGTTCTGTTTTTGATTCATTATGTGTGCCTGCTTTGAATAAAAATATATCTTCTGTACTGGAACTGGAGGACACCAGGCCCCTATTGTGCTACTGGAGGGAAATGAGTAGACTAGAAGAGAACAGATAGGCAAGAAACGCAGCAGGCAGGGTCGAGAGTCCCGTCAACCACGGTGAAGTGGAGTCCTTGCTTGAAGAAAAGGGAAGGTATATTGGAAGCATTAATGTAAAAGGTGGCAGAACAGATGTGATTGAAAACTGGTAGAATAAAATAAGTCCTGACTAAAAGTGGGATGGGAAGATACCTGATGAAGGTAACTGTGGGAATCAGTGGGTTTCTAGTGGATATTGATCGATAGCCTGTCCCCAGAAATGGAGATAGAGAAATCAAGGAAAGGAAGAGTTGGAGATGGACCAAGTGAGGGAGAAAGGAGGGAATGAAGGAATTTGGAAACAAATATAAGATGTTTTCCATTTCGGGGAGCGAGCATTATAGTGACATATAAAATATAAAGTGACAGTGATGCAGTCATCAAAGTACAAGAGTGAGGGGGAGGAGTTTAGGACTGAAACAAAGAATATTCCACATTACCCATTAAAAGGGTTAGCCTCGATCTACATGAGTTCCCATAGTGGCGACTCGTATCTGGAAGAAACTGGTTGTAGTCAAAGGTGAAGTTGTCCAATGTAAGAATAAGTTCAGCTCGGTGTAGCAGAGTGGGAGTGGATAGGGATTCTTTCAGTGAAAAGTTGGTATTCCTGCAGGATGCCTAGAAGATTGTTGGGGGGGTGGGAGAGAGAGAGAGACAGATGGAGGAGCTAAAGGGACTGGAGGCCATTGTTCAATAGGAAACAATTAGGCCCTGGAAATTGTTGCCAAAGTGGTGGGAAGCAATAAAGAGTTGTGACAGGAAGAAAATTTGTGGGGAAAGAACAGACTGAAATGTGGGTCGAACAGAGCAGTCTTTGTAGATCTTAGCTGCACAGTAAAACTCTCTCTATTCTTATATCTAACCCACGTGGTGCATGTCCTGTACCTGCCTGTCTGTGTCACACCTGCCACACGTTCCTGTCACTAACTATTGTTTCTCTCACAGGACAAAGTGCCTCCGAAACGGACCGTGAAAGATGTCTTGCCATCCATCCTGAAACTTAGCCGGGAACAGGTGGAACCCTACTCTGGGGAGCAGGTGGTCTGGGGCCTGTACCTTGCCGTGTTGTTCATCTCCCTGCTCAAGGCCCTGACAAACCGCAAAGCCAAGGGGAGCCAATTGAAACCTGGTTCGAAGAGACCGGAGGGCAAGGATGTGAGCGGTGGCGAGGAGGTGGATGCTGATGGGAGGAGGAAGGAATTTCGACGGTCAGAGGGAAAAGTGCGTCTTCCCACTGAGGAACAGTTGCGAGAGAATGTTCGCAGAAGAAAGTAATCATCAGAGTCTTTTTTTTACTGATTTATATTTTTCTATTATATCTAACTCTCTCCCTCCGATTTCTGCTGCTCTTCATTTGAGAATGAAAGAGGTTCTATTGCCAGACTGCGTGTCAGAACTACCAAATGATGGATGTGATCCCATCTGATCCTAGGCTGCCATTTACTTGGGATCTAATGTGGGACGTAGAAGCAGACTGGTTATTTTAAAAAAAACCTTTATTAAATCTCCTCTGAACCTTCTGTGCTCTTTTGGGAACAGTTGTGATATCTTTATCCCCTCAAATCTATAGTTTCTATTCCTGGAATCAATGATGAAATTACACTGAGCGTACTGTGGCTTTAATGTATTTTCTATAATGGAGATCCAGAACTGTACACAGTTTTGAACTGTGGGCTAACTAAGTGCTTTGTATAACTTTATTACCTCTTTTTACACTAAGTTGTGTATTTGATTGAAGGATTTAACTTGATGACCAGATTGGAATGGTTCAGTGGTTCTTGAATCAGGAGTTTGTTCAATGCTTTGGTTGGTGTACCAGTTGCTTTTTGTATATTGAGTGGGTTTGAGGGTCGCTCCCTTTTGAAGACCATCTCAAATCTTTCACTGACCAGGATCATGTTGTTATATATTCCGGTGATATGCCGTTGTCATTCTTGTCCCTTCTCCTCCCCTCCCCCAATCGAATCAGGTGTGATTCGTTAAGGTTGCCCGTCAAACTCTGACTCTAAACGGTCAGTGTTGACAGCCTGGTCAGGAAAGGTGCTGCAGTGTTGCAGTTCTGCCTCCAGGTGTCAGTAACCTACCAGGAAATCCATCTGATTCCATTGTGTTCCAGTCATGGATTCTAGCTTGATTCTGATTGGACTTGCAAGTTTCTCATAGTTAATTCTAGCCATGTTTCTCCCTGCACGCACTCAGTCAGCATGTTACAGATTTTGGTGCTGATTCCTGGGGAAATTGTCTTGTGTGCCATTTAATGGGTGCTTGCTGCTCTCCTGATCCAATTTAATTTGAAAATTGTCCGTGATACTCTGTGCTAAAGATAATTGTCAAAATTCTCCTGCAATAAAAAAATCCCTGCTCTAAAGTATTCAAGTTGTGTTGGAACTGTTTGGATTCTGGTTTTGTACAATTTTATATGCAAATTTCTTCAAGTTCAGGGTCTGAATGTAAGGTCCCGGAGTACTTGGGGGATGTTTGGAATCCTAGCATGTGTCAAAGTGAGAAGCTCGGGCTGAATGAGCCAATGTCTGAGGTGCGAATCACAGAAATGTACACTATCTCTGCATCAACACTTCAATTATAAACTTCTCATCTCCCCACACTCCTGGACCCCTTGTCTATTGGATGATACAATATTGCCTCACTCCTCCAGCAGGCATTGCTTCCTGAGATGGGTAACATCCTCTGGTTTTCACAGTGAATGAAGAAATGGCATAGCACCCCATGTTTCTGATACCTTTTGAGCAGCGATCAAAACTTTGGTGAACGCACTTAAAGCAATTCTGTGCCCTGAAAGGGAGAACTGCAAGTGACCCTACTTTCAATGATGTATTGTTTACTGATTACAACAGATGTACTGCTTTCCAGTAACCATACTAACGACAAGACTGGGGTGAAGGATTTTCTCTAAATTGCGTCTGCTGTGTAGCAAATTTTTTGTTTTCTCCCTGCTCTGAATTACTCTTCTTCACCATCCCACCCACTGTTGATTATTCTGTTCTAAAGCTTGGTCCCCGACTGTTCGCACTTTATTCTGGCTGACACCTCATTATTACACTGAAAGAGACCAAGAGCTCCCTCCCAACCTCCCTGAAAGAACTTATTTCTGTGTTTGCATTCCCCTGGGCACAGGACAGAGTCCGAGCAGCCGTTCCTGAAACAGTCCATTACTCGGATGTAACCCCACTGTCTGAACAGTTGGCACAGTGTCAACAGGAGCAATTTCCTACCCTGCCTATTTAAACTATTTAAAGCTGGGGTATTTGTGTGAGGCACAGTAGAGTATGTTTCCCCCAGTTTACCCAACTCCTTCTCTGCAACCAGTAAAACCCTTGATTTTAAAGAAATAATCAAAACAATTCACATTTTCTGAAACAATATCTGATGTTTTTACTTCAAGGTCTTCTTCCAAAAAGCCTGTGTCAGATTTGATAGTGGAACAGTGATGTCTAGAAAGATAGCATTGCCGTTATTGGATGGGAGTCATTTTGGTACAACAGTAGTGAACGACCTTCCAAGCTGGATCACAGGTGCACAGAATGAGATGGGAAAAGATCAAGAAATATAAGGAGCTGCAACATGAGTCTAATCCATGATACTCGCACTCAGACTAACCCAATAGATCCTGTCCTTGTGGATGTTTGGAATCCAGAGCTGGTACACCAAGCTCCACGTAGTGTTTTATTGAGGGGAAGCAACTGTTTGTCGGAAAGTCACCAATTTTGACCAATTTGTGTAAAATTGTTCCAATTCTGAAGGATGATGTGGATCTGAGACAACGTTTAATTGTGTTCCATTGGTTACCAGTAGAGTTTCCCTGGACAATACTTTTCAATCAGTTGCTGATAGTAGGGCTGTAGCTCCTTCAGATCAGGCAGGTCATTACACTTGGTGTAGAGGTCAAACTTGCTGCAAGCACAGAAGGGCTTGGTTAGGTTAGCAGAAGGCATTGCAACAGAAATGAAAATCCATTTCTTCCGCTGGCAATCTGTCCCATCCCGGCTCTCCCCAGCCGACCGTCCCCATCACGGAATCTCCACACCTGATCTGTCCCTTCACGAACCCTCCGCACTTGATCTGCCCAAGCTAGTTTCTCTTCCTGCTGTTTACCTCTACTCTCTTGTCTCATTGGCCTTGAGGTTTCCCACTTTAAACAGCTGTTGAAAATTGCTGCGCCATCCCCAAATGATGTGTCGATTCCTTTGCGTGTAGTTTGAGTGATATCATTCCCATAGTGATCCTAGCCCCGACCCCGGGCACTCTGTGGCCCTGACCCCAGAGCCCTGACTTCAGTCACAGAGGCACTGACCCTGGGGACATTCCCTAATGGCCTCGGTGCTCTCCCCATTGACCCCTTGTGTTGGCACAGCTCTTGTTTCATTCAGCTAATTTTCAATCCAGTTTCAATGTTTCTTCTGTTCCCTATTCTACCGTTCCAGAGCGTTAATTATACAGCATAGGATTGATAGCCTTGCTGAAACTTCAAAAGGATCAGATTCACAAAATATCAATTAGATTAGTTCTTGGATTTTTAATGAACTTACTTGAATTCTTTAACCCACCGAAGCATATTCAGATCTTTGCTGCTACAGAGATGCATGTAATCTCCCTCCGTGTGCCAGGGGTAGAACGAATGGAAGCGGATCATGTATAGTCCCTGCATCAGATACACAAACACGGACAATGACACGTGCAAAAATAGACACAATAATAATCTTTATTATTGTCACAAGTAGGCTTACATTAACACTGCAATGAAGTTACTGTGAAAGCCAAGCGCACGGCATACACGCACACAGATAAGCACCTATATATAGACACAAACATGCATGCACAGACACAAACAACACTATTAGACACCAAACGTTTTTCAGATATTTTATCCTTTAACTTCCTCCCTGTAATTTGCTCTCCTCAGTTGAGAGGACAACGACTCTGTCCCCTTAACTGGTGCTCCCACAGTACTGCCTGCGTGACATTGCAGTGCTCAGGCATTACTGCCCACCGATGGTGTGTTATCCCACATTACCACCCTTGCAAAATTGCAACGCTCAGGCAGCGATGCCCTTCTGATGTGGTGGGCCCACAGTCCTGCCTTTCTGGCAGTACAGCACTCCCTGACTGCAGCTCTGGAATGTCAGTCTGGATTATTTGTTCAGGTTCCTGGAGACTTGAACCCGTGACTTACTCGGTGAGAAAGGTGTTACCCAGTGAAGGCCTGGCATCGTCACTGCTGGTTGTGCGGTTCAAAGAGCACACTGACCATCTGACTCATTGACCTCGACTTTCAGCCCAGAGAAGAAATACAAAATTCACTCAAAATTACCTCTTGAGGGAGTTTACACCCATTAGTTTTCAACACGTTGTACAGATATTCTACAAGAGAAAGGTCAAAGTTAAATCTGTGAGTAGCCCCAGAGCTAGGTTCAGATCATCATATTCAACAAGGTTTAAAGAAGATTTTTTTTGTTTCATTTGTTTTTTTCCAACTTTCTCAGTCTCCTGCAGACACTGTTCTGCACATTAACCAAGCGATTTGTGACAATATGACCCCGCTGGGTTGCTGAGAGAGGTTTCAGAGCCAAACCCCAACTTATCTGTTCAATCTTACAGCTTTAGGGGAAACAGGATCTGTCCAAAATTTTCCTCCATTTGGATTCTTACAGCAGTAACCAGCCCCTGCCAGATGGTAATGGTTACCTTCTGACCTGTTCAAGTTAACTCAGAATTTACAGTTGCGGAAGCTGCTTTCGGCCCATCGCGCTTGTGGTGAAACTCGGCCCCAGCTGAAGCAATTTTCTTCTTCGGTTCTCTGCCTGAAGATGTGTCAGACCCACAGCGTCACAGTCGCCACCACAGTTGGGGAAAGGAACCAGGTCCTAAATCCACTCCTGTCAGAATGGCGATTTACCCACAAGCTGTGGGCTGCAGCCTGATCCACACTGACCAACTGGCTCCCTAAGGAGTCCAGGTTGCTGTGGCAACATGTGTTTTTACATGAATAGTGCTATGAATAGTGATAATCGAGGCTCCTACAATGTATATTTTTCAAGAGCTGCACCATTAGTTTGGAATGTGGCTAAGCCAGCATTTATTGCCCATCCCTATTTGCCCTTGGGAAGATAGCAGTGAATCACCTTCTTGAACATCTGCAGTCCGTGTGGCACAGGTGCACCCACAAGCGCCGTAAGGAGGTTCCAGAATTTTGACCCAACGACAGTGAAGGAATGGCAATATAGTTCTAGGTCAGGATAGTGTGTGTGGCTTGAAGGGGAATTTGCACGTGGTAGTGGAGTTCCCATGCATCTGCTTCCCTTGTCCTTTGAGATGGTAGAGGTTTCAGATTTGGAAGATGTTGTCAAAGGAAAGTGGCAACACAAGTGGACAAGGTAGTCAAGAAAGCATATGGAAAGCTTGCCTTCATTGGACGGGACATCAAGTATAAGAACTGGCAAGTCATGCTAGAGTTGTTTTTTTATTATATAAATTTAGAGCACCCAATTCATTTTTTCCAATTAAGGGGCAATTTAGCGTAGCTAATCAACCTACCCTGCACATCTTTGGGTTGTGGGGGCGAAACCCATGCAAACACTGGTAGAATGTGTAAACTCCACATGGACAGTGACCCAGAGCTGGGATCGAACCTGGGACCTCAGTGCCGTGAGACAGCAGTGGTACCACTGTACCACCTTGCTGCCCCATTTGTATAGAACGCTGGTAAGGCCGCACTATAAATATTGCACACAATTCTGGTCGCCACACTACCAGAAGGATGTGGATGCTTTGGAGAGGGTGCAGAGGAGGTTTACCGGGATGTTGCCTGGTCAGAAGGGTGTTAGCTATGCGGAGAGGCTGAATAGACTTGGACTGTTTTCATTAGAACGGCGGAGGTTGAGGGGCGACCTCATAGAGGTCTACAAGATTATGAGAGGCATGGATAGAGTGGGTGGGCAGGCACTCTTTCCCAGGGTGGAGGGGCCAGTCACCAGGGGGCATAGGTTTAAGGTCCGTTGGGCAAAGTTTAGAGGAGATGTGCAAGACAGGTTTTTTTACACAAAGGGTGGTGAGTGCCTGGAACGCACTGTCAGGGGAGGTTGTGGAAGTAGATACATTAACAGCGTTCAAAAGGCATCTCGACAAATACATGGATAGGATGGGTATAGAGAGATACAGCACTAGGAAGTGCTGACGGTTTTGGTCAAAGGTGGTATGACCGGTATAGGCGCGGAGGGCCAAAGGGCCTGTTTCTGTGCTATATTGTTCTTTGTTCTTTGAACCTTGGTGAGTTACTGCTGTGGTTCTAGATGGTACATACTGCTGTCACTGTGCATCGGTGATGGAGGGGAGTGTGTGTTTAACGTGGGGGATAGCGTGCCAATCAAGTGGGCTGCTTTGTCCTGGAAGGTGTCAAGTTTCTTGAGTATTGGAACAGCACCCTTCCAAGCAAAGGAAGAGTATTTCATCAGACTCCTGACTTGATCCTTGTAGATGGTGGACAGGCTTTGTTGGGGGTCATAAAGTAAGATTCTTTCTACAGAATCCCCAGTCTCTGACCTGCTCTTGTAGCTACAGTATTTATATGGTTGGTCCAGTTCAGTTTCTGGTCAATGGTAACTCCCTGGGTGTTGATAGTGGAAGATTCAGCAATGGTAATGCCATTGAATGTCAAGGGGAGATGGTTACATTCTTTCTTATTGGAGAAGGTTACTTGCCACTTATCAGTCCAAGCCTGAAGTTTGTCCAGGTCTTGCTGCATATGAATACAGACTGCTTCAATACCTGATGAGTCATGAATAGTGCTGAACATTGTGCAATCATCAGCCAACATCCCCGCCTCGGACTCTTAACTCTGCAACTATACTGTAGAGAGCTAGAATGAACACAGTGAACTAATTGGGTTTTTTTTGCATTCAGTTTTTACATGGAAGAGCAGATCCCTTGCAGATCAGCCGCAGTATTGGATTCCCTACCAGTGCTTACCATCATGTCCCCACGACATCAATACTTTGTCCAGCCCACAGTTAGGCTCATACATCCCATAAAGTGAGCTGCAAAATACATAATAAGGTAATTAGGGGAACATTCTACACTGGGCACCATCTAAGACCCTTCCACCACCCTCTATTTCCATCTGGATGTGATGACAGGTGCTTAAAACGTAGTCCAAAAAGAGCAGGAATCTCATGAGGATGTCTCACTCTCTCATTTCCTGTCATTTCTCTTGCAACAGCAACCTTGGGATTTGGGGGCAGAGTGCGTTCCTGATGGCAGTCTTACTATTATATGCAGAGAGCATTGGGAGGCATTGTTCACCCCATCCGCTCCCAAAGTGTGTATTTTCAATCCATGCCCCACTCTGGGACCATTTTTATTCATTTGTTCTTTAGCTACATGGGAGCCACTTGAGGAGATATTAGGAAACATAACCAAACCATGGTCAAAGAGGTCAGGTTTAAGGAGCATTTTAAATGGTGGAGAGGCTTGGGGAGAGAATTCCTAAACAGTTGTAAGCTAGAGATTGTGGGCTCAATAAGGACCAGGAAGGGGAGATACACAAATAGATGACCTGTGATCCCAGGAAATGCTGGGAACAAAAGGTCAATGTAGAGAGGGTCAAAGTTGGCATTCTTTCTCTGGATGTGGGTGCTGCAGACGAGGCCAGCATTTGTTGCCCACCCCTAATTGTCCTTGAGAAGGTGGTGGCGAGCCACTCTCTGTGGTTTTGACTTTTCTGCAGTGGTTTTTGATGCAACTGAGTGGCTCATTTGGCCAGTTCTTAGGCCAATTAGAGGCAACCACACTGTTGTGCATAGATTCTCATAACCTCTTGCACACTGCAACAGGTCAGAGGGTGAAACCATTCCAGATCTGAGCCCTCCCTAAACCTTTCTGTGTTTCCCATGCAACTAAAGAACAAATTTAACAAAAATGGTCCCAGAGAGAAGCAACGATTGAAAACAATCGTGGGGAGAGGGTGGGTGAATAACACCTCCCGAGACTTGTTTGGTTTATTTTAATGGCGAGGAGGTTTCAAACTGAGAGACTTCACAGAGAGCGAGCGGAATGATCAGTCTCTTACCTGTACCTAGGGTCCTTAAGGTCCGGATTGTCTGAGAATGTAGAGTCCCTGTAAACAATGGAATCCTGAAACCTGCACCCAACTGGGTAGGTGTCTCCGACGACACACCACTGAAGAGAGACAATGATCACAGTTAGAACGTGAACAGCTTCCCACAGTCTGACAACCGGGCTTGTCACAGCACAGAGTCCTTGCTCAGTGGAACATCGTCATTGCTTAATGACCATGAAAATTAATGGTGTAAATAGTGAGGAGGACAGCCTTAGATTACAGGATGATAGAGACGGGCTGGTCAAATGGACAGAACAGGGGCAAATGGAAGTTAACGCTGTAAAGTGTCAGGTAGTGCATTTTGGGAGGACTAATAGGGCAAGAGGATACACACAGAATGGTAGGATGCTAGAAGTACAAAAAACCAGAGGGACCTTGGGGTGCATGCAAAAAGATCACTGATGGCAGCAGGACAGGTAGATAAGGGGCAGCACAGTGGCGCATTGGGTTAGCACTGCTGCCTCATGGTGCCGAGGTCCCAAGTTCGATCCCGGTTCTGGGTCACTATCCGTGTGGGGTTGGCACATTCTCCCCGTGTTTGCGTGGGTTTCGCCCCCACATCTCAAAAGATGTACAGGGTAGGTGGATTGAACACGCTAAATTGCCACTTAATTGGAAAAAATGATTTGGGTACACAACATTTTTTTAAAAAAGAAGGCGTATGGGATATTTGCCTTTATTAACCGAGGCATAGAATCTAAGAGCAGGGAGGTTATGATGGAGCTGTGTAAAACACATGTTAGGTCACATCTGGAGTACTGTGCGGTCGCCAAACTGTAAGAAGGATTTGATTGCACTGGAAAGTGTGCAGAGGACATTCACCAGGATGTTGCCTGAGCTGGAATGCTTCAGCAATGAAGAGAGGCTGGATAGGCTGAGGGGGGACCTGATTAAGGTGTACAAACTTAAGAGTGATATAGTTGGGAAGAAATGTTTCCCCTTAGTAGAGAGGTCAATAACCAAGGGGCATAGATTTACAGTAAGGTGCAGGAGATTTGAGGAAAAACATTTTCACCCAGAGGGTGGTGGAAATCCGGAACTCACTGCTGGAAAGGGGGGTGGTCGAGGCGGGAACCCTCACAACATTTAAGAAGCATCTAGGTGAGCACTTGAAATGCCAGAGTATACGAGGCTAAGGACCGTGCTGGAAAATAGGATTAGAGTAGGTAGGTGCTTGGTGGCTGGCACAGAGTCGAATGGCCACAATGTGTTGCAAAGCTCTATGACTCCAGGAGGAAGTCGGGGTCTGAGTGTGTCGGGGGGTGGGGGGGTTGGGGTATGGGTGGGTGCTGGGGATGGGAGGCTGAAAAAATGGGGTGGGACCGAGGTCTGAATGTGTGTACGAGGCTTGGCGTCTGAATCTGGGGGTCAGGATCTGAGTCAGGGATGATGGGTGAATGCGAGATGATGCAAGTTAGGACATGGGCATCAGAATTGTGGAAGAGACTTGAGTGGATGATTATGGGATGACTTGAATTTAGCTGTTTAAGATAATCAAAATAGTTAATAGGGTAGATAAGAGAGAAACTATTGCCTGGAAAGGGATTTCAGATCAAGGGGGCATAACCTTAAAATTGGAGCATTTAGGGGTTGCAGTAAGAACTTCTTCACACAAAGTGTAGTGGACATCTGCAACTTGCTCCCCAACAGGTTATATAGATGCTAGGGGACAAATGAAAATTTCAAGATGTAGATTGATAAATTCTTGTTCATCCAGGGTATTGAGGGTAATGGAACCAATAGGGGTAAACCAAAGATCTGCCTTGACCTAGTTGAAAGGTGAACCAGTCCCCTGGACCCTGAATGGCATCCTCCTTTTCCAATGGTTGTGACCCTCTGTGGCTGGCAGCTATAGTCTGGAGGGGCTACACACAATGATCCTCACAATTTCCTCCATCTCCTCAAGGTATTCTTCGCCCTCACGATTCCTGTCCTTACCTGCGGCTCCCCCCAGAGAGAGAGGATTTTCCCGACATCATGCAGCAGCCCAACCAGCTGGAGCCAGTCTATAAAACACACAAAAAAAACGTATCAACCGTAGCATGATATCAAATTAACAATTAACTTCACAACTCCCTGATTCTCATCAACCGAGACTACCTCCTGTCCTCCCACCCACATTTCCTCTCCAACACCTGGACCCCCAATGAGCCTGTTGGAAGGGCAGTACTGACGGAACGCTGAATTGTCAGAGGGGCAGTATTGAGGGGGAAGTGCAAGAAGCCATAAGGACTCTAAACTTTAACTCTCTTTTTCTCTCCACTGATGCTGCCAGCCTAGCTGAATTTTTCCAGCATTTTCTGTTTTTATTTTACTCATTCATTTGTGTGTTTGTGTCTATCTGTGTCCTCACTTTTCACAGTCAATGTATGTATCTCCCGAGTTTGTCCATTTGTCTGTCTGTGTCTTTGTCTGGCTGTGTATGTCCCCTGTCTTTTTGTGTTTTCCTGTATGTGGGTGTTTCTGTATGCACATGTCTCTGTTTATATATGTTCATGTCTGTCTGTGTTCGACATTCACGACTGGGAGCCACCTCTAACATATGATTACATAGATTACCCAAGCCAGGGTAGACCTTCCTGATTTCCTCTGCTGTTTGGTAGGCGTGGAAAGAGTTTGGAAAATCCACATCGGGGTCAGATTCGTCCACTATTTGGTCAAGCGCCTGAAGAGCCTCCATCACCGTCATCTGAGCCTGTGAACACGAGGCCCAATCAGAGATCTGCAACCAAAGACACAGGGACCAGTTATTCAACCCACTAGCTCAATTGGTCACTCAAGCACCAGCGGAACAGGTCACTCAACCACCGATATAGACCTGGCAGAGTATCCACAATACCACCTCATCCAGTCCTTCATCTGCCCAAATGCCCCTTGGGCTGAATATCATTCCGCAGTACTATCCACCGATCAAAAAGCAAATGTGAAACAAATATTCAATGTGAGGAGGGCTCATTTCAATGGTTTAATAAAGGATCTGGATTGGGATCAAACTTGGCCGAATAAAACACCAAATGAGCAATGGGAGGACTTCAAAGAGGTGATCGTTTGGGTACAAAGTGATAGTTTGGGTACAGACTAGACATGTTAAGAGGGGCGCAGAGAGAGCATGAGGATAGGTTAGTAACATGAAAGAGAATCCAAAACGCTTTTAGAAACCTATAAATAGTAAAATAGGGGTCAAAGGAACGATGGAACTGATCGGAATCATAGAATCTGTACAGTGCAGAAGGAGGCCATTGAGCTCATCGTGACTGCACTACCCTCTGAAAGAGCTCACTACCTAGGCCCACTTCCCCCCACTCTATCCTCGTAAACCCACCTAACCTGTACATCCCTGGACACGAAGGGGCAATTTTTATCATGTCCAATTCACCTAACCCGCATATCTTTGGGCTGTAAAGGGGTAGCACGGTGGTGCAGTGGTTAGAACTGCAGCCTCATGGCGCCGAGGTCCCAGGTCCGATCCCGGCTCTGGGTCACTGTCCGTGTGGAGTTTGCACATTCTGCCTGTGTTTGCGTGGGTTTCGCCCCCACAACCCAAAGATGTGTAGGTTAGGTGGATTGAACACGCTAAATTGCCCCTTAATTGGAAAAAATGAATTGGGTACTCTAAACTTTTTTTTTTAAATCTTTGGGCTGTGGGAGAAAACCGGAGCACCCGGGGGGAACCCACACAGACATGGGGAGAAAGTGCAAACTCCACACAAACAGTCACCCAAGGCTGGAATGGAACCTGGGTCCCTGGAGCTGTGAGGCAGCAGTGCTAATCATTGTGCTGCCAAGCCACCCCTAAGGTGGGTCGAAAAGATCGTTTTGTGGAGGTGGAGAATGTGACTGTGGTAGTAATTGATTATGTTTGTCTTCACTAAAGAGGATGTTGCTAATACAGCAGTAAAGGAGAAGGCAGCAGTGATATTGGATTGGAGATGTCTTGGCGATGCTTTAAAGATTGGCTCCACTCAAAGTAGAAAAGTCACCTGATCTGGATAGGGTACTGAGGGGAGTAAGGATGAAAATTGCAGTGGCACTTGTGACATTATCATAAATGTAAAGAATTGCAAGGGTTAATGTAATGTCTAAATCAACAACTAGAGGGAACTGGATGTACAACTCATAGAATCATAGAATTTACAGTGCAGAAGGAGGCCATTCGGCCCATCAAGTCTGCACAGGCCCACATCTCCATCCTAACTCAGTAACCCCGCCCCACCTTTTTGGACACTAAGGGCAATTTAGCATGGCCAATCCACCTAACCTAAACATCTTTGGATTGTGGGAGGAAACCGGAGTACCCGGAGGAAATCCACGCAGGCACGGGGAGAACGTGCAGACTTCGCACAGACAGTGACCCAAGCCAAGAATCGAACGTGGGACCCTAGAGCTGTGAAACAACTGTGATAACCATTGTGCTACCGTGCTGCCCACATAAGGCATCGATGCTAATGCCTTGTGGGGAGAGGTTGAGGAGAAACCTCGAGGACAGACTGAAGGAAAGATAGTGTGAGTTAGCGAGTGAGTGAGAGCAAATCATAGTTAATATAATAGTGTAGAGATTAGTTGATAAGTGTAGATTATATGTTTATTATCAACTATTATATAGCAGTAAGTGTAGAATCCAATTTAGTAGTGTTAATAAATTTATAATTTTGTTCCATTTAAAAGATATTTGTGGCCTTTGTGAACACTACGCCAACCATCCTGAATTTAGCAACACAAAAAACACCAAATGATACCAGGAGTATATTTCTACAAATAATAAGCAGTTAGATTAAACAGGTTAGCTTTAAGAAGATTGAAGAAAATAATTACGCCTCGACAACAATCAGAAAATCTACACAGAAGAAAAATCGTAAGGTGGAGAGTCTAAAGATGCCTGACTACTTCAGAACAAATGGTAAACTATGTCAAAACTGGGCGTTCTTCAAACAGCAGTTTGAAGTTTTACTATCTGCCTCCGCGCTTGCAAATGCTTTCGATCAGAGAAAAATGGTGCTTCTTAATTTGGCTGGAACGCAAGCATTAGAGCTTTTTAACTCCTTTGAATTTGCTAAAAATGAGGATAAAACAAAATATAACATAGTGCTACAGAAGTTCGATGCTCATTGCAAAAAGCAGGTGAACGCTACATGTTCAGAAAAGGCTGCAGCTGAAAGGGGAATCGGTAGATTCTTTTATTACTACTTTAAAGTTAAGAGTGCAGTTGTGTAACTTTTCCTCCATTGCTGATTCAATGCTTCGTGATCAAGTTGCATTTGGGATTAATGACGAACATTTGCGAGAAAAAATGCAAAGACGACCGATTTTGCCGCTTGATGAATCGATTAATATGTGCAAAGCCAGTGAACAAGCATCCTCTGAATATGCGAAGTTCAGTGCAAACGAAAAAGGCTCGAAGTCAGGAAATGGGGCTGACGCCATTAATGCTGTGACGCAGCACAGAAAACTGCATACAACAGCTGGCGGCCATTTTGAGACTGACATCACGAGCGTGATGACCACGCGTCATGGCCACGCCCACAGTAAAAAAATTGTCCAGCAAAAGGCAAACAATGTTCCAATTGTTGCAAGTTTAATCTTTGTAGCAGTGTCGTTTCTCAACAGCTCCAGCAAACAAATTTTAAAACTATTTCAAACCATGACTATAGAAAGATCCAAAGTGTACCAAGTGAAGAAAAAAGACAAAATATTTTAACTGATAATGAGGATACCTCCTTACACACGCTAAAGGATACTTTAATGGTTGATGCAATTACTCGGATTAATGCACTTCATTGTAATAACAAACCAGTACAACAACTCTCAAAGATTATTATAAAGTGGACTTTATTACTTGAAATAAATGGCTCAGAAATTCCATTTAAGATAGATACACATAAATTTAATAACCAAAAAGAATTGAAGACAAGCATACAGCACACTGCAAATACAGAAATCTACCTGTTGATTGACCGATTATAATGGAAAAACTATAGCCATAAGAGGTTCCTGCTGTCTCATTGTTCGGAATGGCGACATCAAAATGCCAATCGACTTTGAGATAGTGGAAGATGATAAATCATTGCTACTTGGGATGGATGCTTGTGATAAATTAAACCTAATTGAAAGGATACACACGACCAAGACTTTGAATGACCAGTATAAAGAGCCAGGAAAATACTTATTTGTTGCTGATACCCTAACAAGAGCTGCAAATTATACTGATACGACGGTTTCCAATATAGTACACATTGTGGAAGCACAAGCTTTATTTGTTGCTGAGATGCTACCAGTGTCTGACAACAAGCTACGAATCATAAAAGAAGAAACAGAAAAGGACTTAACACTCCAAAGAGTAATCAAATACCTCAAAGAAGGATGGCCCAATGGAAGTTGCTCTGCTTTTTGCAGATGACCTAAGTAATTCATGGATTCCTACTCAAAGGAGACAGAATAGTTATTCCCTCCTGCCTCTGACAGGGTATCTTGGAACAGATACACGAGCATCACCAAGGTATTGAAAAATGCCATAGACGAGCAAGACAATCACTACACTGGCCTGGAATCAACAAGGATGTGGACAATCATGTGCAGGAATGCAGTATTTGTCAGATGCATCAATCTGCGCAATGCAAAGAAAGCTTGGAAGAAAATGAACTCATCCCCAATCCATGGATCAAAGTTGGTATGGATCTGTTCTACTTTAAAGGTTGTGACTATCTAGTAATAATCGACTATTATTCCAACTATCCTTAGGTGATTACGCTGAATGATTCAACAACGAGATCTGTAATACGAGCAGCAAAATCTGTTTTTGCTCAACATGGAATTCCAAGGACAATGGTCCTTGCTTCACCAGCTGGGAGTGGACACAATTTGCAGACCGTTATAATTTTAATCACATCATATCAAGCCCATTAGGCCCTCAATCAAATGGCAAAATAGAGAAAGGCGTAGGAATAGTCAAAAAACTATTCAGTAAAGCAATTGATGACAACAAAGATTTATCTTTGGCACTGTTGACATACAGAGCTACCCCTTTGTCATCGGGTTTGTCGTCTGCTCAGATGTTGATGGGAAGAAAAATTTGCACCACGTTACCAGAGATCACGGTTCAAAATATGGATCATCAAGAAATACACAACCGCCTAAAGTTACAAAAACAAAACCAGAAAGAATACTGCAACAAGCACACAAAACCTTTATCAAAGTTAAAAGAAGGAAACTACGTTTGTATACAGAATCCTGATGGTGGATGGCAACACGTAGCTAAAGTTTTAAGACAAGTTGCACCCTTGTACTTGTACTTGGTTCAGACTGAACAAGGTTCAATGTTTAAAAGAAATAGAAGAGCATTACTGCAATAAAAAAACATGTTCCATCTCAAACACAGAGCATCATAGTTCAGGCTGCCATCTTCAAAGACATTGACTTTCCTAATCCTTCATTATCACCAATGCATCAAGACAATTTGGAAGATAATTTTCATACTTTGACAAAACCACTGAAAAGATCAACTAGAAGAGGAGACCACCAATCAGATTAAATTTGTACTGACTAATAACTATTCATCTGTCATCAACAATGTGACTTAACAGTTATTTTTTGCAACTGAATGTAAAAACAAGTTAATGATTCATGCTCGCTACTGTAAGTTCAAAGAAAAAATATTACAAACAAAGTGCCTAATTCATTTTTTCCAATTAAGGGACAATGTCGCGTGGCCAATCCACATCTGCATATATTTGTGTTGTGGGGGCGAAACCCTCGCAACACGGGGAGAATGTGCAAACTCTGCAAAGACAGTGACGCAGAGCCGGGATCGAACCTGTGACCTCGGCGCCATGAGACAGCAGTGCTATCCACTGCGCCACCATGCTGCCCCTCTCCGATCACTCATGGCACCTTCCCATGCCATCGCAGAAGTTTATAACTTGTTCTTTCAAAGAAAGGGGGATGTGACTATCATAAATGCAAAGAACTTCAAGGCTTAATGTAATGTCTAAATCAACGACTAGAGGGAGCTAGATGTACAACTATATAAGCCATCAATGCTAAGTCTTGTGGGGAGAGGTTGAGGAGAAAGCAGACAGACTGAAGGAAAGATAGTGTGAGAGAGCAGATCATAGTTAATGTAATAATGTAGAGTTTAGTCGTAGATGAGTATAGATTATTTGTTTATTATCAACTATTATATAGGAGTAAGTGTCAAATCCAATTAAGTAGTTTTAATAAATTTATAGCTTTGTTCAATTTAAAAGCTATTTGTGGTCTTTGTAAACACTACGCCAACCATCCTGAATTTAGTAATGCAAAGAACACCACAGCGTTGAGCACAATCTTCCTTGGATATGGGGTTAGTGTCAGAGGAATGAATTGCAAATCTTACACTTTTGTTCAAAAAGAGGGAGTGGGATAAAACCCAGCAACAACAGATCAGTCTGCCTAACATTAACAGTGGGGAACTGTTATAACCTGCCTGCTTACCACTGGCTGGGGATTAATGGCAATCCCACAATCCTTAGGGAGTATGAGCTTCCCCAATGAGGGAGGCAGAGAAACCGTTAGCAGAATCCCTGCATAAATAGAGCTGGCCAATATGGAACCAGCTAGAGAGGAGTGAGCAGCAAGGGAGTACTGCTGCGGCTGTTGTATATATATATGTCATTGTAAATAAATGTTATTTCTTTCTATTCTACAAACTCGTGCTGGATTCTTCGTGGCCCTCACAAAATTGGCGACGCGGGTTAAAGTGGATAGCTGTCTACGCTGCTGAAGCCACCTCCCTGGACTTTTGTTGGATACAGGTTGTAAGTTTTTTTTTGTTACACCATGCCTCTTATGGATGTTTGGATGTCTTTGATACTGCGCTGGAAAGTTGGAACCAGCATGAACAATGTCTGTGTTACTATTTCTGGGCAAACAACATCACCGAAAACGAGCACCAGGTGATCATTTTGCTCACCGCCTGCGGCCCGCATACATTTTGGGGTGATTAGGAGCGTTACGTACCCAGTTGCACCGTACATCAAGACGTTTGATGAACTTGTGACCTTAGTAGGGCAACATTTTAACCCAACCCTATCCACGATAGTCCAGCGTTACCACTTTAATACCACTGAGAGGACCCCAGGAGAATCCCTTGCAGAGTTTCTATCCAGGCTACGCAAGATTGCAGAGTATTGTGACTATGGTGAAACCTTGTCAGAAATGTTACGCGACCTTTTGGTTTGCGGTATTAACAATGCGGCCACCCAGAGAAAGTTGTTAGCTGAGCCAACATTGACTTTTCAACAGGCCATTCAAATAGTGTTGTCCCGATAGAGCGCAGAATGGGGAGTGCAGGAGCTACAGGGAATGGAGGTGCACGCCTTGGGGTGCAACCCCTTCCATCCAAAAGCGTCTCCCCGCACCCCTGCGGTACCTTGGGTGGGGCAGCGTCCGGATTGACGCCAGTGGCCGCTGGACATTCCTCCCCGAAGGGAGCTTTCTCCAGAACTGATGGATGAGGAGCTATGTCAGTGTAGGACTTGTGGGCGCCGACCCCGTTGCGGACGCCGGTCCTGGGGGTGCCAGAGGCGCTGTCGTTTCAAAAGAAACTGGGGAGAGCCCTGGGTCCGTACCTTCCATTTAGATGAACCTGCGGCGACTACTCCCGAGGACGTGGAGACGGTTAACGACTGCCTGCAGCTGCATTGTGTGGCAGCTCCCCCTGTGGCCCCCATTAAGGTGACAGTACGGGTCAATGGTCACCCGCTTGAGATGGAGTTGGACATTAGTGCAGCGGTCTCCATGATCGCCCAGAGGACATTTGACCACATCAAGCAGGGTATACAGACCCTTACATTAACCGACACACAGGCCAGGTTGGCCACTGCACGGGGGAACCATTGGACATTGCAGGAACTACGATGACCCCTGTTGTTTATGGACGCCAGGAGGGGCGTTTCGCACAATCTTCCTCTAGCGCCGCACTCAAAGCCTGCGCAGGTCGTTGCAGAACCGCGTGGAGATAGGGATGCCGAGATGACGGAGGCAGTGGACTCCGACTCCGAGATGGAGACACAGAAGGGGAGTCCTCAGAGGGGGAGTCCTCGGTCCCACGGGCCATGGATGTACAACCATTCCGCCGCTCATCACGGAAGCGGCGTTCTCCGTCTCGTTATATGCCGCCCGATTCAGCGCCTCGTGCAAATGGTGTCCGGCCTGCAGCAAAACGAGTCCGCCGCCCTCCTTCACCAGGGTCTTCGGTGGATTCCTTGGACTTTGGGGGGGAGGGATGTTATAATCTGCCTGCTTACCACTGCCTGGGGACTAATGGCAATCGCGCAATCCTTCGAAAGTATGAGCTTCCCCAATGAGGGGGGCAGATAAATCATTAGCAGAGTCCCTGCATAAATACAGCTGGCCAGTTTGGAACCAGCAGGAAGGAGTGAGCAGCAAGGGAGTTGCTGCTGCTGTTGTATATATATGTAATTGTAAATAAATGTTATTTCTTTCTATTCTACAAACTCGTGCTGGATTCTTCGTGGCCCTCACAAAAGGAGACAAACCTTTTGGAGACAATAACCTGGGACAACATTAATGAGCACTTGATAAATATGGGCTAATAAATGAAAGGTGGAATTGATTTGATAAAGGCAAATCATGTTTGATCAAATTCCACAAAGGCAGAACAGGAAGGGTTGATATGTACGCAGACTTTCAAAACATGGATGATGGAAGCACCACATTTTGTTAGAAAATCAGAGGCAATGGGATTAAAGAGTGAGCAACTGTGTGAATACAAAATTGACCAAGGGACAGAAAGCAGAGAGACTGGGGAAAAGTGTACAGTGGACCCTCCAGGGGTTGGCATTCCAACCATATTCTTTCTGATATATATTAATGGCCTGGACCTAGATACACAGGACATGATTTTGAAGAGATGACATCAACTCAGAAATGTAGTAAACAAACAGGAAAATAGTAAGAGTTCAGGAGGTCATAAACTAGTGGAATAAGCAGACACGTGGATGAAATTTAATTCAGAGAATTGTGAAGTGATACATTTTAAGAATGAGGAGAGGCAGTGTGTGCTCAATACAGGATAGTATAATTTTAAAAGGGGTCCAAGCGCAGAGAGACCTGGGGGTATATGTACACAAATCACAGATGCTGACAGTTAAGATTGTTTAAAAAAAACAAATGGGATCATTGATGTTATTTTTAAAATAAATTTAGTGTACCCAATTAATTTTTTCCAATTAAGTGGCAATTTAGTGTGGACAATCCACCGATCCTGCACATCTTTGGGTTGTTGGGTGAAACCCACGCAAACACGGGGAGAATGTGCAAACTCCACACGGACAGTGACCCAGAGCCGGGATCGAACCTGGGACCTCGGCGCCGTGAGGCAGCAGTGCTAACCACTGTGCCACCGTGCTGCTTCATTGATGTTATTAATGGAAAACTAGAGTACTAGCAAGGAAGTTATGCAAACCATTTATAAAACTCTGGGTTAGGCCCCAGCTGAAGGACTTTATTCAAATCTTGGCATCACTGGAAGGATAGCAAAGATGATGGACTTCAGTTATGAGGAGAGCAAGGAGATTAATAGGGGATTTTAAGGAGGTGTTCAAAGACATGAAGGATTCTGGTACAGTTTAGCAGGAGTAACTGTTTTCAGTGACAAGTGGGTCGGTCACATAGATTTCAGAACATATTTATCAAAGAATTGGCACAGAGGGGCAGCACGGTGGCGCAGTGGGTTCGCCCTGCTGCCTCACGGCGCCGAGGTCCCAGGTTCGATCCCGACTCTGGGTCACTGTCGGTGTGGAGTTTGCACATTCTCCCCGTGTTTGCGTGGGTTTCGCCCCCACAACCCAAAGATGTGCTGGTTAGGTGGATTGGCCATGCTAAATTGCCCCTTAATTGGAAAAAATGAATTGGGTACTCTAAATTTATTTTAAATAAAGAATTGGCACAGGCATGATGCTTCAAATTCGTTCTGTGTTGTGCAATTCTACTATTGTATTCTAAAAAGGATTGACCGAGATCCCGGGATCACGATCCTGACTCTCTGGATAGACCACTCACCTTTCCCTTAACAAATTCCACAGTCTGGTAAGTGTGCATCAGCCGATATGTGTTCAACACTCGATGGTGGAGTGATCCATACTGAGCAAAAAACAAACAGCATACTTATTAAATGTTTCCCTCCCAACCCCCTACGCATGGCAGTGGCATTCAAGTTTTTAAAAAATAATTTAGAGTACTCAATTCATTTTTTCCAATTAAGGGGCAATTTAGTGTAGCCAATTCACCTAGCCTGCACCTCTTTGAGTTGTGGGGGCGAAACCCACGCAAACACGGGGAGAATGTGCAAACTCCACATGGACAGTGACCCAGAGCCGGGATCGAACCTTCGTGCTGGGAGGCAACAAGGCTAACCCACTGCGCCACCGTGCTGCCCTGGAGGCATTCAAGTTAATCCCTACAGTGTATTTACATGTGTACATGAAACCCACACTACCCACCACTGCAACACCCAGTCCTGCTCTCCTCCTCTTCCCATTTCTCAGTTCTCCCCACCCATGGGTACTCCTATACTGCTCTTCCCCCCCCCCCCACCCCACCCCCACCCCCCACCCAATATCCCAGTGTTCTTGCACCCCTACCCCTGTATTGATCTCTTCCCCTGGATACTGCTCTGCACCCCTGCTCCATTGCATCATGAGGAGGTACTTTTTTCCTCCTTTCCCTAACCCATTGGTACTGCTTTTCTCTCGCCCAACCCTCTACTATTTTTTTTTTCAGGTGCTGTTCTTTCTCCAGGTGCTCCTGCACCACCATCCCCGTACTGGTCTCTGTCCCAGCGCCACTCCCCCCCTCTCCCACACTAGCCTCTGTCCCAGTGCCACTTCTCATGATAATGTGACTCACATGGAAGTTCCTGTACGTGACCTTGTCCTCAGTGCTAATTCGAGCCGCAGACTGGCCACGCTCCTGCCCCGAGGAGTTGGCTGGCTTTGCACTCTGAAATGAACAGCTTGTTAGTTTGCCCAAAAGAAAGATTTATTTACCTCACACCTGATCATAACTCTCAGGAAACAGCTAACATTCAAAGAATTTAGAAGATGAGTCACTTGTTCATGTGATAATAGGATCTCACAGACAACAGACAGATAAATGACCAGATAATCTGTTTTTAGTGATTTATTTGAGGGGTAAGTATTGTCCAGGAGATCCAGTAATGGCCGTGGAATCTTTTACATTCATCTGGCCATCAGATAGGAACCAGTCTTTAAAAATCCCTGGTGTTTGTGACAATCTGAGATCTTGATTGATCCGAAAACTTGGAACCATTCATTATCTGCCTCACATAGTCTGTGGAACAACAAGGGCATTCATTTGTAAGGTAACACACAGCGGGACAATGGGTAGTACAGAAGCTGGAAATAACTAGGATAAAAAGTCAGACTAAGAAAGACCCAGAAGGGGAGTCAGATATGAGAGAACGACATTCAACTGTTCTATTTATAGTCCCTTCCCAAAATTCGGTACTGTCCCCTAGTCACAGAACAATAATAAAAGTCATGTGATGTGAGCCCAGAAAGTCAATTCCCTACCCAATCTACGCTTGATTCCAGCCTCACTTGATTTCTGCCCAGTCTGTGCTTGATCCTCACTCGATCCTGCCTGATCCCAGCCTCACTCGATCCTGCCCGATCCCAGCCTCACTCGATCCTGCCTGATCCCAGCCTCACTCGATCCTGCCTGATCCCAGCCTCACTCGATACTTCCAGATCCCAGCCTCATTCGATCCTGCCTGATCCCAGCCTCATTCGATCCTGCCTGATCCAAGCCTCACTCGACTCCAGTTCAATGCTCACTCCAGTTTCTAGTCTCAATTGATACCAAATGGCCAGAGAATCTGGTGAACTGGTGCAACAACAATAATCTCTCCCTCAATGTCAACAAAACAAAGGAGATTTTCATCGGCTTCAGGAAGCGTAGTGGAGAACATGCCCCTGTCTATATCAATGGGAACAAAGTAGAAAGAGTCGAGAGCTTCAAGTTCTTAGGTGTACAGATCACCAACAACCTGCCCTGGTCCCCCCAAGCTGACACTATAGTTCAGAAAACCCACCAACGCCTACTTTCTCAGAAGACTAAGGAAATTTGGCATGTCACCTACGACTCTCACCAACTTCTACAGATGCACCATAGAAAGCATTCTTTCTGGTTGTATCACAGCCTGGTATGGATCCTGCTCTGCCCACGACCGCAGGAAACTACAAAAGGTTGTGAATATAGCCCAATCCATCACGCAAACCAGCCTCCCATCCATCAACTTTGTCTACAATTCCCACTGCCTCGGAAAGGCAGCCAGCATAATTAAGGACCCGCGCACCCCGGACATACTCTCTTCCACCTTCTTCCGTCAGGAAAAAGATGCCATAGTTTGAGGTCACGTACCAAACGACTCAAGAACAGCTTCTTCCCTACTGCCATTAGACTTTTGAATGGACCTACCTCGTATTAAGTTGATCTTTTCTCTACACCTTGCTATGACTGTAACATTATATTCTGCAGTCTCTTCTTCCTTCCCTATGTATGGTATGCATTGTTTGTACAGCATGCAAGAAACAATACTTTTCACTGTGTACTAATACATGTGACAATAATCAATCAAATTTAAAAAAATCAAATCAAAATCACAAAATTCTCAGCACAATTCTGTAGCTAGTTACAGGGCCAGAAACACAGAAATTGTGAACGAGGAGAAGAAGTAGGATGCGACCAAAATGGAGAGAATGAGAGAGAGAGACAGAATGAGAGGCAGCGAGAGTGACAGAACAAGAGATGGAGGAACAAGAGGGATAGGAAGAGACAGTGAGAGAGAGAGAGCGAGAGATGAGATGGAGAAAGAGGGGAGAATGCGAGATGGAGCAAGAGAATGAGAGACTGACAGAGGGAGAGTTAGAATGAAAAAGACACAGACCACTAGAGAAAGCGCATAGAGTGACAGACCCAGAACTCACCCTCAATCTCACACAGAGCTAGGACTCTTATTTTTCCTGTACATTTCTATCATCCTATATCTCTCTCTCTCTTCCCCCCCACCCCCCAATCTCTGTTTCACCCTCTGTCATACTTTCTTTCTCTGACTCTAGCTTTCCCTCTCTGTCAGTCTGTCTTTCTCTCTCTCTCTCCCTCTCCCCCACCCACAGTGTCTTTACCATAAACTTCGAAGTTCTGTTTTCTTTGGATAGACTCACCATCTGGGGCTGCCTCGCCGTCTGGGACACACTCATGGCACTGCTCATTGTGTGAGTGTCTCAGCTTGATCTCACACAGTTAAGTAGCTCTCAGTTGGATGGGGAATGGTCAATGTTCAGGGTCAACAATGTGACCTTTTTACTCATCATTAGACTACAGAGACACTGTGAGTTAATTATTCTAAGGGCAGTTTATTAATTATCTCCATACCACTTTCACCTCATAACTCACTTACCTGATTAATGATCTCACCTCAAACCGCATTCTATACAAATACAGCCTAGACTTGTGTATCTGTGTCTGTGTATTTGTGTATGTGTCACTGCCTATCTGTGTGTGTGTGTTGGTAAAAGGTTTTCAAATATGAACATTTCATGAAATTAGGAGACAAGTAAATTAAAATATGTTTATTGGTGTGCAATTCATTCCTGTGCCTGCGTGGGTTTCCTCCGGGTGCTCCAGGTTCCGCCCACGGTCCAAAAATGTGCAGGTTAGGTGGATTGGATATGCTGAATTGCCCCTAGGTGGGGTGCTCTTTCAGAGGGTAGGTGCAGACGCAGTGGGCCGAATGGCATTCTTCTGCACTGTAGGAATTCTATGGTTCTGTGATTATTTATTGCAGTGCAACCAGTTTACAGAGAACATAGAAAATACAGCACAGAACAGGCCCTTCGGCCCACGATGTTGTGCCGAACCTTTGTCCTAGATTAATCATAGATTATCATTGAATTTACAGTGCAGAAGGAGGCCATTCGGCCCATTGAGTCTGCACCAGCTCTTGGAAAGAGCACCCTATCCAAAGTCAACACCTCCACCCAACACTAAGGGCAATTTTGGACACTAAGGGCAATTTATCATGGCCAATCCACCTAACCTGCACATCTTTGGATGTTTGAAGAGTTTGAAGATATAACTATAAACAATCCTGTACACAAGAATACATAGAGTAAATGCCTATTTGGAGGCAATAATCTGTTACACAAGGAGTTAGATGTGCTTGGGATAACTGAAACAAGATTTAGTGAAGAATAGGACTAGCTGTTAAATATTTGAGAAAAGGTAGGGAAAGAAGAAGGTGGTGTTGGGAGCTGTACTTATTACAGATAACATGACATTAGAAAAAGAAACATACCGAACATTAAGATAGAAACATAAACTATATAGATTGAGATAAAAGATAAAATGGGCTCAATCACTGGGGTAAACTGCCTACCAGCTAATTGTGGAAGGGAAGTGGAAGAAAGATCTGTAAGCGACATAGAATAATAATTACAGAGACTTCATCTAGATAACCGAGTCAAATGTAAAGAGGATAAAACCCCAGGTCTGGATGAATTACATTAACACACATTAAAATAAATTATTGAAAAGCTAGCAGAGACACTATTATCCATGTATAAAAATTCATCAGAAAAAGCTAAAGGGAGCTTGGGAAGCATAAAGTTCCCCATTGCTTTCTCCGTGGCAAGGTCTTGGTCAATCAGACTCGGTTAGTGCAAAGGAGGCAGTCCACACCAATTTCTCCTGGAGTATGAATTGTTGTGATTGTTTGACATTTGGTATTCTTGCATTTATCCTGAAGTGTGCAAGACGAAAACGCTTCGGCAACATGTCTCTCTTTTCAGCAATATTTAGGGAAAGGGAATATGCCGGAGGGTAGCTATTGTCATTCCTGCACATATAAAGAGGGATAGAACGAGTCCAGAGAACTACAGACCAATGTGGATGGTAGGAAAGGTAAGAGACTCCTTGATCAAAGAAACATTTCGGAATTGAAAATAAAATTAAGGAAAGGAAAGGTCACGCTTGACAAACACGACTGAATTATTTGAAGAAGTAACAGAAAAAGTCATTGACATAGAATTTACAATGTAGCAGGAGGCCATTTGGCCTATTGAGTCCGCACCGGAAAGACCACCGCACCTAACCTTTCTGAACATTATGGCCAATCCACCTAACCTGCACATCTTTGGACTGTGGGGGGCAGCACGGTGGCGCAGTGGTTAGCACTGCTGCCTCACGGCGCCGAGGTTCCAGGTTCGAACCCGGCTCTGGGTCACTGTCCGAGTGGAGTTTGCACATTCTCCCCGTGTCTGCGTGGGTTTCGCCCCCACAACCCAAAGATGTGCAAGGTAGGTGGATTGTCCACACTAAATTGCCCCTTAATTGGAAAAAAAGAATTGGGTACTCTAAATTTGAAAGAAACAAATCTTTGGACTGTGGGAGGAAACTGGAGCACCTGGTGGAAACACACGCAGACACGGGGAGAACATGCAGACTCTGCACAGACAGTGAACCAACCCGGGAATCAAAACTGGGACCCTGGTGATGTGAAGCAACTTAATGAAGTCATTTATGGTAATGGAGTGGAGGTAATATATTTAGATTTTCTAAAGACCTTCAATAAGATACCACATAGGAGACTCATGTTAGAGCACATGGAGTCAGGGGAACAAGCAGTAGAATGAACTGTAAGCTGGTTACAAAAGAGAAAACCGAGTGTAGAGATTGAAGGTATTTATTCATACTGACAAAATAATTCATACTGGGACCACTGTTGTTCATCATTTACATTAATCATTTGGACTCGGAATCGGAAGTATGATTTCATAACTTCAATGACATCAAACTAGGGAACATAGGTAACACTGGGAAGAATACAATAAAATACAGGAAGACATTAATAACCTTGGGGAATAGGTGTATGGATTTTCAATATATATGTGTGAGATGGTAGGAAGATAAGATAGGGAGGCTAACTACAGTTTGGTAAAAATAGTCTAAATGGAGTACAGGAGCAGAAGGATTTGGGCGGCAGATATACTAATCATGAAAAGCAGGTTAATGAGGCCATTTAAAAGAAACAGGCGCTTGAGTCAATTTCCACCGGGATAGAATGGAAAAGCAGAGGTGTATAGAATCTTGGTTTGATCACACTTGGAAACCTGTGCACATTTCTGGTTTCCATAACATTAAAAGGATATAAAGACATTGGAGAAGTTGCGAAACAGATTCACAAGGCTAATCCCAGAACTGAGAGGTTTGAACTATCAAGAAAACCTGAACAAGATGGGGCTCTTTTATGTAGAAAACTGAAGATTGAGGGATGGCCTAATAAAGAGGTCTTCAAGATTTTGAAAGCGGGCACAATGGAGGGCTCCCGTTCTGGGAACGGCATTTTCGGGGCTTTAAGCCTGGTCCCAGGGTCCACGGAGGCGGCAAAAGCAGGGAGAAGGCACGGAGGAAGCACAGTGAAGGTACAGTAAAGAAAATGTCGAGGGTGAGCAAAAAAACGGCCGTAAAAAAAACAGCTGAAGGTCCGTCGGAGAGTGGAAAGGTAACCGCGGAGTCACCAAGGAAAATGGAGGCTGGAGCACCAGGGGAGGCCGCATTGCTTACGGCTGAAGAAATAACTAAGGTGATGGCTGCGGAATTCGAAAGGCAGTTTATAAAATACATGGAGACAATGAGGAAGGAGATGAGGAAGGTTTTGAGTGTGCTGGTGGAGGAGACGATTTCCCCGGTGACGACGGCGGTGGCGAGCGCAGTGGCGGAGGTGCGAGAGCAAGAGGAGGCGCTGAAGGAAGTGGAGGAGACATTATTGCAGCACAGTGATCAACTTACCTCGATGGGGAAGGATATACGGAAGGTGATGGAGATTAACAAGGATCTGCGAGGAAAAATGGAAGAGCTGGAAAACAGATCCAGGCGACAGAATTTGAGGATTGTGGGGCTGCCCGAAGGAGTTGAAGGACTGAGGCTGACTGAGTATTTTGCCACGATGCTAGTGAAACTATTGGGGGAGGGGGAGGATCCCTCCCGATATGAACTGGATCGGGCTCATCGGTCGTGGAGGCCTGTACCAAAGGCGAGTGAGCCGGCAAGGGTAGTGACTCTGTGCTTCCGTAGGTCCAGTGTGAAGGAAAAGGTCCTGTGCTGGGCCAAGCAGAAGCGGGTGGTGCAGCGGGCTGGAGCTGGTATACGTGTATACCAGGACTTTACGGTGGAGCTGGCGAGGAGGCAGGCTGCCTTCAACCGGGTGAAGAGGGCACTGTACATTAGCAAGGTGCAGTGCGGCATTGTATATCCAGCGAAGCTGAGGGTGACCTACAAGTTCAAGGATTTTTATTTTGGAACGGCGGAAGCTGTGGAGGAGTTTACGAAGGCAGAGGGACTGTGGCAGAACTGAGAAATTGCGGAATGGCCATGTACCAATGTAGCCTCATGACTGTATTTTTTTATTTTTTGTTTCACTGTGTGCTGGTGTATGGGCTAAAGGAGCCAATGTTGTATATATTTGGACAAGGGAAGTGATGGGACTTTCATTCAAAATGGGGGCTCTTTGGGGTGTAGGTGGATATGCGGGGTTTGTGTGCTAAAAGGGGATTTCTGGGCTTTCCAAGACCGGGCAAGGGGGAAGGGACCCGGGCGAGGGCCTCCACGCTGGCCGGTTTAAGCTGGCCAGTGAACGGGAGTGAGGTGGGGGGAGGGGCTGCGGCCATCGGAGCCTGGCAGAACAGGCTCCGAGTGGTCTAGCCGGGGTGGAAAGTTGGGGGGAAGGAACTGAGGTTGGGGGGAGGAGTTTTACAGGAGGCAGTGGACGGGAGGAGTTGGAGGGGTGGTTACAACACTTGGGTATAATGTACGGTCCTCTTTCAGAGGCTGGATGGCGTTGAGTGTAGGGGGGGGAGGGGGAGTGGACTCTATAGGTTAATGGTGACCATGGGCGGTCCCAGACTCCTTTTTCTTTTTCTCCTTTGTTTTTTGTTTCCACCGTGGGAGGGTTTGTTTTATTCATGCATATATTGACAGGTGGGCCGTTGTTTGGGGTGGTGGGAGGATGGGATCGTTGGTATTGTTAAGGGGATTGATTTTGTATTTGTTACCGTTTACTGTTTGTGGGTGGGGTGTAAATGTGAAAATGGAGAATAAAAACATTTTAAAAAAAGATTTTGAAAGTGGATGTAAGGGTGTTGTTCCCTCTTGTGTGGGAATCCAAAACTAGTGGCCATAAATATAAGATAGTGATTAATAAATCTAATAGGGCTTTAACCAGAGTGTGGTTAGAATATGGAACTCACGACTACAAGGAATAATTAAGTCAACTTTTAAAGGAAAGCTAGAAAAGGACATGAGAGAGAAAGAAGTAGAAGGATTTGTTGACGGGGTTCAATGAATGGGGTTGTGAAGAGACTTGTGTGGAACATAAATACAGCACAGACTAGTTGGACCAAATGTGCTGTAACCTCTATGGGCAGAGTATTATGTCCTCAACCGCCAGCAGGATCGTCTGGTCCCACCGAAGTCAATGGAGTTCTGAATGGTTTGCCGCACTTTCCAGCCCCAACCCCAGCCCATCATGACGGGCCGGTAAAATTCTGGCCTACCTAACTAACTATGCTATCTCATCAGGGGAGATCAATTGGGGAGTATGGAGTGAGGCACTGCGTAGGGTAAATGGGACCTCCTCTTGTGCAAGGATGAGTCTGATTGGGTTTAAGGTGGTGCACAGGGTGTATATGACACTGGCGAGAATGAATGGGTTCTTTCAGGGGGTAGTAGATGAGTGTGAGAGATGTGGGTGGGGGCCAGCGAATCATGCACACATGTTTTGGGGTTGCGAAAAATTGGGAAAATTCTGGGCAGGAGTGTTCGCGGTCTTAGCCAGGATAGTGGAGGAGGGAGTGGACCCGGGCCCTTTGTTGGCGATATTTGGGGTTTCAGGGAAGCCGGAGCTCATGGAGAGGAGGAAGGCCGATGTTGTGGCTTTGCCTCTCTGATTGCACGGTGGCGAATTTTGCTAGAGTTGCGGTCGACATCGCCTCCGGGGGTAACGGCGCGATTGGGTGACCCGTACAACTTCCTGCAGTTGGAGAAGATAAAGTATGACTTAAGGGGCTCTTCAGGGGAATTTGAGGAAAGATGGGGGATGTTTGTGATCATGTTCGAGGGGCAGTTCGTCGCAGGGGAGGGGGAGTGAAAAAGGGGAAAATCTGTACAGACTGTATAGCTGATTGTTGGGAAGTATGTTTCCCGGGGTGTTTATTCCCTGTAACCTGTTTTGATACATGTTTGTAATAAAATACATTTAAAATAAAGGGGGGAAAGAGAAACCATGCTGTCTCATCACGGCTTCCAAAAAGGTGCAACAGTGATTAGACCCGGAGTAATGCTCCTTCTGCACTCCCTCCACTCTGAAACTCCACTCACTCCACTCCCTCGACACAGTAAAGTTCCCTTCACACGTTCCCGAGGGCAGATGCAGCATTTAAAAAAAAAAAATATGTACCCAATTCTTTTTTTTCCAATTAAGAGGCAATTTAGCGTTGCCAATTCACCTATCCTGCACTTCTTTGGGTTGTGGGGGTGAAACCCACCAAACGCGGGGAGAATGTGCAAACTCCACACGGACAGTCACCCGGGGCTGGGATCAAACCCAGGTCCTCAGTTGTGAGGCAGCAGTGCTAACCACTGCGCCACCATGCCGCCCCGATGCAGCATATGTTAGACAAAGAGTGAACCTCCCTCTACACTGTGAGAGATGTAGAAGGAATGAAAGATGCAGACAGACCGGAGAGAAAGTGAGAGCAATGTACTCTGAAAGATTCCATGGTGTAGATTATGCTGTCATTGTGTTTACCATCTATGGGATGAAATGGTTGTAACCGGACATTTTATGGCAGGTAGTTGGAATCTGTTCCACAGCGATGAAGAGCTCAAGGTTCAGTAAATTTCAGAAATGTTAATAGTTGAATTTTTCCCAAATCTCTTACTCTATTAACTGGGATTAGAACTAGTAACAGAAGATGGGGGAATACCCAGGTTTTTCCAGCTGGAGCCTGTTAGAGCAGCCCTGGAAGGAAGGGACTTGGGTCAGTCCAACATAAAACTGCCTCTGTCAGCACCCTAGTTACCCAACACAAACTGGAAAATATTTTTTCTCCCACAGAGTGTGTAATATCTGTCCTCTTCATGAACAACAATTAACTAATATCTCGGGGGAATCAATGACCCAAGCAACAAGTCCAAAAATGCAAAGATCATACATGCCCTAATTCGCCCCAGAAACAAAAACAGCCCACAGACATTCTAATCTCTCGCCAGCTGCCTTAATGGTGTGAATGATAAAGCCAGTGAAGTCGGCTGCTGTTACAAGATTCTGGTTACATTTGCAACAGATCTTAACCGTTAAAAACTGAACAGCAGCAGCATGTGAAAACCAACTTATTGTGTCCCACATGGAATATGCTTATCCACATGCTCACACAAACATGCGTTCACACATATGGATGCACATACAACAACAATGACAACAATTTGCATTGATACTGTACCTTTAAAATAGTAATGTGCCCCAAGGCTCTTCACAGAAGCATTATCATACAAAATTTGACATCAAGCCGCATGCGGTATTAGGAGAGGTGATCAGAAGCTTAGCCAGACAGATAAACTTTAAGGATCGTCTTAAAGGAAGAGAGAAGGGCAGATAAATTTCAGAACAAAAGTCCAGGTCTTAAGTATCTAGGCAGCTAAAAGCTCAACTGCCTGTTGTGGAGTGATTAAAATAAGGGAAGAGCAAGAGGGCAGAAATTGAGGAACGCAGAGACCTCGGTGAGTTGTGGGGCTATAGGAGGTTACAGAGATAGGGAGGGATGTGGCCATGGAGGGTTTTGAAAACAAGTGAAAAGATAAGGATGGAGCCAGCTGGATGACAGAGGAGAAACATTGAAGCGACCTGGTATGGTCAACCATATCCAAGGTTGCAAAAAAGGAAGATGAGGAGGGAGAGATTACCTCAATCACAGTCAACAGGATGTAATTTTGTAATGTGTGACAGATTTACATGTAGAAACACATGCACGTACAGGTACACATGCTCCCACATGCTGATGCACACGATCTTGCTCATGTATACATATCATTATGGGCCAGGGCTTAGAAACTCCAAAGTGTATTATGAAATTCACCTGATCTACAACCTTAATGTTGAATTTGGAGAGGATGAGCACAAGAGCCTTCACTGCAGGTGTGATTCATCAGACTTCCTAGGCACTTTAATCAAAACAAGGTTTATTCAAATAATTTAGTTAACATATATATATTGTCATGTGAGAGTACCTTTAAGAAATGGGTGTTTATAAATGGGTGTGCATATAAATATCTGTAGTGAGAGTACCTTTAAGAAATGGGTGTTTATAAATGGGTGTGCATATAAATATCTGTAGTGAGAGTACCTTTAAGAAATGGGTGTTTATAAATGGGTGTGCATATAAATATCTGTAGTGAGAGTACCTTTAAGAAATGGGTGTTTATTACTGCAGTGATGTCAGAGAGTGGGTGGAGCTGGGCTGTCTGTCAGCTTTTTACTTTCGCTTTAGGCTTTTGCTGCAGAGTGGGTTTGGTTTAATTTTAGTTTTGGAGAAGCTGCAATCACAGCAGGATGTGTGTGAATCTCTGCAAGCTAAAGAGTGTTCATTTGTTAATTTCAACATGGTAACTGTTCTCAGTAGTGAAGTTAAGCCTGATGTATTTCTGTTTTAAAGGTTTTTTAAGTCTTATGGATGTTAAAAGGACAGCTTAAGCATTACTCAGTGTTGTACTCTTTTTTAAAATAAATTTAGAGTAACCAATTCATTTTTTCCAATTAAGGGGCAATTTAGCGTGGCCAATCCACCTACCCTGCACATCTTTGGGTTGTGGGGGTGAAACCCATGCAAACACGGGGAGAATGTGCAAACTCCACATGGAGAGTGATCCAGAGCCGGGATCGAACCTGGGGCTCGGTGCCGTGAGACTGCAGTGCTAACCACTGCGCCACCGTGCTGCCCTGTGTTGTACTCTTTGGGGATTGTATTTGAATTGATGGTCGCTAAGATGTTCACTGTATGTTTTAAAAAGGTTCACTTGATTTTTTTTGTTTTGGGAAGGGCACTGATCCCAAAGGTGACGGGGACGGAGTACACGGCTATAGCCATCTCGGATCATGCTCCACACTGGGTGGACCTGGAGATAGGGGAAGAAAAACAACAGCTTCCACCCTGGAGAATGGACATGGGATTATTGGCAGATGAGGGGGTGTGTTTAAGGGTGAGGGGGTGTATTGAACGGTACTTGGAAATTAATGATAATGGGGAGGTACATGTGGGAGTGGTCTGGGAGGCACTGAAGGCAGTGGTTAGAGGGGAGCTGATATCTATTAGGGCACATAAAGGAAAGCAGGAGGGTAGGGAAAGGGAGCGGTTGTTGAAAGAACTGCTGAGGGTGGACAGACAATACGCGGAGGCACCGGAAGGGGGACTATACAGGGAAAGGCAAAGGCTACATATAGGGTTTGACTTGTTGACTACGGGTAAGGCAGAGGCACAATGGAGGAAGGCACAGGGTGTACAGTACGAATATGGGGAGAAGGCGAGTAGGTTGTTGGCCCACCAACTGAGGAAAAGGGGAGCAGCGAGGGAGATAGGGGGGGTGAGAGATGAGGAGGGGGAAATGGAGCGGGGAGCGGAGAGAGTGAATGGAGTGTTCAAGGCATTTTATGAAAGATTATATGAAGCGCAGCCCCCGGACGGGAAGGAGAGAATGATGTGCTTTCTGGATCAGCTGGAATTTCCTAAGGTGGAGGAACAGGAGAGAGTGGGGCTGGGAGCACAGATTGAGACGGAGGAAGTAGTGAAAGGGATTGGAAGCATGCAGGCGGGGAAGGCCCCAGGACCAGACGGATTCCCAGTTGAATTCTATAAGAAATATTTGGACTTGCTGGCCCCGCTACAGATGAGAACCTTTAATGAGGCGAGGGAAAGGGGGCAGCTGCCCCCGACTATGTCAGAGGCAACGATATCGCTCCTCCTAAAGAAGGAAAAAGACCCGCTGCAATGCGGGCCATACAGGCCCATTTCCCTCCTGAATGTGGATGCTAAGATCCTGGCCAAGGTAATGGCAATGAGGATAGAGGATTGTGTCCCGGGGGTGGTCCATGAGGACCAAACTGGGTTTGTGAAGGGGAGACAGCTAAATACAAATATACGGAGGCTGCTAGGGGTAATGATGATGCCCCCACCAGAGGGGGAAGCGGAGATAGTGGTGGCGATGGATGCCGAGAAAGCATTTGATAGAGTGGAGTGGGATTATTTGTGGGAGGTGTTGAGGAGATTTGGCTTTGGGGACGGGTATATCAGGTGGGTACAGTTGCTGTATAGGGCCCCGATGGCGAGCGTGGTCACGAATGGACGGGAGTCTGACTATTTTTGGCTCCATAGAGGGACGAGGCAGGGATGCCCTCTATCCCCGTTATTGTTTGCACTGGCGATTGAACCCCTGGCCATGGCACTGAGGGGTTCCAGGAAGTGGAGGGGAGTACTTAGGGGGGGATAAGAACACCGGGTATCTCTATATGCGGACGATTTGTTGCTATATGTGGTGGACCCGGCGGAGGGGATGCCAGAGATAATGCGGATACTTGGGGAGTTTGGGGATTTTTCAGGGTATAAACTGAACATGGGGAAAAGTGAGTTATTTGTGGTGCACCCGGGGGAGCAGAGCAGAGAGATAGAAGATTTACCGTTGAGGAAGGTAACAAGGGACTTCCGGTACCTGGGGATCCAGATAGCCAAGAATTGGGGTACATTACATAGGCTTAATTTAACACGGTTGGTGGAACAGATGGAGGAGGATTTCAAGAGATGGGACATGGTGTCCTTGCCATTGGTAGGTAGGGTGCAGGCGGTTAAAATGGTGGTCCTCCCGAGATTCCTTTTTGTGTTCCAGTGCCTCCCGGTGGTGATCACGAAGGCTTTTTTCAAAAGAATTGAGAAGAGCATTATGAGTTTTGTGTGGGCTGGGAAGACCCCGAGAGTGAGGCGGGGATTCTTGCAGCGTAGTAGGGACAGGGGGGGGCTGGCACTACCGAGCCTAAGTGAGTACTACTGGGCCGCCAATGTTTCAATGGTGTGTAAGTGGATGGGAGAAGGGGAGGGAGCGGCGTGGAAGAGAATGGAGAGGGCGTCCTGCAAGGGGACTAGCCTGCAAGCAATGGTGACGGCGCCGTTGCCGTTCTCACCAAAGAAATACACCACAAGCCCGGTGGTGGTGGCTACATTGAGAATTTGGGGGCAGTGGAGACGGCATAGGGGAGGGACGGGAGCTTCGGTGCGGTCCCCGATAAGAAACAATCATAGGTTCGTTCCGGGGAGAATGGATGGGGGATTTGGAGCATGGCAAAGAGCTGGGGTAGTACAATTAAGAGATCTATTTGTAGATGGGGCGTTTGCGAGTTTGGGAGCGCTGACGGAGAAATATGGGTTGCCCCAAGGGAATGTATTTCGGTATATGCAATTGAGGGCTTTTGTGAGGCAACAGGTGAGGGAATTCCCGCAGCTCCCGACGCAGGAAGTGCAGGATAGAGTGATCTCAGGGACATGGGTGGGGGACGGTAAGGTAGCGGACATATACAGGGAGATGAGGGGCGAGGGGGAGATCATGGTAGATGAGCTGAAAGGGAAATGGGAAGAAGAACTGGGGGAGGAGATTGAGGAGGGGCTGTGGGCGGATGCCCTACGTAGGGTAAACTCATCGTCGTCGTGTGCCAGGCTAAGCCTGATACAATTTAAGGTGCTACACAGGGCGCATATGACTGGAGCACGGCTTAGTAAATTTTTGGGGGTAGAGGATAGGTGTGCGAGATGCTCGAGAGGCCCAGCGAATCACACCCACATGTTCTGGTCATGCCCGGCACTACAGGGGTTCTGGATGGGGGTAGCAAAGGTGCTTTCGAAGGTGGTGGGGGTCCGGGTCGAACCAAGCTGGAGGTTGGCTATATTTGGGGTTGCAGAAGAGCCGGGAGTGCAGGAGGCGAGAGAGGCTGACGTGTTGGCCTTTGCGTCCCTTGTAGCCCGGCGCAGGATATTGTTAATGTGGAAGGAAGCTAAGCCCCCGGGGGTGGAGACCTGGATAAATGATATGGCAGGGTTCATAAAGTTAGAACGGATTAAGTTCGTGTTAAGGGGTTCGGCTCAGGGGTTCACCAGGCGGTGGCAACTGTTCGTCGACTACCTCACAGAAAGATAGAGGGAATGGAAAAGAAGTAGATAACAGCAGCAACTCAGGGGGAGGGGGGGGAGGGGGGGGGGAGGAATCGGATGGACTCTCAGGGATGTTATTGTACATGTATAGGTATTTGGTATATGTAATTGTATATTGGACTGTTGGACTGTAATTTTGGAGAGTATTTATTTTGGACAAGGCAGTTGCCATTTAGTTTTGTTTTTCTTTTGTTTTTGTTTATATATATTACTTATTTATTTGTTTAAAACTGGCCACGGCTATTTATATTGCTTTATTGTTGTGTAAAAGAAACACTACGTATTGTTATGTTTGGCCAAAAAACTCGAATAAAATATATTTAAAAAAAAAAAAAAATTTTATCAATCATGTCACACATGTCATGTGATAGGGAAACCTCAAGCAGTGATAAAATGCCCTTAATACCCATTCCAGCATTTGAGGAACCTTTTACAAGTCCTAATTGATTGCGTAGGACCGCTTCCTAAAACGAAAAGTGGGAGTCAATATCTTTTGACTGTAATGGATGTGTCTACTAGGTTTCCAGAGGCCATTCCAGTACACAATATTACAGCTGAAAAGATTGTGGAGGAGTTACTTCAATTCTTTACTCGATATGGACTACCCACAGAAATACAATCGGATCAAGGATCAAATTTTATCTCAAGTTTATTGAAAGAAGTTATGGATAGCTTAGGAATAAAACAATTTAAATCATCTGCGTACCATCCAGAATCGCAGGGAGCGTTAGAAAAGTAGCCTCAGACATTAAAGACAATGTTGACGGCTTATGTTCAAGATTATCCAGAGGATTGGGATAAAGGAATTCCATTCGTACTGTTTGCAATTAAGGATGCACCTAATGAGTCAACCAAATTCAGTCCTTTTGAATTAATTTTTGTTCATGAGGTAAGAGGACCACTTAAATTGATTAAGGACAAATTGGTGAGTGAGAAATCGGAAGTTACATTATTGGATTACGTGTCAAATTTTAGGGAACGATTAAATAGAGCAGGTGGAATTGGCAGGACAACAGTTAAAAGTTGCACAAAATGGGATGAAACGGGTAGCGGACAAGAAATCCAAAGTTTGTTAGTTTGCCAGTGGAGATAAAGTTTTAGTGTTGTTACCAGTGGTAGGTGAACCTTTCAAAGCTCGGTTTTGTGGACCTCATCAGACTGAAAGGAAATTAAGTGAGGTGAATTATGTGGTAGAAACACCAGATAGAAGGAAGACTCACCGAGTGTGTCATGTGAATATGCTTAAAAGGTACTTTGAAAGAGAAGGAGAGAAAAAGGAGGAGGTTTTAATGATTCTAACTCAAAGTGATGAACCAAATCCAGATCACTGTGAATTTGACATACCTCAAATTAAATTGGAAAACGGGGATGTTCTTAAAAATTGGGATAAATTGTTGAGTTACCTTCCAGAGGAAAAACAAACTGACCTGAAAGAATTATTGATATCACATGGGCAAGTTTGTAGAGATAAATTGGGAGGTACTAAAATGGGTATACATTTTTAAAATTAAAATTTTTTTTTAGAGTACCCAATTATTTTTTCCAATTAAGAGGCAATTTAGCGTGGCCAATCCACCTATCCTGCACATCTTTTAGGTTGTGGGGGCGAAACCCACGCAGACACGGGGAGAATGTGCAAATTCCACATGGACAGTGGCCCAGGGCCGGGATTGGAACCCGGGGCCTCAGCGCCATATGCAACAATGCTAACCACTGTGCCACCATGCTGCCCTAAATGTAGATGTGGGAAATGCTGTTCCAATCAAACAACATCCATACAGATGGATTGGCACAGGTTATCAAAGAGATTGAGAGTATGCTTAAAAATAGCATAATTGAAGTGGGTTGCAGCCAATGGAGCTCACCCATAGTGATGGTACCTAAACCAGACGGTACCCAACGGTTGTGTGTGGACTATAGAAAGGTTAATGCAGTTACAAGAACGGACTCTTATCCTATCCCACGTTTGGAGGATTGCATTGAGAAAGTGGGACAATCAGCTTTTATTTCCAAACTGGATTTACTTAAAGGTTACTGGCAGGTACCTTTATCTGAAAGGGTGAAGGAGATTTCAGCTTTTGTGACTCCAGATGGTATGTACCAATTCAAATTCCATTTCGCATGAAAAACGCCCCAGCCACATTTCAACGGTTAACTAACAAAGCTGTTTCAGGATTACCCAATTGTGCGGTATACATCGACGATCTGGTAATTTTCAGCCAGACATGGAAAGAACATTTAAAACATCTGATGGAGTTATTCGATTGACTTCAGGAGACGGGTTTGGTGGTAAACCTAGCCAAAAGTGAATTTGGAAAAGCCCAAGTCACTTTCCTTGGCCATGCAAATGGACAGGGTCGAATGGTCACACGGGATGTGAAACCAACAATTATTGAGGAGTTTCCAATACCCTCATCACGACGGGAAATAATGCGATTTCTTGGCATGAGTGGATTTGATTGAACATTTGTGAAAAATGTTTATAGCGTGGTTGCTCCACTGAAGGACTTGCCGAAGCAACGCAAAACATTTCAGTGGACAGCGGACTTTCAACAGGCATTTGACTGCCTGAAAGCTGTGATAACCAATGCTCCTGTGTTGGAAAATTACAGGGGAATCTGTGATCAGATTGAACTGAAGTATCTGACTTTAAAGAGAAATGCCGAGGCGTAGAGAAATGGATGGATCCTGCAGAGACCTTCGTGTTCAAAGAGACTGTCAATCGAGAAGGATTTCGGTTGGAGGAAGAAGAATGAAAAAAAAAATGGACTATATTATTATATCTGTTTGCGTGTGTTGTTTTTTGAAACGGAAAAGAATATTTACTGTGTGCATTTCTTAAAGGATAGTGAAAAGGTGAAAAATGAAACCATCTTGAAGTTGATGGGTTTTTTTTTCTTGGGGGGAGGTGTCATGTGAGAGTACCTTTAAAAAATGGGTGTTTATAAATGGGTGTGTATATAAATATCTGTAGTGAGAGTTCCTTTAAGAAATGGCTGTTTATTACTGCAGTGATGTCAGAGAGAGGGTGGAGCTGGGCTGTCTGTCAGCTTTTTCCTTTCGCTTTAGGCTTTTGCTGCAGGATGGGTTTTGTTTCATTTTAGTTCTGGAGAAGCTGCAATCACAGCAGGATGTGTGTGAATCTCTGCAAGCTAATGAGTGTTCATTTGCTGATTTCAACGTGCTAACTATTCTCAGTAGTGAAGTTAAGCCTGATGTATTTCTGTTTTAAAGGTTTTTTAAGTCTTATGGATGTTAAAAGGACAGCTTAAGCATTACTTAGTGTTGTACTCTTTGGGGGTTGTATTTGAATTGATGGTCGCTTAGATGTTCACTGTATGTTTTAAAAAGGTTAACTTGAGTTCATAGAATAAACATTGTTTTGCTTTAAAAAATACTTTTCCATTTCTGCTGTACCACACCTGTAGAGTGGGCCGTGTGCTCCCCATACCACAATCTATTAAAAGTTGTGGGTCTGGTGTTGTTCTTTTTAGCCTTAGTTTATTAGCTCTGATTATGTCACCTTTGCTCACGAGTTGCCAGGTATCTTTCTGATACCGCCACGTGGTTCAAGCTCAAGTTATGATTAATAAGTCAGCACACCGCTTAGTAAGATTGAAATCAACGGTCATTTATTATATACAACAAGTAATGTTTACACAATAATCCTACTATCTATATAGAAACCTATCACTACTGGCCAATACTTAACTTTAGGAAGAGCCCACCAGGTCAGGGAAACGAATGGCTTATCGAATCGGATCTGGCCCGCGGGAAAAGGCTGATACAGGTCGATGGCTAGGAGTCTTTATCGGATAGCGATCGCTGGATTTAAACTTACAGTTGCTGGTTGATGTTCTTGCGAAGGTCTCGAGCAGGCGAAGAAGGGAGAGAGAGAGAGATCTGAACTTGGCCCCTCACTTTATAGGGCCCTGGGGCCTCCCGCCTCTCGGGGCGGCCCTTGACCCTGAGTCCCAAGTGATTGGACTTGTTCCCAATCACTGGGTTCGATACGTCCAATTGCGAGGCGATTCCCCGATCGGGGGGTGGTCATTCACCTGCCTTTGTTTCGGCCACTGCAGGTGCCGACAGGTCTGGACCGGTATTCAATTGCTAATATGTTGCAATTGTTCCCGGGGATAGCCGATTAAACTGCAGATGTCTGGGTTGATGGGCTGCTAATAGTCCTGAGTATCGATCTGGGCCGACTTCCCCAGAGCCGAATATGATATTCTGCCTGCAGCTGTCCGTTTGTGTCCTGTTGCCTGCTTTTCCCATCAGCCTTTTCGGTTAGCTATTTTAAATCGGGTTTTGGCCAAATTAATAGGGAATCAGCCATTTTAGGTGGCTACACTGGTGAACTCCGTGATACATTTTGGGGTTCTCTAAACCCTGGCCCATGACAATATATGAACACAGCCAGCATAGGGCAGCACGGTAGCATTGTGGGTAGCACAATTGCTTCACAGCTCCAGGGTCCCAGGTTCGATTCCGGCTTGGGTCACTGTCTGTGCGGAGTCTGCACATCCTCCCCGTGTGTGCGTGGGTTTCCTCCGGGTGCTCCGGTTTCCTCCCACAGTCCAAAGATGTGCGGGTTAGGTGGATTAGGCGGGTTAGGTGCGGGTCATGATAAATTGCCCTTAGTGTCCAAAATTGCCCTTAGTGCTGGGTGGGGTTACTGGGTTATGGGGATAGGGTGGAGGTGCTGAATTTGTGTAGGGTGCTCTTTCCAAGAGCCGGTGCAGACTCGATGGGCCAAATGGCCTCCTTCTGCACTGTAAATTCTATGATTTTTATCAATTACCAACATAAAGACCCCACACAGATCAGTAATATATGTATAACACTCAATGAATTCCCACTTAGCTGTTCCAATTCAATAACAAAATCCAATTAAACCAAAACCCCTTTTCAAGGTGTGACCCAGCACACTGTATTCTCACTTGAATGGGACTGATCCTGTCCCTGAAATTCTGATCCAATTCCAACCAGCAGATTCAATCTCCTTCCAGAAAACAACTATGGGCGGGATTCTCCACTCCCGCGCCGAAGTGGCAGCGCTGTTGTGAACGCCGTTGAGGTTCACGACGGCGCGAAACGGCCCCGATCCCTAACGATTCAGGCCCTGACAATGGGCTAGGATCGGGGCCGCGTCATCTACACGCCCATAGGCCTTGTCGCCTGGGAAATTTTGGCGGCCCAGGCGATTCTCCCAACCGGCGCGGAGTGGAGAATCTCGCCCTATATCTTTAAAGCTACCAAGACAGTTGACCACAACCAATGGGATTTTAACTGGAACAGCTTTTAAAGTGAAAACAGAGAAAAACAGGGAAAACGCTTCTTTCTCCTTCTGCAGTCCAAAGCAGTCAAACTGAAACCGAAACCCTCTCTCACCTCACAGCCACAGGCCAATGAGCTACAAGTCATATGATAAGAGACTAAACCTTTCTTAAAGGGACACTCACATGACAACATGGTTGCACATATGCTTAAAAACAGGCAGGCACATTAACACACATAAGCATGTGCAAGAAATGCTGTTCCAGGCCTCACATATGATCTTTTGGGCTCCCCAGCTCCGGACTCCACCCCCACAGCTTAATCATTAAAAAAAAAAAAAATTAGTGTACCCAATTCAGTTTTTCCAATTAAGGGGCAATTTAGTGTGTCCAATCCACCTACCCTGCACATTTTTGGGTTGTGGGTTGTGGGGGCGAAACCCACGCAAACCCACAGCTCAATCATGAGACATCCCAGAATATCAATCATGAAACGTATCCCAGGACTCCAATTCCTGGTGATGTTAATTAATTTGTTGCAATCATGGGGCACTCATTAACTCAGAATGGTCAGACTTCACACCCGGGAGTTAGCAAGCATTACTCAGCCAATATCTAACCCCAAAATTCAAACTTAAATACAATAGGGAGCAGTCAGGCCTTGAATATGCCGCAAACTCACGGACCTTATTCACAGGTAATGGGACACATTTACTTTCTGTTCATTTTTAACTGAAATTATTTTCCAAGGGACATTGGAATTAGTTAATTTTAGTGTGCAAAGACCCTCACACAGAGAGACAGAGAGACCAGCACAGAGAATCTGGAGTAGAAAAATATTCTATGTTAATTTGTTACAAACACCTGAGAGGTCAGGCGCAGACTTAATTTAACATCTCATGCAAAAGGTGATATTTGGAACAGTGCAGCATTCCGTCAGTCCTGGCCCTTCAGCAGTGTAGATTCCCTCAGTCCTAATCCTCTGACAGGGCAGCGGTCCCTCAGTACTGCCTCTTTGAGAATGTAGCACTCCCCCAGTACTAAACCAGTAGAAAACTGCTGGGAAAAACACAACATATACGCCCTCCTGTCACAGGGACCCATCGTAGAATGTCCATCACAGACCCATCCATTCACAACAGACTTCATCACAGCCCATCACATACCCCCATCATCGACAGCCCTGTCATTAATAGACCCCCATCACAGGTTGCTCATACAAACATAGAAAATAGGAGCAGGAGTAGACTATTCGGCCCATTGAGCCTGCACCATCATTCAATATGATCATGGTTGATACTAAATCCTTCCTCAAACTTCTAAATTTATGTGAATGAAGCCTTGTTTATACAACCTTTAAGGCTAGTAGTGAATCTGTGCTGCATCTACTCCAAGGCCGGGAATTATATCCTACTTGAGATGCAGTGGCTAGAACTCAAAACAATGGTCTAGATGGAAGCTGAACAAGGTTGTGTACAACTGAAGAATAAATTCCTTCCTCTGTCTCAACTCCATATTCCCACGCTCACCCCGGAGTCCTTGACACCTTTAATGTCTAGAAATCTATCTATTTCCTTCTTTTTAAAAATAAATTTAGAGTACCCAATTTTTTTTTTCCCCAATTAAGGGGCAATTTAACATGGCCAATCCACCTAACCTGCACATATTTGGGTTGTGGGGGTGAAAGCCACGCAGACACGGGGAGAATATGCAAACCCCACACCGACAGTGACCCAGGGCCAGGATTCGAACCCGAGTCCTCAGCGCTGCAGTCCCTGTGATAACCACTGCGCCACATGCCGCCACATCTATTTCCTTCTTAACTATCTTCAATGACTCAACCTCCATAGCCTTCTGTACAGAGAAGTCCACAGGTTCACCACCTTCTAAGTGAAGACATTTTTCCTCACCTCAGTTCTAATTGGCTTATGCTCTGAAACTGTGACCCCTTGTTCGAGCCAGAATTTTAAAAGTTTCATTGAGATCCCCTCACATTCTTCTAAATTAATATAGACCCAGTCGACACAATCTCTACTTGTATGACAATCTTGCCATCCCAAGAATCAGTCTGGTGAACCTCTGCACCTTCCTCTTTGGTAAGTGTATCCTTTCTTAGGTAAGGAGACCAAAACTGCACACAATACTCCAGGTGTGGTCTCACCAAGGCCTGTAGTAGGATATCCTTGCTCCTGTATCCTCTTGCAATAAAGGCCAACATACCATTTGCCTTCCGAATTGCTAACTGCACTTGTGTGCTTTATATATGTGATTTGATATGCAAGGACACCCAGGTCCCGTTGTACATCAACATTTCTCAATCTACTATATTTAAATAATACTCTGCCATTCTGTTTTTTTCTACCAGAGAGGATAATTTCACACGTATGAAAATGAAATGAAATGAAAATCGCTTATTGTCACGAGTAGGCTTCAAATGAAGTTACTGTGAAAAGCCCCTAGTCGCCACATTCCGGCGCCTATTCGGGGAGGCTGGTACGGGAACTTATCCATGTTATACTGCATCTGCCATGTATGTGCCCACTTATCCCAGATCCCAATAGGTAGTCTCAGACACCCCCCCAGTCTCAGATCCCACACGAGAACTCATTATCACAGGGCCCAATCATGTGCCATTCACCTAGGTTCTGGGGAGCGGCTATACTTTAAACTGGTATATTAATGTCTGAGTCAATCACTAACATGGAGGACGTGAGAGGGTCTATGTATACAGAGAACAAAGAACGCTACAGCAGGAACAGGCCCTTCAGCCCTCCTTCAGTCTGCGTTGTCACTTTGCACTTCCAGAAGGCATTTGATAAGATTCCACACACAAGGTCATGAGAAAAACATAAATGTGTGTGCAATTGGATGTCACCATGTGATTCAGGTCAATATGGTTGGGAAGTAGGAGATAGGGTAGGAATAAAAAGAACATTCTCTTTGTAGAATGTGACTGAACAATGTTGTCCAAAGATTTATGCCAGTACATCATTTTTTCACCATGTATGTCAATGCAGTTGTATATCTAAATTTGTAGATGACACCAAGTTAGGTGATTGTATAGACGGGAACAGCAAAATAAATTTGACAAATGTCTGCGTGAGTTGGAAAAACTGTGGGGCAGATGTTGTTCATTGTGAGGAAGCATGAGATTTTCCACTTTGGATGCAAGAATTACAAATAGGAATGTTTTCTCAGAGAGACTAGGAACTGGTGACCCCTCCCCATGAGTAATTCTTTCCTTGTGTGAACAACATCTGCACAGCTGTTGGACGATCACTCTTGCTCATCTGGAGAGTTGCTGGATGGGAACAAAGCCAGTGATGTTGCACTGTGTAATGTTCCAGTGCATCTTCGGGGAGGGGGGGGGGGGGGGGGGGGAAATCCTGGTCATTTCCAAGACTGTGTTTCCCTCCCATTGCACTGTGCGGATGACAGAGGTATTTCATCCCAATATAGGGCTTGTTTGTGCTGGGATGAGATCCTGATGACCCCAACATCACTGAAAGCAACTGTGATTTAGGCGTCTATGTACTCAAATCACGAAAGTATTTTAGACAGCTACAAGAAGTAATCAAGAAGGCTAGTGTTGGAGTTTATGTCAAGGGGACTGTAATTCAAAGGTAAGGAATTTATTCTTCAGTTGTACAGAACCTTGTTCAGGTTCCTCCTAGACTACTGTTTTGAGTTCTGGCTACTGCACTTCAAGTAGGGTATAATTCTCGGCCTAGGAGTAGATGCAGCACAGATTCACTACTAGCCTTAAAGATTGTATAAACAAGGCTTCATTCTCATAAATTTAGAAGACTGAGGAAGGATTTAGTATTATCCCAAGGTTTTTGTTTTTGGTATATTCTCCCGAGGTTATTGTTTTTTCCAGTGTATCCCAGACTTTCTTCCCAATACTTTTTTGCAGGGTTAACAAGTTGATTTCTCCTCTTGTTTGGGTGGGTAAGACTCTTTGGGTGTGTGGAACGCCTTTGCAAAGGGACAGGCAGTCAGATCGGTTATCTTTACCCAATCTGTTATGGTATTACTGGGCAGGCGGCAAGGGTACAGCGTGGTTAGCACTGTTGCTTCACAGCTCCAGAGTCCCAGGTTCGATTCCCGGTTTGGGTCACTGTCTGTGTGGAGTCTGCAAGTTCTCCCTGTGTCTGCATGGGTTTCCTCCGGGTGCTCCGGTTTCCTCCCACAAGTCCCGAAAGACGTGCTGTTAGTTCATTTGGACATTCTGAATTCTCCCTCTGTGTGCCTGAGCAGGAGCTGGAATGTGGCGAATAAGGGCTTTTGACAGTAACTGCATTGCAGTGTTTTTTTAATAAATTTTGAATACCCAATTATTTGTTTTCCAATTAAGGGGTAATTTAGCGTGACAAAACCACCTAACCTGCACATCTTTTGGGTTGTGGGGGTGAAACTCACGCAGACATGGGGAGAATGTGCAAACTCCACACAGACAGTGACACAGGGTCTGGATTCGAACCCGGGTCCTCAGCGCCATAGTCTCAGTGCTGAGCACTGCACCACCGTGCTGCCCTTTCATTGCAGTGTTAATGTTTTAGGGGCTGGTTTAGCACAGGGCTAAAGAGCTGGCTTTGAAAACTGACCAAGGCAGCACGGTTCAATTCCCGTACCAGCCTCCCTGAACAGGGGCCGGAATGTGGCGACTAGGGGCTTTTCACAGTAACTTCATTGAAGCCTACTTGTGACAATAAGCGATTTTCGTTTTGTTTCGGTGTGACAATAAAGGTTCTTATTATTATTATTGCAGCGACAGTGTTAGGGTGCGGGGGTGATTAGAGGATCTGTGATCTATTTGGGGTGGATGAAGGAAGTTTTGTGCAAGGGGTCTAGTCTGAGGGCTCTAGTTACAGCGCCACTTCCTTTATTGCTGGCTAGATTCTCTTATAATCCGGTGGTGATAGCTACCTTGCGGATTTGGAATCAGTTTAGACAGCATTATAAGATGGGTTCCATGTCTCTTCTGGCTCTGATCTGCAGAAACCATAAGTTTCTGTTGTCTGTCTTAGACTCATCGTTTAAGCATGGGAGAAGGGAGGGCCAGAGAGGATTAGAGAGATTAGTTTGGAGGGTAGGTTCGCCGGCCTAGATGAGCTACTGGACAAGTTTCAGCTCCCAAGGGGAAATATATTTAGGTTCTTGCAGGTGCATGATTTTTTGCGCAAGGAACTCGCTTAATTTTCTCTGGTGCCATCACCCTCACTTATAGATAGGGTCCCGGCCATGGGTGAGCTAGGGGAGATTATTTTTTATTATAAATTTTCGAGTAGCCAATCATTTTTCCCAATGAAGGGGCAATTTAGCATGGCCAATCCACCTACCCTGCAAATAAGAACATAGAACATATCTTTGGGTTGTGGGGGCGAAACCCACGCAAACACGAGGAGAATGTGCAAACTCCACATGGACAGTGACCCAGAGCCAGGATTGAACCTGGGACCTCGGCGCCACCGTGCTGCCCTTGGGTGAGCTAGGGGAGATTGTGGAGGTTTATGGATGCAGTTGGTGATGCAGCAGGCTTCGTTGGAGGGGGTAAAGAGAAAATGTGAGGAAGAGCTGGGTTTGGCCCTGGTGGGGGGGTCCCTGTGTCGGATCAACTTCACATCCTCGTGTGCGAGGTTAAGTCTGATTCAGTTTAAGGTGGTGCACAGAGTGTACCTGATGAGGGCGTGTATGAGTGTGTTCTTCCTGGGAATGGAGGATAATTGTGAGCGGTGTTCTAGAGGACCGGCAAATCATCCGTATATATTTTGGTCTTGCCCTAAGCTTGTCAGCTTCTGGGTCTCCTTTTCTGATATGTTATCAGGGATTTTGGGCATTCAGTTGGAGCCTTGCCTGTTGGTGGCCATCTTTGGAGTGTATGGCTCAGTGGGTCTGCAGACGGGGACGAAGGCGGATGTCTTAGCCTTCGCCTCGTTAATAGCCCTTAGGCGAGTTTTGCTTGGGTGGAGATCCCCAGAGCCACCTAGACCCTCGGCTTGGTTGGGGGATTTGTTGGAATTTCTACACCAAGAAGATTATATGCCTTGAAGATTTTGGTGAAAGGGTTCTACTTGAGGTGGCAGCCTTCCATCTTTTTTAGTGGGTTGGTTAGCGACGTCTTAGTTGTGTTAAGGGTTTGCTAAGGTTTTGCTTTTTTTCTGTTGGGGGGACGGGTTCGGGGTTGGGATGGGTGTAGTTTAGGGATAGGATGGGGTTGGGGTTGTACTATTGGTGAGTTTGTTTGCTGTAATGGAAATTTTGCTTGAATAAAAATATTTTAAAAAGTGATTGAAGAATGATTGAATAATGTTTAAAATGTTACAGTAATTTGATATGGTAGCTAGACAGAAACTATTACTCCTGGTGGGGAACAAGGGGACATAAGCTTGAAATTGGGGCTCAACTGTTCAGGGGTAAAATCAGGAAGTGGTTCTTCACACAAAAGGGGGTAAAATCTGGAACTCTCCCTTTCAAAAGGGCAGGTAATGCTGACAGTCAATTAGGACTTCAAAGCTGAGATTCATAGATTCTTTGAGGCTAGGTTATTAAGAGTTATAAAACAACTTAAGGGGCCACAATTTTACGCTGCTTAGCTAGGCACGCATCCAACCCAGAACCATGTGAAACCGTGTGAGAAAATGTCAGGCGTGCATCCCGACACCATTGAGCATTCGAACAATATTTTGGTTGGTGGACACGAGCACCAATCGGATGCATGCCTGCTGGCAATTAGGAAGCTAATTTAAAGATTTAAAACTCCAATTGACCTGGATTTTACATTGCCCGTCCGATTCTTAGGTCGGTCACAGGCAGGCAGCAAAACCATTTTGGCTGTTTTCTCATCCAAGGGGGGGGGGGGGGGGGATGAAAGGAGGCAGGCTGAATTGGCAGGAGTTATTGTGAATTTGGTGTGGGCTTAGACTGGAGTCTTGTGACTGTTTTCACTGCTTTATTTTGAGGTTTGTGCATCTTGTTTGGAGTTTTCAGGACATTTCAATCTTCTGACATCTCTCTGAGATTTCCAACCCTTTGGCACCCTCAGTACACGGGTCAGCCCCCTTTACATCTTTGCTGATGGGTCTTGCCTATTCAGCAGGGAGCACCTCCTCTGAGGAGGAAGAAAGGTCCGAATGTAACTCCAGGAATCCCTGATTCAGTTCCTGAAGCTGCCACTCCATGAGAGTCGCCACTCTCTCAATGGATGAGGCTCTGTGTTTGTAGCTCAGGACCAATACAGCGCTCATTCTCTAAATGGCCTCCTCCATGACAGAGACCATGGCATGCAGTCTCTCAAGGACCTACACCAGACCTGTCCACGCATCCTGCCATACATCCAGCATTAGCCGCCTGAGTAACGACTCCAGAAACCCATAATTTTCCTCTGACTCAGCATGGTCCTCGTCTTCAGCAATTCTCCGACTGCTGGCATCCTGGGCACTCCCTGTCTCCAACATTTTCTCAAGCGAGCGTGATGTGCCCACACCACTGTGCACTACCAACCGAGCCGACGTGCTATTTACCGTCACTGTGCCAGTATCTGCACTGGTGCTTGGTGCTGAGAGTGAGTGTGAAACCAGTGCACCTGCCATAAGCGCCTGCCTCAGTGTTAAAGGATAGCCATCGGCTTCCTGGCTGGTTCTAGAAGATCTGCAGGAGGAAAACAGTCCTCTTAGTTATACCACACAGCCAATGTACATGATGTACCGTCAGGTGCGGGTGATATCAGTGTCATTCCAGTGGCTGAGTGATTGGTGAATCACTGGACACTGTTTCTCAGAATTCCTTATGAGGGATGAGATGACCCTACATTCCTTTCACTCTCCACCGGTCCCGCTTCTGCTAACTGGGCTCTTAGCTTCCTCAGAGACTCCCGCCTCTCCCGGACCTCAGGATATTCCTCCTCGCTCGCATTACAGCTCTGTGATTCCAAGCTCATGGCTGATGAGGACTGCCAGAAATGCCACCACACCACAAGTGCAGATCTCTCTGTGCTGGTATGGCTGTGTTACTCAAACCTCCACCTCCAGCACAATATCGTGCTGTTCCCCCATCCCACTTCATCCCTGCGAGGTGTGGTATTAGAGGTATTACAGTAGCTGATAGGCTGGAGCACCATTGGTGGAAACTGTATGCTTTCTATTGGTTAGGATGTATGGTAGTGCCGCCCTGCTAGGTGGGGTATAAGAGCCCGTGCCACCCTAGCAGCCTTCATTCTGTACCTGAGCTGCTGGGAGAAACATCTAGCTTGTTAAAGCCTTCAGTTGGACTACAACATCGCTTTAGTGGTCATTGATCGTGCATCACGAGGTATGTGGATGTGACCCAGGGCTGCAGATCTTCTCTCCTGCCTTAACTCGCATTGGCGGAGGTGTGTTCTGAGACTCCCTGATTCCTACACCTATCAGTGCTACTAGGAATGGGCACCCCTCCACAATTCTCCACAGTGGATAATGGCAACTCAGAACTCACCCTTGTCAAACGCAGAAGATCGTTTAATCTTTTCCGGCATTATATCCACGTGCACCGGACAATGTCATGCCCGTTGACCTCAGCTGCCATCTCAGCCCAGGCCTCCTTGATTCGAGGGATGTCGCTCATGCCGGTCATCGTCTCCACAAGGGTGCATAGGCAGTCATCCACAAATCAGGGAGAGCTCTTCTGCCAGGAGTGCCTTCTGAATTCCACTGCCACCATGATGCAGACATCCCGCGCCTCCTCCGGTGTCTTCAACGGCCTCTGGCAGCCACCTTTAAACTTCCTGCAGGCTGTTGCCATTGGACCCAGCGCCTACCACGCTCCCGCCGCCACTGCCCTTGCAGACCCTGGGCGGGATTCTCCGAGCCTCTGCATCCAAATTGCGATCGGCGCGGGGGCGGAGAATGCCCGTGATCGGGTCCGATGCCGAGACGCGATTCTCCGGCGACCGGAGAATTGCCGCCAGTCTCGCATGCGCGGTCGACACGGCGCCGGTCGGGGGCCTTTGAAAGAGGCTCCCACGGCGATTCTCCGCGGTCGACCGGCTGAGTTCCCGCCGAGTTCCGTTGAATCCCGCCGGAGCGGTTCCCGTACGGTTTCACCTGGTGGGAGCTCAGTGTCGCGGGGGCTGTCTTGGTGGGGGGGGGGATCAGACTCTGGGGGGGGGCTCCACGATGGCCAGGCCCGCGATCGGGGGCAGCCAATCAGCAGGCGCGTGCATTCCTGGGGGAGGGGCCTATCTTCTTCCGCGCAGGGCCTCTGTTGGTCTCCGCTGTCATAATATACACATCAGTATATGATGGTGCAGAGAGACACACTGACTGACACACTGCAAGACCAATCAACACACACAACACAACAGCCAATCACCAGTTAGGGCACGGTCACTATAAAGACAGAGGGCACTAGTTTTCCCGCTCATTCGGGATGCAGCCTCTGAGACAGACAGAGCCCGCAGTCAATAGCACAAACATCCACCATGTGCTAGCAGTATAGGCTGGTCAGGTTAGGCATAGGTCTTCAGTCAATCTAACATAGTGTCGACCCACAGTGCAAGTATGTTTAACAGCTCTTAGTTAAATAAAATAGAGTTGTACTATTACAAGTGTTGATAGCCTGCCTATGTTACTGCTAAGGTAAACGCAGTCTCCACAGATCCAGAGTACCCAAAACATTATCCGCCATGTTGCGCTGGAGCCGGTGCGAAAACAGCCGCCGCGCACATGCGAGGACCCGTAGCCGGAAGTGCTGGGGCCCGAATCGGCAGCCGGAGCTGCGTGAAGCACCCGAGCGCCATGCTGGCCCCCTGTGGGTTGCAGAATCGCTGGGCCAAGAGGCCCGTTGACGCCGGCATGAAACACTCCGGTGTTTACGCCGGCGTCAAAACTTTGCCGCAATTTTGGAGAATCCCGGCCCCTATCTGTACGCATTTCACGCTGGCCAGCACTTAAGTGGCCAGCCAGTGAGAAATTGCATTATTTCATTGATCACCAGGCAGAACTGGGAAATGAGGCCACTTCCGGGCCAGCCCTCTGGGCACTCACATCGCAAGAAACATTCTCGGCAAGGTATCTAAATGGAGTAATCATACAGATCAACCATGATTTAACGGAATGGTGGAACAGGCTGAAGGGGCTAAAAGGCCTCCCACTGTTCCTCAGGATGTTCAATATTAAATTGACTGCATGGATGGAATCCGAATGATGTGGCCTGTGTGAGCCATGCAGGGGTTACATCCCACAACCAGTCTGAGAGCAAACAGGCAGGAAGACATGAAGACAAGGCTGGCAGACAGCAGGTGGCAGTGTTGCAGCTTTAAGAGCAGGAGAGTGGAATAGCCCGAGCCGGGTCATGCTGGGATCAGGCATAACAAACATTTCTCTGGAATGACAGGAACTCCTGGCACTCACTGAGATCAGATCCACATCTGGCGAGGGAAAACTAGAGAGATAGAGTCAGGAGCTGGTATTCAGCAGCTGGGAATCCCTGTTGCCGCTCCTCTATCCCACTCCCCTATTTACCTCAATCGCTTTTCTCCCCTTATATTACGCGATATTGTACACACACTGGCTTTCACTCAGATAAACTTCCTATTCTAGCTTTACCCAAACATTTCCTGATGCAATGCATTGTTTTTAACCGTAACCGGGAGCTGGTTGTGTCTGACTGTCAATCACCCCAGGTTAGCCTGTCAGTCACCAGGTTAGCCGGTCAATCACTGGAGCAGCCTGTCTATCACCTGGTCAGCTGGTCAATCACTGGAGCAGCCTGTCTATCACCTGGTCAGCTGGTCAATCACTGGAGCAGCCTGTTATTCTCTGGTTGCAACCTGTCAAACACAGGGGTCAATCTTCAGGTGCTTAAAGTACTCATAATATGCACTCTAGCTTCCATCTTTCTCCCGTTCTTTGCTATTGCTCTGTACTTGGGACTTCCCTCCCAGTCTGTCACGGGCTTCTGCTCTCTGCATATGCAGATATGTCGGCAAATCTCTGAGAAATATAAAGATAATAAGATAATAATAGTAAGGGGTTTCAACTTCCCCAATATTAACTGGGATAGTCAAAGAGTGAAAGGCTTAGAGGGGCGGAATTCTTCAAATGCACCCAGGAGAGCTTTTTATGAAGTACGTAAAAAGTACTGTAAGAGAGGGGGGGTACTGGATCTAGTTTTAGGGAATGAAGTGGGGAAGTTTCAGTGGGGAGCAATCTGGTGACAGTGACCATAACTCAGTAGGATTTAAGTTAGTTATGGAAAAGGACTAAGATGAACCAAAAATAAAGGTTCTGAATTGGAGGCAGGCCAATTTTAACAAGATGAGACAGGATCTAGCCAAAGTCGACTGAGAGCAGCTACTTGTAGGAAAATCTACATCAGAGCAGTGGGATTCATTCAGAAAGGAAATAGAGAGACTACAGGGCCAACATGTTCTTGTCAAGGTGAAGGGTGGAAGCCACAAGTTCAGAGAACCCTGGATGTCAAGGGATATCCATGGTTGGATTAGGAAAAAAAGAGAGGCTCATGGCAGCAACCAAGGGCTCAAAACAACAGAAGCCCTGCAGGAGTATAGAAAGTGCAAGGAGTTACTTAAAAAAATTAATTAGGAAAGCGAAGAGGGAGCACAAAAAAAACACCGGTGGGTAAAATAAAGGAAAATCCTTTATAAGTGTATTAAGGAGGATATGGCATTATTAAGCAGGATAGGGGGTTATGGCTAAGTGGGAGGAAGAGCTGGGGTTAGCGCTGGAGGAGGGGTTGTGGTGTGAGATGTTGCAGAGGGAGAATGCCTCAACCTCATGTGCGAAGCTGGGATTAATACAGTTAAAGGTGGTGCACAGAGCACACCTGACGTGGTTGAGGATGAGCTGGTGGTTTGAGGGGGTGGAAAGGACTTGCAAGCAGTGTGGGAGAGGTCCAGCCAATCATGTACATATATTCTGGTCCTGCCCAAAGTTGGGGAAATTTTAGGGGTCATTTTTCAGCACCATGTCAGCGAACCTGCACGTGGATTTGGGATTTGGAGCCCAGACCCCTGGGGGCCATATTTGGGGTGTCGGACTTGTTGATGCTGCAGATGGGAGTGGGGATTAATGTTTTAGCCTTCGCCTCGCTGATTGCTCGTAAGCGGGTCTTGTTGGGGTGGTATAAATTTAAAGTACACAATTCTTTGTTTTTCCAATTAAGGGGCTAGTTAACGTGGCCAATCCACCTACCCCGCCCAACGTTTGGGTTATGGGAGTGAGATACGCGCAGACATGGGGGAAATGTGCAAGCTCCACACGGATGGTGACCTGGGGCTACGATTGAACCCAGGTCCTCGGCGCCGTGAGGCAGCAGTGCTAACCACTGCGCTACCATGCCGCCCATAACCTCACGCTTGCTTACATTAAATTCCATCTGCCACAATTTTGCCCATTCATCTCGTTTGTCAATATCTCCTTGCAATTTTATGCCATCATCTAGATAAACAAGGAAATTACAGGCCAATGAGTCTAACATCAGTGGTAGCGAAACTATTGGAAAAAATTATGAGGGACATAATTAATCTCCACTTGGGGAGGCAAGGATTAATCAAGGATAGTCAGTATGGCTTTGTCAAAGGAAAATCTTACAAATTTGATTAAATTTTTTGAGGAGGTAAACTAGGTGTGCAGATGAGGGTAGTGCAGTTGATGTAGTCTACACGGACTTCAGTAAGGCTTCTGACAAGGTCTCGCATGGGAGAGGGTAAGATCCAGGGCAATTTGGAACCAAATTGGCTGAGTGGCAGGAGGAGGTAGAGGGTGGTGGGTAACGGTTGTTTTTGTGACTGGAAGCTTGTGTCCAGTGGTGTTCCGTAGGGATCGGTGCTGGGTCCCTTGCTATTTGCAGTGTGCATTAATGGTCTGGACATGAATGTCGGAGATATGATCAGTAAATTCGCAGATGACACAAAATCTGGTGGTGTGGTAAATAGCGAGGAGGAAAGCCATAGATTACAGGGTGCTATAGATGGGCTGGGTAGATGGACAACACAGTGCCAAATGGAATTTGACTCTGAAAAGTGTGGGATAATGCATTTTGAGAGAACTAACAAGACAAGGGAATATACAATGAATGGTCTGGTCACCACACTATAGCAAGGAAGTGATTGCACTGGAGAGGGTGCAAAGGGGATTCACCAGGATATTGTCTGGGCTAGAGAGTTTCAGCTATCAAGCGACACTGGATAGGCTGGGGATGTTTACCTTGGAGTAGAGAAGGCTGAGGGGGACTTGATTGATGTGTACAAAATTATGAGGGACATAAATAGGGTGGGTAGGAAATAATTTTTCACTTTAGCAGAGGGGACAATAACCAGGGGGTATAGATTCAAGGTAAGGGGCAGGAGGTTTAATAGGGGATGTGAGGAAAATCTTTTTCACACAGAATGTTGTTGGAATCTGGAACTCACTGCGGGTAGCACAGTGGTTAGCACTGTTGCTTCACAATGCCAGGGACCCGGGTTCAATTCCCAGCTTGGGTCATTGTCTGTGCGGAGTCTGCACGTTCTCCCTGTGTCTGCGTGGGTTTCCTCCGGGCGCTCCGGTTTCCTCCCACACAAGTCCCGAAAGACGTTCTTGTTAGGTGAATTGGACATTCTGAATTCTCCCTCTCTGTACCTGAATTCCAGCTAACTGCCTGGAAGGGTGGTAGAGGTGGGAACCCTCATAACATTTAAAAAGGATTTAAATGAACACTTGAAATGCTAAAGCGTACAAGGTTATGGGTCAAATGCTGGAAAATGTGATTAGAGTAGATATGTGCTTGATGGCCGGACAGACACGATGGGCCGAAGGGCCTCTTTCCGTGATGTTTGCCAGAGGCCTGTCCATTCCTCTGGTGCCCAGACTTATACCTTCCACAGCCCAAGCCAGAAGCTTTCACATTGCTGACAAGCTCCTCCCAAAGCCAAGACCAGCTGGAAAATATAAACTATCTAATGTGGGAAATCGGGATGGAAATTGCAGAGAAAGAATTAGAGGGATAGACCTGATAACCACAAGTCCATTAGTCTAATGTTGGTGGCAGGGAAACCTTCAGAGACCATAATCCTTCGCTTTTAGAAAAATATATAAATGAGAGCCAGCACGGGTTTGTCAAAGGCAAATTATGTTTGAGTAACTTAGTCGAGTTTTTGATTTAAGTAGTCGAGAGGGCTGATGAGGGTAGTGTAGTTGATGGTGTGTATGTCGACTTTCATACCAGGTTGCATAGGTACAAAATTAACTGAATGAAAGTAACAGAAGGTAGTGGTGGACAGCAGCATTTCAGGCTGAATGGAAAGAGACAATGGCGTTTCTGCAGCATTGCTGTTGGAAACAGTACTCTTTCTGTAACAGGCTTCAGGAGGATATAGAAGGTGTGGAGAAATGGACATACATGGGGGATGAAATTGAACACGGTTAAGTTTGAAGTGATACATTTCAACAGGAAGATTGAGGACCGGCAATATTAACAATTGTACAATTTAGAAAGGGAATGGAAAAACAGAGAGACCTGAAGCAGTGCATTCACAAATCTTTGAAGGTGGCAGGACGAGTTGAAAAAGTTATTTGGAAAGCCAATGCAATCCTTAGCGTTATGCAGACAGGTGTAGTGTACAAAAGCAGGGTGGTTAGGCTACACCTTTATAAAAGACTGGTTTCGCACACGGCGCCGAGGTCCCAGGTTCGATCCCGGCTCTGGGTCACTGTCCGTGGGGAGTTGCACATTCTCCCCGTGTTTGCGTGGGTTTCGCCCCCACAACCCAAAGATGTGCAGGATAGGTGGATTGGCCACGCTAAATTGCCCCTTAATTGGAAAAAAAATTAATTGGGTACTCTAAATTTATTTTAAAAATAAAATAAAATAAAAGACTGGTTAGGCCCCAACTGAAGTATTGTTTCGAATGCTGGACATCAGACTTTGGGAAAATACCAAGGCCTTTGAAGTAGTGCAGAGATTTACAAGAATGCAAGGATAAAGAAAAGACTGGAAGGCTCTGGTGTTCTGTTTAGAACAGAGAAGGTAAAAAACAGTTTAGTTTTGTCCCGGATTAACGCCTCTAAAAATTTCCCGATCACTAAGGAAAGGCTAATTGGTCTTTAATTACTGGGGATTATCCCTCTTCCCTCTCTTAAACAGAGGTGTTACATTTTCAATCTTCGAGCACAATTCACATACCCTTTTTTCTTCTTTTTTTTAATATAAATTTAGAATACCCAATTATTTTTTATCCAATTAAGGGGTAATTTAGCATGACCTACCCTGCACAACTTTGGGTAGTGGGGATGAGACCCACGCAGACACAGGGAGAATGTGCAAAATCCACATACCCAAAGGAGATCGTAATAATTTGGCCAGGGTCTCTATGATTTTCACCTTTACTTCCCTCAAAAAACTAGGATGCATCCCATCAGGACCTGGATTACTTTTCCACTTTGAGGATTTCCATCCTCTTTATCTCTTTTTATCCTATCCAACTTCACTTCTTTCTCTTCCTTCATTGCTATATTAACAGCATCTTCTCATCTGACAAAGAGACGTACAAGTTATTCACTTTGTATCGTAGCTACTGTCTTCGCAAAAACATCCTTTTGGTCCCCACCTTTCCCTTGACCATTCTTTTTCCTTAAATTTAGAGTACCCAATTCATTTTTTCCAATTAAGGGGCAATTTAGCATGGCCAATCCACCTAGCCTGCACATCTTTGGGTTGTGGGGCGAAACCCACGCAAGCACGGGGAGAATGTGCAAACTCCACACGGACAGTGACCCAGAGCCGGGATCGAACCTGGGACCTTGGCACCGTGAGGCAGCAATGCTAACCACTGTGCCACCGTGCTGCTCTCCTTGACCATTCTTTTACCATTTATACGCCAGAATCATAAAATCCCTACAGTACAGAAGGAGGCCATTCAGCCCTTCAAGTTTGCACCGACCCTCTAAAAGATCACCTTACCTAGGCCCACTCCCCTGCCCTACCCCTGTTAACCCATCTAACCTGCAAATCCCTGGACACTAAGGGGTATTTTTTTAGCTTGGCCAATCCACCTAATCTGCACATCTTTGGACTGTGGGAGGAAATCGGAGCACCCAGAGGAAACCCATGCAGACACAGGGAGAATGTGAAAACTCCACACAGTCACCCAAGGCCGAAATTGAACCCGCGTCCCTGGTGGTGTGAGGCACCAGTGCTTACCACTGTACCTCCATGCCGTTCCGTATTTAGGAAATATTTCACATTCCCTTTTATATTAGTCACTAATTCACTCTCATACTTTCTCTCTGCCCTCCTTTTCTATTTTCTCGATCTTCTCCAGTTTATTTATTCAAATCGGTTCTCAACTGTAAATTTTTAAAATTAAATTTAGAGTTCCCAATTATTTTTTTTCCAATTAAGGGGCATTTTAGGGTGGCCAATTCACCTAATCTGCACATCTTTGGGTTGTGGGGGTGAAACCCACTGTTATGGGCCAGGGTTTAGAGAACCCCAAAGTGTATCATGGAGTTCACCTGACCCACAACTTTTAATAGATTGTGGTATGGGGAGCACACGGCTCACTCTACAGGTGTGGTACAGCAGAAATGGAAAAGTATTTTTAAAAAACAAAACAATGTTTATTCTACAAACTCAAGTTAACCTTTTTAAAATAAACAGTGAATATCTTAGCAACCATTAATTCAAAGATAACCCCCAAAGAATACAACACTAAGTAATCCTAAGCTGTCCTTTTAACATCCAAAAGACTTAACAAACCTTTAAACAGTAGCACATTAGGTTCACATTCACTATTGAGAACATTTATAATTCTGAGTTCACCAAATGATCCAGAGATAGTCTTTGGATGGCAGAGATCAACAGGATAGCTCTTTGTTTAACTTCAGCTGCAGCTCACTGGAAAACCCAGACACACCCAAGCTTTTTCTCAAAGTGAAACTAAAAAGCAGAACCAGAGCGCAGCTCCACCCACACTCTGACATCACTGCAGTAACATGAGCAGCCAAATATTTCTTAAAGCGACATTCTCATGACACCACGCAGACACAGGGAGAATGTGCAAACCCCACACAGACAGTGAACCGGGGCTGGGATTGAACCCAGGTCCTCAGCAGTTTCCTAGCTGTAAATAATGACCCTCATTATGCTGTCTTAGTCCTCCTTTTTCTGTTTCATTTTAACCTCTACATCTTTAGTAATCCAAGGGTTAGATTTGGCTGCACTTTCTTTTCTCCTCACTGGAACATTGTTACACCTGTCAATCTTACTCCAATCAATCTGAGCAAGAGCCCTTTTCAATCCACTGAAGCTATCTGTCGTCCAGTTGAGTATTTTCCTGTTTGATGGAACCTTGTCCTTTTTCAGAACTATCCTAAACCTTAAAAAAAAATTTTTTTTAGAGCACCCAATTTATTTTTTCCAATTAAGGGGCAATTTAGTGTGGCCAATCCACTGTAGCCACCTAAAATGGCTGATTCCCGATTAATTTGGCCAAAACTCGATCTAAAATGGCTAACCGAAAAGGCTGATGGGAAAAGCAGCCAACAGCGCACAAACGTACAGCTGCAGACAGAATAGCGTATTCGGCTTTGAGGAAGTCGGCCCAGATCGATACCTGCGACCATTAGCAGTTCATCAACCCAGACATCTGCAGTTTAATCGGCTATCCCCGGGAACAATTGCAACATATTAGCAATTGAATGCTGGACCAGACCTCTCGGCGCCAGCAGAGGCCGAGACAAAGAAAGGTGTACGACCATCCGCCGATCAAGGAATCGCCCCATTATTGAAGCACATCGAGCCAAGTGATTGGGACCAAGTCCAATCACTTGGACCCAGGGTCAAGGTCCGCCCCGAGAGGCGTGCAGAGCCTAGAGAACTATAAGAGTAAGGGGCCAAGTTCAGATCGACCCTTCTCTCCCTTCTTCTCCTGCTCGCAACCTTCGCAAGAACATCGACCAGAAACTGTAAGTTTGATTCCAGCGATCGCTACCCGATAGAGACTCCTAGCCATCGACCCGTATCAGCCTTTTGAATCCCGCAGGCCAGACCCAATTCGATAAACCATTTGTTTCCCTGACCTGGTGGGCCATCCCCAAAAGTTAAGTATTGGCCAGTAGTGGTAGGTTGTGATCTAGAAAGTAGTATTATTGTATAAACATTTATTGCTGCATATAATAAATGACCGTTGATTTTGATCTTACTGAGCGGTGTGCTGTCTTATTAATCATAACTTGAGCTTGAACCACGTGGCGGTATCGGAAAGATACCTGGCGACTCGTATGAGTAAAGGTGACAGAATCAGAGCCAGTAAAACTAAGGCTAATAAGAGCAACATAATTGGCGACTCCGCCGGGACCCGACATAGAAGTGGAAAACCACTCCGGGAGAACCCCAGAAATTTGAATAGAATCCAATTGGAAACAAAAAAAAACACAAGTGTTCAAGCGGTTCTGGTTAATAATTCACAATTCGGAAGTGTGTGTATACATGCGTAACTAACAGGGTTATAAGGTAAAACTGATAGATTTTGTTGCGTCAAAACTGTCGGAAGTCGATATTTTCGGAAATTAACGCAAGCCGTACCCGCATCTACGACACCACCTTAGCCCCCTGTTCCAAATTTGAACATAGCAAGCAGATAGGAGAGATGGCCATGCAGGCAATGCAACGCCTCATGAACGCCGAAGAATTTGCGGTCGCACCGATCAGCAGCATTAAAGTAGGACAGTGTCCCACTTGGGAAGTGGAAATTCGGAAATTTCTACAGGGCAAAGGATGGCCCGTGTGGAGCGGTTTCTGCAATAATGACGACTCAGGTCCCGGAAGTATAGGGCATACTTGGTGGGAGAACATGAGTGAAATTCATAAGAAGAGCTTAGCAAAAGCGCGCAAGCCGATGGCAATCGTGTCCTGTATGGCACAATTGCGAGGCACAGAGGAGGTCGTCAGGACACTCTGGAAAGAAATAGAAGGCATACATCGTACGAGTAAAATTGATGTATGCGAGATGGAAAAAGAGAACCTGGAATTGAAAAGGCAGTTAGAAGCCAAGGACGAAGAGGTGGCTGACTCCAAACGGGGTCACCAGTCTTGTCTGGCGCATTTAAGCAGTTTTCAATCCCAGTATGAGAAGGCTTATCAGGACACGCAGCGTGCAGTCCTGGTTAAGAAAGAGACAGAGAAGCAGGTGAAGACGCTACAGAAGCAATGTAGTGATCTCAAGGCAGCCTTGAGAGCACTCCACGCTGCAACCACGGAACAAAGGCAGAGTACCATAGACCACGCGAAGTGCCGAAAGCAAATTGCAGACCTGCAATCAATGCTTTCTGTCCAAAAAGGATTCCAAGAAACCTTTGGGGAAAGTTTAGAACAGGAAGACGGCCCTGATTGGGAAGAATTGCAGGAGGCAGCGCAGAGATATGTTTAGGGAACATGTGCGCAGGGAAAGCCCCAAAGGAGGAAAGCTCCCCCACCCCCCACACAGCAGGTAGTTCAGGCTCCCATGAACCCGGTAACAACCCACCGCACAGCCACAGCAGATGAGGCGGAAGTCTTATATTCCACCCCCCTCACAGTGACCCAATTACGGGACGCATGTACTAAAATCACACCGTTCCTCCCCGCTTCAGACCCACCATTTCTTTGCGACCATCAAACAACAGGCGACCTTGTACGGCCTGGATGAGAAAGAGCAGGTAAAGCTCATGGTCCTCAGCTTAGACCCATCGGTCGCAGCTGCCCTTCCCGACCCACAGAACGTAGGAGGAGGCACCCTTGCAGAAATGCATACCGCGATCCTGGATGCGATCGGATATAACCAGGGCGACTCCGTAGATGGCCTAAATAAGTGCAGACAGAAAACATCTGAACACCCCACAGCGTTCGCAGGACGCTTGTGGATTCACTTTGAAGCCGTTTTCGGTAACGTAGACTGTGCCCATTTGTCCGCAGACAATATGGCCAAATGGACCCGCACCCTTATCTCCCATGCCACGGAAACAGGACAGAATGTCTGTAGTAATTATGACCCGTCGGAGGAGGCTCATAATGAGAAGTGGGTGGTCAAAAGATTGTCCCGCGTTTGGGAACAGTTGGCTCACAATAAACCCGCCACTAGAACCCCCGAGGAAAAACAAGCCGCCGCAGACGTGCAGGCAGTAAGAACTACTCTTCACAACCCCACCTGGGTAAACGAGGGAAAGAGCAGCCCCCCAGCAAAACCGCAAGAATGCTACAATTCCGGACAGTTGGGACATGTTGCAAAGAATGCAATGCCCCTAAAAAGCCACAGAGAGCCCAACTGACAGGCACTCTCAATAAGAAAAAGGCAGAGCCCATACATAGCGTTAGCGCCCAGTCGGATCGGACAGACTTGACCGGAACGGACTGACGGTGTACAGGCTCCCCCAGTTGGGTCTGCGATACCCTTTGGGATAGGTCAGGCCGACCCGTAGTCGCAGCGAAAGTTAGGGGACAGCCGATCGAGCTTCTCTGGGACACAGGAGGGTCCCGCACCACCTTAAATACCTCCACCCTCGGTAAGGACACGTGGCCCACTACAGCCACTATCACCCTCAGCGGCTTTACAGGCCACTCACAGCAGGGACACATCACAACCCCTGTACCATCCAACTCGGAACCATTAACACAAAATACCCCGTTGTTTTAGTCGACTCGCCCCCAACAGCAGAGCACATTTTGGGGATCGACTTCATGAATTCCCACCACCTATCTTTCGACCCAGTCAACCAGTGTGTCTGGAAGATGGCGAAGTCCGCTAGAGCCCCTGCAACGCTAACCATAGGGGACTATATGAACAAAATTAGCACAGTGGGCGAGTTTTGGTTCAACCCCACCACACTCAGCACGGACCGACAGGTTAGGGCAGTCCTGCTAAAGAACAGGGCAGCATTCGCGACCCACAAGCACGGCTGTGGACGGATGACGGGCTCCATGCAAATAACAGGACCTGACCCTAGACCCCAGAAACAGTACGGATTTCCCCTAGAAGCAGAGGGAGAAATCCTAAAAGTTATAGAGAGCTTATTGGAGCAGGGCGTACTAAGATCGGTAGCCTCAACTAATAATGCCCCGATTTGGCCAGTACGAAAGCCCGACGGATCATGGTGCTTGACCATTGATTATCAAGAACTCAATAAAGTCACCCCCGCAGCAGCCCCCATCGTAGCAACAAGTCCCGAGACCATGCTCAAGCAGGGACTCAATTCCCGCTATTTCACGGTTTTGGACGTCAGTAATGGATTCTGGTCCATTCCATTGGAAAAGGCGTGCCAGTATAAATTTGCCTTCACTTTCAGAGCGCAGCAGTACACGTGGACATGCCTGCCACAAGGCTTCCACAACTCCCCCTCCATTTTCCACCGACAGCTGGCAAATGGACTAGCAAAATTTTCTCGCCCCGAATGTTTGGTACAGTATGTAGACGATCTACTACTGCAGACAGACACAAAGGAAGAGCACATTGAGCTTCTGTCCGAACTCCTGGAATTACTACATTCCATTGGCTGTAAAGTAAACCCCAAAAAGGCCCAGATATTGGAAGAGAAAGTGGTATATTTGGGTACTATTATCACACACGGCAAACGCGAGATCGAGCACAAAAGAATTGACTCGATCGCTAAATTGCCCCTTCCCCAACACGTCTCAACCCTCCGGTCGTTTTTAGGACTGGTTGGCTACTGCCAAAACCACATTGACGGTTTCGCCAGCAAAGCAGCTCCCCTCTCAGACCTGCTAAAGAAAGGAGCCCCCTGGGAATGGCTTCCGCAGCATACGGATGCTGTAGAATCATTAAAACAGGCGCTCACAGCCGCCCCCGCACTACAAGTTCCAGACCCGCTTTCCCCTTACGCAATAGAGGTAGCGACCACAGACCGCACCCTGTCAGCCGTGCTCCTGCAGGAACGGCATGACCAGCTAAGACCCGTGGCTTATGCCTCCCGAATTTTAGATGCTGTGGAGCAGGGATTCTCAGCCTGTGAGAGGCACCTGCTCGAGTTTTCTGGGCAGTCCAGTACTTCTCATACGTTACCGGACTGAACCCCATCACCATTTTGACCGAGCACACCCCACCCAACTTTTACTAGACGGACGACTTAAAGACGGTACCGTCAGCCAAATCCGCGCTGCTAGGTGGACCCTTCTCTTACAAGGACCGGACAGCACAGTAAAACGGACCAAAACACACACATACTTTTTTATTAAAAAATTTGTTTTAAAAAAAAGTTTTTGTTCATTATATTTCAAAAACAGTTATAAAGTAGCCAGGATTTTACATATATATTTTGTTCTTAAACGTCTTCTTGGCATGACAATAGCTCACATCTATTTAGCGCTTTTTAAAAAAAAAAATTTTTTATTCTCCTCCTTTTTCACATTTTCTCCCACATTTACACCCATCAACAATAAACAATAATCAGCAAGATAGGTCAATCCCCATAATAACAACGATCCCATCTGCCCACCAACCCCCAAACCTCAGCCCACATGTTTACATAAACAAATTACAAAAAGGAATCAGGGATTACCCATAGTCACCCTTAATCTACACAGCCCCCCTCCCCCCCCACCCCATCCCCCCAACTAATGTTCGATGTTATCCAGTTCTTGAAAGTGCGTAATAAATAGTGCCCATGACTTGTAGAACCCCTCCGAGCTTCCCCTCAGTTCGAACTTAACCTTCTCAAGGGTCAAGTATTCCAACAGGTCCTCCCGCCACGCCAGGGCACTGGGTGGAGAGGCTGCTCTCCATCCCTGCAGGATCCGCCTTCGGGCGATCAACGAGGCAAAGGCTATGATATCTGCCTCCGCTCCCGTTTCCAACCCTGGAAGGTCCGACACCCCGAATATGGCCTCCTGGGGACCCGGGTCCAGTTTCACACGCACCACCTTGGAAATTACCTGAAACACCTCCTTCCAGTACTCCCCTAGCTTTGGACAGGACCAAAACATATGAACGTGATTCACGGGGCCCCCCCCCGCAACGCTCACACACATCCTCTACTCCTTCAAAAAATCGGCTCATCCTCGCCCTCGTGAGGTGCGCTCTATATACCACCTTCTTCAGCTGTATCAGCCCCAACCTCGCACATGAGGTGGAGGCATTCACTCTCCGGAGCACCTCACACCAGACCCCCTCCTCTATAACCTCTCCCAGCTCTTCCTCCCACTTTGCTTTGATCCCTTCCAGTGGTGCCTTATCCTCTTCCAGAATAGCTCCGTACACCGCTGACGCTGCCCCCTTCTCCAGTCCTCTTGTCGTCAACACCTCTTCCAGCAATGTGGAGGCCGATTCCTCCAGGAAGCTCTATCTCCTTTCTGGCAAAATCTCAAACCTGCATGTATCTAAACATTTCTCCCTGCTCCAGCTCATACTTCGCTTCCAGCTCCTTCAATCCTGCAAACTGACCCCTAAGAAACAAATATTTTAGCGTCTTAATCCCCTTCTCTTCCCATTTTCGAAAATTTCCATCCCACCTCCCTGGCTCAAATCAGTGGTTCCCCCGAATCGGCATTTCCCTTGACCCTAACCCCAACCCGAAGTGTTGGCGAAACTGCCTCCAGATTTTCAATGAAGCTATTATTACCGGACTCCCTGAATATTTCCCCGGAGCCATCGGAAGCGGCGCTGTTGCAAGTGCCTTCAGCCCCGACTCCCTGCACAAACTCTCCTCCATTCTGATCCACTGAGAATCCACCCCTCTGACCCAGCTCCGCACTTTCTCCACATTCGCCGCCCAGTAGTAGTACAACAAGTTCGGGAGACCCAAACCCCCTGCCTGCCTTCCCCTCTGTAGCAGCACCTTTCTCACTCTGGCCACCTTCCCTCCCCATATAAATGAGGTAATCCTTCCCTCAATCTCCCTGAAAAAAGTCTTTGGCAGGAAAATCGGTAGGCATTGAAAAATAAACAGGAATCGCGGCAACACATTAATTTTAACCGCCTGTACCCGACCTGCCAGTGACAGAGGAAGGCCGTCCCACCTTGCCAGATCGGCTTTCACTCTCCCCACCAAACTAGTGATGTTGTACCTGCGAAGCCGCCCCCACTCCCGGGCAACCTGCACCCCCAGATACCTAAAATGAGTCCCTGCTCTACGGAATGGCAGCCCCCCCACCCCTGCCCCCACCCCCGGCCGAGACACCACAAAGTACTCACTCTTGACACACACATACTTAACGGACAATCTACAGTACCCCGGAACCCCCCATGAGTGTGAAATCATCTCGCCCCACCATAATACAGGCCCCTTTATCGTGAAAACACCCCCCAGAAAACTAGTCACTCCATCTCAAAGCCCCCCTCACCCGGACACGTGAGATCCCATTAGGATCTATGTGGATGGATCTTCCACGGTCCTGGATGGGCAACGCATAACAGGTTGTGGGATTTATGTGGAGGACGCGCAGGGACGCGCCCTCGAGGAAATCGCATTAAAATTACCCGGGCACTTAGGCGCGCAGGCAGCAGAGCTTGCGGCCATCGCTTACATTATAGAGCACCCAGATTCCTTCCCAGGCCCAGCAGACATATATTCAGACAGTCTATACGTGTGCAACAGCCTCACTGAATTTCTACCCCTCTGGGAAACAAGAGGATTTGTTTCCGCGGATGGGAAACCCCTCCCCTCAGCCCCATTACTCCGCCATATTTTACAAAAAGCCAAGGACCGGACCTTTGGCATTATAAAAGTCCGCAGCCACCATCGTTCCTCCCCCCCTGGAAATGTAAAAGCCGACGCACTGGCTAAGGCAGGATCCAGGCATGGGTACTTTTGGAAGCCCCCCGAAAGCGCCCCAGTGAGTGGGCCAGTGAGTGCAGTTCAGGTCACGCAGACTTGGATCGAGGATCTAGTGGAGGCCCAGAAGCAGGATAGCGCTCTCACTGAGATCGTGAAAGGGAAGTTTCCAGCCTCATACGAGAGGTACAGAAATACGATAACCACACATGACGGTGTGGTGTTGAAAGACACCCTTTATGTAGTTCCGAAGCAGGATAGGAACCAAGTAATCTGTTTATTCCATGATGGTCATGGGCACCAGGGAATCGATCCCACCGCAGCCCACCTCAAACAGCCTTGTTGGTGGCCAAATCTCAAAGAGGATGTATCCCATTACATTGAGAATTGCCTCATCTGTGCTCAGAACAACCCAGATAAGATATGCCAAAAAGGCACAACTCAGCCACACCCGACCCGTTAATGGCCCCTGGACTAACCTCCAGATCAATTTTATAGGTCAATTGCCCCCTTGCAGGAATGGTTATAAATATGTTCTGGTGGTCATAGACACTTTTACAAAGTGGGTGGAAGCATTCCCAACCCGCACCAACACTGTGAAAACCACAGCCAAGATCCTAACACACCACATCTTTACAAGATGGGGACTCCCCCGCAGTATTGAGTCGGACCAAGTATCTCATTTTACTGGACGGGTCATGCAGAACGTCCTCACGATATTTGGCATAACCCAAAAATTTCACATTGCGTACCACCCACAGTCGAGTGGTATAGTGGAGCGCATGAATCGGACCCTAAAAAACACCCTTAGGAAAATGGTCCAGCAGAACAACACCACTTGGGACTCAGTCCTCCCGTTTGCGCTGATGTTTTTGCGTAACACAATTTCTACTTCCACAGGTTACACCCCACACACCCTCATGACCGGACGCCCCATGAAAGGGACAGAGTATTTGTTGGGTTTAGACCTGACCAGCCCTGAAGTTACGGCCCTCACCCACTAGAAAGCCGTTGAGCAATTACTTGCGTATGTAAAAATGGCTCAGTTAGCAGCCGCTGTTAAACTGGGCACTAAAAGAAAACAGAGCAAGGCCTGCTTTGATAAGGCAGTGCATACAACAGAATATGAGATAGGACAGCAAGTGATGTTGTCGGTATACAATCCCAGCACATTTCTGTCTCCAAAATACTCAGGTCCGTACTCCATTACGGATAAAGTAAGCCCATCGGTATACAAAATAAAATACCCAAATGGTAAGACTGCGTGGTTTCATATTAACCAGTTAAAGGCTTATGGAGCACAGTCAAACCACGCACACCACGTCATGCTTGACGCAGCAGACCACACCCCGCCCACAGCCCACGTAACCAGACCAACCCCCACCACGTCCAACCCAGACACGGACTCGCCCCCGACTCCACCCCCAAAATATACACTCCGCCCCGGAATGCCCACAGACTGCAGCAGCAGAGACAGCGACTGTGACTCAGACGATGGTCCCAGCACGCCGCCCTACCATTCCCATGCAACCGGACCCACACCCAGCGCCTCCGATTTCGACTCCAGTGATCCCTTCATGATCACTTTTCTAAATAAACCCCACCACCGACCACCGAACCCCACGGACGACCCCGACTTTGTCCCCACCCAACTCGACAAGACGCATTGGCACCGCGACAACTCCTACAGACTCGGCCGCAATGGCGAGAGCAACCCCAACTCACACCAAGCAGCCCTTTCCACCCTAGTTCACTCCAGAGTTTGGCACCAGGGAGAAGGTGACGACCTCGGGTCTGACTCCCAAGCCGCCAACCCCTTTGCGATACTGTTCGCAACAGAGAACTGAGGTGTCCACATGATGATTAAAAGGAGACACTTGGGAAAAGTGTTGTCCTTCCTGATGGAACCTGCAGGATCTTTTGTGTTGTTCGTACGTTTGTTTAAGTGTTGTTCGTCCGACAGGATAATTTTTCCACCCGCTTGTTCAGCGGGACCAGCTTATCAGCAGATACCTGGTCAACAGACCAGATGCTTGTTCAGCGGTACCAACTTATCTGCAGATACCTGGTCACACCAGACGCTTGTTCAGCGGAACTAGCTTGTCTGCAGACACTTTAGCTGATACCCGTTCGGGTACCAGACGCCCGTTCTGATTCAAGGGTAGAAGCACAGCACCAACCCCACCACGATGAATACATTTTTGCCCGTTCTTTGGTTGCTCAGGCAGTGGAGAAACGGCGTGAGACCCGCCCTGCCTGGGGACCCCCCCGTTGGTCAAAAACGCTCGGGTAGGGGAGATACGGCATTGGTAGCCGTCCTACCCAGAGACTCCATCCAAATCTTACCCGTCGCGGCACATACGCACCTCATTCGACCTTTTCCTTTCAAAACAGTTTTATTTATTTAGGCAACCTTTGGGTTGCTGCCAAATGCTATTTACATCCAGGAACATTTGGATGATAAATCAGCACTGGTCCTCCATTGGAAAGTGTTCCGTGTCCTTACATTTGTTTTGAAAAAAAAAATGAGGGAGTCACATAGTGACCAATTATAAGGGAATAATTGGCCCCGAAGGACAGACACACTAACATACCAGATATTGTACCAAGATAGTTACAGATACTATGCTTGATTTACATAACACCAGAAGCTCCAGGATCGGAGAAAACAGAACACAAAGAAAGGAAAAGAAACAGGACAGCCATGAGGACTTCTCTCATCGTGATCAAAATTTTTATGATGAACATTTGGTTGCGCGGGAACGCGGACCCCATTACTCCAAACCCCCCTGCCGTTAATGTTTCACTGCCCCGCAGTACCGAGGGCCCAGTCACCAGCCACGCTGCATTATACTGGTGTGCCAGGTTCATAACCTGGTACTCCCTGTCTTACGTAATTGAAGCACTGTTAGTGTTGGCAATACTCTGCTGTGCAGTGCAGACTATGCGCCTCCGCAAGTGGAGAAGAAGAGCGTACCGTGCTCGAACCCCGGTATATCGGATCCGATCCCCTATATTCGGGTATGACCAGACCCCCGCGACCTATAATACAAAAATAAAGAACAAGCACTTGCGTTTTTCTGTAAATAAAAGATGTACAAAACTTGCATTAACAAAAAAAATGTATGATCCTGAGCTTGACTGCCAAGCCAGGAAAGAGTATATTGAATGTTATGATTGTTGTTGTACGTTTAGGAAGATAGGATAATGCAATATTTGACGAGTACAGTGTATTTAGGTAAAATTAGAGGTTCCAAGTTTATTTTTTTTATAAATGCATGCCCCTGCCTGACATAGCGCCCTTAGAATTGCTTAGGTAAAACAATTTCTGTGCATAGCTAGGGTCAGAGTAGTGGCCATGTAGGGGGTGTCCCCCCCAGTCAGGAAACGGAAAGGACAAAATTTAGGTGATCCTTCACGCTTCGCGTTAGGATCACAAGTAGGGAATGTAGCCACCTAAAATGGCTGATTCCCGATTAATTTGGCCAAAACCCGATCTAAAATGGCTAACCGAAAAGGCTGATGGGAAAAGCAGCCAACAGCGCACAAACGGACAGCTGCAGACAGAATAGCGTATTCGGCTTTGAGGAAGTCGGCCCAGATCGATACCTGCAACCATTAGCAGCTCATCAACCCAGACATCTGCAGTTTAATCGGCTATCCCCGGGAACAATTGCAACATATTAGCAATTGAATGCTGGGCCAGACCTCTCGGCGCCAGCAGTGGCCGAAACAAAGACAGGTGAACGACCACCCCCCAATCGAGGAATCGCCCCATTATTGGGGCATGTCGAACCCAGTGATTGGGAACAAGTCCAATCACTTGGGACTCAGGGTCAAGGTGCGCCCCGAGAGGCGGGAAGCCCCTGGCCCCTATAAAAATAGGGGCCAAGTTCAGATCGACCCTTCTCTCCCTTCTTCTCCTGCTCGCAACCTTCGCAAGAACATCGACCAGAAACTGTAAGTTTGACTCCAGCGATCGCTACCCGATAGAGACTCCTAGCCATCGACACGTATCAGCCTTTTGAATCCCGCAGGCCAGACCCAATTCGATAAACCATTTGTTTCCCTGACCTGGTGGGCCATCCCCAAAAGTTAAGTATTGGCCAGTAGTGGTAGGTTGTGTTCTAGAAAGTAGTATTATTGTATAAACATTTATTGCTGTATATAATAAATGACCGTTGATTTTGATCTTACTGAGCAGTGTGCTGTCTTATTAATCATAGCTTGAGCTTGAACCACGTGGCGGTATCGGAAAGATACCTGGCGACTCGTATGAGTAAAGGTGACAGAATCAGAGCTAATAAAACTAAGGCTAATAAGAGCAACACCACCTAGCTTGCACATCTTTGGGTTGTGGGGGTGAAACCCACGGAGAATGTGCAAACTCCACACGGACAGTGACCCAGAGCCGGAATCGAACCTGGGACCTCAATGCCGTGAGGCCGCACTGCTAACCCACTGTGCCACCGTGCTGCCCTAGAACTATCCTAAACCTGATGCTATTAAGCAGAATGGAGTTTAAAAGAATGAGGAATACTTTACAAATATAACATTCTTAGCGGGCTTGACAGGGTAGATGCTGCGAGGTTGTTTCAAGCAGAGTCTCAGGATAAGGGTTTAACCAGTTAGCAGTGAGAAATGTCTTCAGTCAGAGGGAAATGAATCCTTGGAATTCTCTACCCCAGAACTTTGTGGATGCTCAAGTCATTGGGTACGTGCAAGGCTGGGATCGATAACATTTTGGGCATGAAGGGACTCAAAGGACAGGATCTTCTCACCATTTCCACCAGTGGGACCTTCTGGTCCTGCTGACAGCAATCCCCCTGCCGTAGGTTTTCCAGCGGCGGAGGGTGTGAACAATGGGAAGCTCTGTTAACAGTGACGGGACCAGATGATCCCACCTGAGAGCCAATGGCAGTCCACCTCCTCCCCTACAAAACATGCCGCGCGGTTGGTGGTGGGGAGTGGGGCCGAGGCGGGGGGGGCAGAAAGCCCCACCCAATAGATATGGAGACTGAACAGGAAGGTGCAGTTGAGATAGAAGGTTAACTATGATTTAATAGAATGGTACACTTGAGCATCTGTATGGCCTCCTCCCGCTTCCATTTCTTACCGGCTTATTACTGATCCCCAAATGCTCTCTTACTAAAGGTTATCCACTTGCCCCACTTCATGTTCCAGTACCAAATCCTGTACAGTATCTCTGCTTGTAAGGTTATAGAAACACACAAATTAAGAATTTTTCATATACACATTTCAGGAATTCCCCCCTCACTTTGTAATTTCCACTATTTACTGTATTGTTTACCATATATTAGGACAAAGTGAAAGAAACCTCCTACTGCATTGCAACCTAAATGTGGCTGCTTAAAATCAGAGTCAAATATTACGTTTCTTGATGATTTCAAAGCCAGGGTGGGGGACAAGCACATCCTTTGGCTGAAATCCATTGGAAAGAAAGGAGTTTAAAAGCCCAATTTCAACAGTGCCTCCTTATCGTGAGCATGATCATGTGGTCATTAATACCCTTTCCTGTCAAAAAAAGGTTTCAAGATATCTTGGCAATTTCCAAGATTGAAGTACCGGCACTTAATAGACTATGAGATAGTCAGGATCAGGGATTGAAAAGATTTGTACATACATGTACTATGGCTAATTACTGGACAGACCACTGTCTCATTAGCTCACTATTTGCACTTGAGAGTGGGCCCTAAAATGAATTAGAAGCTGTGATAGGTACAGAGAAGATTTGACGTTTCTGCTCTATCAAACTACACCCAGCTGAAGGAATTTCATGCAAAAATCAATCTTAAACTATCGGCATTTGGGCGGCATGGTGGCGCAGTGGTTAGCACTGCTGTCTCATGGCGCCGAGGACCCGCGTTAGATCTGGGCCCCGGGTCACTGTCCGTGTGGAGTTTACACATTCTCCCCGTGTCTGCATGGGTCTTACCCCCACAACCCAAATATGTGCAGGGTAGGTGGATTGGTCATGCTAAATTGCCAGTTAATTGGAAATAAAATAAATTGGGCCCATTAAATTTATAAAAGTAAATAAAATAAAATATCGGCAACACCATTAATCAACATCCAAGATGACTGGAAAACATTGAAATCCATCATCATTCATATATGCCAAGAAATCCTCTGATAGCAAGCACCAAGACTGGTTTCATGAGAGTGATATGGAAATATGCAAACAAACCCATTGTTTGTAAATGGACAGCTTTCAAAACCTAACAACAGGTTAGAATCTCCACAGAAGAAAAGCTTGGCCCCATACAGCCAAAGCTAAGTTCAAAGAAGAACCCGAGATTTGAGGAACAAATGGTGGACAGCGAAGGCTCAGGAAATTCAGTTCCTGGCTGACATGCATGGCACCTTCTTCACCTTTTACAAAGAATCAAAGATATATATGTATCCTCAACAAACAGATTAACACTGGTAAAATCCGAAGATGGCAAGACTCTCCTCAAAGACATGGACATTATCAATACCTGCTGGAATGAGCACTTTGTCGAACTACTCAATCAGACTCCACTGTGGGCATGCACCTGCAGGAGAACCTCCCACAACATAACCTCAAAACTGAGCTAGACTATATCCATAAAGTGATAACTGCAGTCAACCAAATGAAAAACAATAAAGCCTCTGGTTGTGACATTATCTCAGTGGAGTACTAAAAAATAGAGAAGATACTCTGGCAAAATTAAGACATTTCAAGTGACCTTATAGATACCATGATGATCCCAATCGTCAGGAAAATAGAGTAAATGAACTATACCGACTTCAAGGGCACATTATTCTCATGGCGGCGAGGACCCGGGTTCGATCCCGTCTCCGGGTCACTGTCCGTGTGGAGTTTGCACATTCTCCCCATGTTTGCGATGGCCTCACCCCACAACCCAAAGATGTGCAGGCTAGGTGAATTGGCCACGCTAAATTGCCTTTAATTGGAGAAAAAAATAATTGGGTACTCTAAATTTATTAAAAAACTGTTCTCCGAGAAACAGTTATCCCAATGCTAACCTGTAGACTCTAGCGGAAACATTTGTTTGCATTGTGCCAATTCAAGTCACTGAACCACAGAGGGAGATATTATTCCAGATGACCTAAAGCTTGGTCAAAAGAGGTTGGGAAGCTGAAGGCACAACTGTCGTTGTTGGAATGAAGGAATGCCCAGAATTTTCAGAGCCCAGAGATCTCATAGTGTTGTAGGGCTGGAGGTTACAGAGATAGGGAGGAGTGAGGCACTGGAGGGCTTTGAAAACAAAGATGAGAATTGCTGGCCCCTTTCATTGCTTTCCCTATCTTTCCTGAATATGTTGTAGCCAGGAATATTAAGTCCATGATCCTTGCCTTCTGTTAACCAGGTTCTATCATTGCCACTATATCGTAGTCCCATGTGGCAACTTGTGCCTGCAGCTCAGCAGAAGTATTTACCATGCTTTGGGCATTTATGTTTGCATCTCACATTTGCCCCTTTGATGTTTTCTGTTTCTGAACTATTCTTTACTCTTGCCATCGGCATTAATTAACATACTGGATTCACCCGAGGAAGGAGCAGCGCTCCGAAAGCAGGGAGGTTATGCCAGAACCATGTGCAGCACCTTTCCGACCATTGCATGGCATGAAGGTCTGGTTGTGGATGGCACAGAGATCTGCAAGGATGTCGCCATAAGGAGGAGTGGCGAATTAGCTATGAGGAAAGACTGGATAGCCTGGGGTTGTTTTCTTTGGAACAGAGAAGGTTGAATGGGAGAGGTTTTGCGGGTTGGTATAACATTATGAGGGGCCTGGACAGAGCGCACTGGGAGGGCCATTAGCAGAGGGACGGACAACCCGGCGTTACAGACTTCAAGCTGCAAAGTGTGGTTAAGTTGGACAGAAATATTGGGTCGGCACAGAAATAAGGGGCCGAATGGCGGTAAGGTGTCTCGGTGGGTGTGAAGGCGGTTACCATGGCGACGCCCGGGTATTATGGGATGCGCGGCCCCTCCCCCCCCCCCCCGGCGCAGGACGCGCAGGCGCGGTGAGGGCGGGATGGCGGCGGGACGATGCTGACGGTTGGGATCACAGGCGGCGCCGAGCAGCAGCGACACGGCCATGGCCAGGCTGGCCGACTACTTCGTGCTGGTGGGCTACGACCACGACAAGCGCGGTGAGTGTGCGGCCTGGGCCCAGGATGGCGGGGGTGACCACCCTCAGCGAGCGACCGCCTACTGAGCTCCGAGAACTGGCCGGCTCCACACCGCGGCCCCCGGAGTGATCGGAGGCCCCGGGGGAGGGGAAGGGGGCGTGGGGGTGTAGAGGGAGGAGTGAGACTGGAGTGGGTGGGGGTGGAGTGAGGACTGAGACTTGGGAGGGTAGAGGGAGGAGTGAGACTGGAGGGGGTGGGGGTAGAGGGAGGAGTGAGACTGGAGGGGGTGGGGGTAGAGGGAGGAGTGAGACTGGGGAGGGTAGAGGGAGGAGTGAGACTGGAGGGGGTGGGGGTAGAGGGAGGAGTGAGACTGGGGAGGGTAGAGGGAGGAGTGAGACTGGAGGGGTAGAGGGAGGAGTGAGACTGGAGGGGGTGGGGGGTAGAGGGAGGAGTGAGACTGGGGAGGGTAGAGGGAGGAGTGAGACTGGAGGGGTAGAGGGAGGAGTGAGACTGGAGGGGGTGGGGGTAGAGGGAGGCATGAGACTGGAGGGGGTGGGCGTAGAGTGAGGAGTGAGATTGGGGAGGGTAGAGGGAGGAGCGAGACTGGAGGGGGTTGGGGTAGAGGGAGGAGAGAGACTGGTGAGGGTAGAGGGAGGAGTGAGACTGGAGGGGGTGGTGGCAGAGGGAGGAGTGAGACTGGAGGGGTAGAGGGAGGAGTGAGACTGGAGGGGGTGGGGGTAGAGTGAGGAGTGAGACTGGGGAGGGTAGATGGAGGAGCGAGACTGGAGGGGGTGGTGGTAAAGGGAGGAGAGAGACTGATGAGGGTAGACGGAGGAGTGAGACTGGAGGGGTGGAGGTAGAGAGGAGCGAGACTGGAGGGGGTGGGGTAGAGGGAGGAGCGAGACTGGAGGGGGTAGAGGGAGGAGTGAGACTGGTGAGGGTAGAGGGAGGAGTGAGACTGGTGAGGGTAGAGGGAGGAGTGAGACTGGACGGTAGAGGGAGGAGTGAGACTGGACGGTAGAGGGAGGAGTGAGACTGGACGGTAGAGGGAGGAGTGAGACTGGACGGTAGAGGGAGGAGTGAGACTGGGCAGGGTAGAGGGAGGAGTGAGACTGGGCAGGGTAGAGGGAGGAGTGAGACTGGGCAGGGTAGAGGGAGGAGTGAGACTGGGCAGGGTAGAGGGAGGAGTGAGACTGGGGAGGGTAGAGGGAGGAGCGAGACTGGAGGGGGGTTGGGGTAGAGGGAGGTGAGAGACTGGAGGGGGTGGGGGTAGAGTGATGTGTGAGATTGGAGGGGGTAGAGGGAGGAGTGAGACTGGTGAGGGCAGAGGGAGGAGTGAGACTGGTGAGGGTAGAGGGAGGAGTGAGACTGGAGGGGTAGAGGGAGGAGCGAGACTGGAGGGGGTGGGGATAGAGGGAGGAGCAAGACTTGAGGGGGTGGGGTAGAGGGAGGAGTGAGACGGGGGTGGGTAGAGGGAGGAGCGAGGCTTGAGGGGGTGGGGTAGAGGGAGGAGTGAGACTGGAGGGGTAGAGAGAGGATAGAAACTGGAAGGGATGAGGGGTAAAGCGAGAACGTGGGGTGAGGTGAGAGAGAGAACGTGGGGTGAGGCGAGAGAGAGAGAGCACGGGGTAAGGCGAGAGTGAGCGCGCGGGGTGAGGCGAGAGTGAGCGCGCGGGGTGAGGCGAGAGTGAGCGCGCGGGGTGAGGCGAGAGAGCGCGCGCGGGGTGAGGCGAGAGAGAGAGCGCGCGGGGTGAGGCGAGAGAGAGAGCGCGCGGGGTGAAGCGAGAGAGAGCGCGCGGGGTGAGGCGAGAGAGAGCGCGCGGGGCGAGGCGAGAGAGCCCGCGCGAGGCGAGAGAGCGCGCGCGGGGTGAAGCGAGAGAGAGCGCGCGGGGTGAGGCGAGAGAGAGAGCGCGGGGCGAGGCGAGAGAGGGCACGCGGGGCGAGGCGAGAGAGAGCGCGCGGGGCGAGGCGAGAGAGCCCGCGCGGGGCGAGGCGAGAGAGCGCGCGCGGGGCGAGGCGAAAGAGAGCGCGCGGGGTGAGGCGAGAGAGAGCGCGCGGGGTGAGGCGAGAGAGAGCGCGCGGGGTGAGGCGAGAGAGAGCGCGCGGGGTGAGGCGAGAGAGAGCGCGCGGGGTGAGGCGAGAGAGAGCGCGCGGGGTGAGGCGAGAGAGAGCGCGCGGGGTGAGGCGAGAGAGAGCGCGCGGGGTGAGTAAATAAATAAATAATCTTTAATGTCACGAGTAGGCTTACATTAACACTGCAATGAAGTTACTGTGAAAAGCCCCTAGTCGCTACATTCCGACGCCTGTTCGGGTACACAGGAATAAGGAGAGAGATAGAGAGAGAGCGCGCGGGGTGAGGAGAGAGGAAGACAGCGCGCGGGGTGAGGAGTGAGAGAGAGAACATGGGGCGAGGAGTGAGTGAGAGAGAGCGTGGGGTGAGGAGCGAGTGAGAGAGCGCGGGGTGAGGTGCGAGTGAGCGAGAGCGCGGGGAGAGAAAGAACGCTCGTCGGAGAGAAGGAGCAAAAGGCCGCAGGTCGGGGAGAGCGAGAGAGACGGGGCGCACGTTGGAGACTAGGAGGGAGAGAACGTCGGGGGGGGGTAGGGAGGGAGAGAGAGCGCCGGGGTAGGGAGGGAGCGAGAGAGAGCGTTGGGGGTAGGGATGGAGGGAGAGGTCGTCGGGGAGAGCCCCTGGGAGAGGGAGCTAGGGAAGGAGGGGGAGATCTTGCCGTGGAGAGGGGCGGCGGCGGGAGAGAGTGTTTGGATAGGGTGGGGGGGGGGGGTGGTTGGTGGGAGGGCAGGAGAGAGTGGTTGGGGAGGGAGGGCGGGAGAGTGGTTGGGAGGGATGATCGACAGCAGAGTGGTTGGGGAGGGAGGGAGAGAGTGGTTGGGGAGGGAGGGAGAGAGTGGTTGGGGAGGAAGAGAAAGAGTGGTTGGGGAGGGAGGGAGGACGGGAGAGTGTTTGAGGAGGGAGAGAGGGAGTGTTTCGGGAGGAGGGAGGGAGCGAACGGTTGGGGAGGGTGGTAGTGGTTGGGGAGGCAGGGCGAGAATGGTTGGGGAAGGAGAGGGAGTGAGTGTGGCGGCTATTAGCGTGTGGTGGGGGCGAGTGAACGAGTGTGTGGTGGGGGCGAGTGAACGAGTGTGTGGTGGGGGCGAGTGAACGAGTGTGTGGTGGGGGCGAGTGAACGAGTGTGTGGTGGGGGCGAGTGAACGAGTGTGTGGTGGGGGCGAGTGAACGAGTGTGTGGTGGGGGCGAGTGAACGAGTGTGTGGTGGGGCGAGTGAACGAGTGTGTGGTGGGGGCGAGTGAACGAGTGTGTGGTGGGGGCGAGTGAACGTGTGTGTGGTGGGGGCGAGTGAACGAGTGTGTGGTGGGGGCGAGTGAACGAGTGTGTGGTGGGGGCGAGTGAACGAGTGTGTGGTGGGGGCGAGTGAACGAGTGTGTGGTGGGGGCGAGTGAACGAGTGTGTGGTGGGGGCGAGTGAACGAGTGTGTGGTGGGGGCGAGTGAACGAGTGTGTGGTGGGGGCGAGTGAACGAGTGTGTGGTGGGGGCGAGCGAACGAGTGTGTGGTGGGGGCGAGCGAACGAGTGTGGTGGGGGCGAGCGAACGAGTGTGTGGTGGGGGCGAGCGAACGAGTGTGTGGTGGGGGCGAGCGAACGAGTGTGTGGTGGGGGCGAGCGAACGAGTGTGTGGTGGGGGCGAGCGAACGAGTGTGTGGTGGGGGCGAGCGAACGAGTGTGTGGTGGGGGCGAGCGAACGAGTGTGTGGTGGGGGCGAGCGAACGAGTGTGTGGTGGGGGCGAGCGAACGAGTGTGTGGTGGGGGCGAGCGAACGAGTGTGTGGTGGTGGCGAGCGAACGAGTGTGTGGTGGGGGCGAGCGAACGGGTGTGTGGTGGGGGCGAGTGAACGGGTGTGTGGTGGGGGCGAGTGAACGAGTGTGTGGTGGGGGCGAGTGAACGAGTGTGTGGTGGGGGCGAGTGAACGAGTGTGTGGTGGTGGCGGCGAGTGTGTGGTGGGGGCGAGTGAACGAGTGTGTGGTGGGGGCGGCGAGTGTGTGGTGGGGGCGAGTGAACGAGTGTGTGGTGGGGGCGAGTGAACGAGTGTGTGGTGGGGGCGAGTGTGTGGTGGGGGCGAGTGAACGAGTGTGTGGAGGGGGCGAGTGAACGAGTGTGTGGAGGGGGCGAGTGAACGAGTGTGTGGAGGGGGCGAGTGAACGAGTGTGTGGTGGGGGCGAGTGAACGAGTGTGTGGTGGGGGCGAGTGAACGAGTGTGTGGTGGGGGCGAGTGAACGAGTGTGTGGTGGGGGCGAGTGAACGAGTGTGTGGTGGGGGCGAGTGAACGAGTGTGTGGTGGGGGCGAGTGAACGAGTGAGTGGTGGGGGCGAGTGAATGGTAGGGGGAGTGGGAAGAGAATGAGGCATCCAGAGAGGTGCTCTCGGGGGTGGGGGGGAAAGAGGCAGGGAGCTGCTGGGACGTGGAGCAGAGGCAGCATTGTTGGAAAGGAGATAAAAAGAGGCTGAATTGCGTGAGAGCAGGGAGGAATAAATGTGTGAGACAGAGGTGGGAGAGACACGGGGAAACGAGGAGAGAGACACTGGGAGTTGAGTGGGGCAATGGAGGAAAAAACAGGGAGAGCAAAGAAAGGAGAGAGGCATGAGTCGAGTGGGAAAGGGCGAGAAAGGAGGGCTAGAGAAAGAGGTGGACAGAGGGAGAGCAAGGGGTGGGGGGGGGAGGGGAGTAGGATGGGAATATGGGCTTGGGAGAGAGGGACAAGGGTTTGAGCTGGAGGCACGAGTGATTTGAATGAGCTGAGTGGTGGAAGGAAGGGAGAGATACTGAGATAGGCGGAGTGAAGTGGAAAAGCGAGAGATGGGTGGGGGGCAGAGGGTGGATGGTGTGAGGTGCATGGAGGGGGAATAGGGAGAGATGAGAATTGATCTGCATTAGTATAGAGGCAGATGGGGAACATGAGGTCAATAGATGTTGAATATAGGTGCAAGGAATTTGCTGAGTTGGTGTGGAGTAAAAGGTGTGTATCAGAGAATGAGAGATAGTGTGAGTGTTGAGGGTGGGATTGAATTCTGGTATAAGGTGGAACGGGGAAGTGAAGTAATGTCATAGATTTAATGGTCAGATCAGCCTGTTTGTGGGGTGTAATCTGTAACATGATTTTATATGCTGAGAGAGCAACTTGTGCACATGAGAGCAAATTTATAAATATGTGGGGTAAATAAATTGAAATGTGCTTTGCAGTTGTTAGAATATATCAATCTACGTTGCCTTGATTATCCATTAGTATACCACTGGATTTAATGAGTGGTAACCCTGGAGTGTACTGATCGGGTTGTCTGTTGTATACCATCTACATAATTGATTCTGGTGTGTGCTATAGTTTCGGCATGGTCAAATCTAAATTTGTGTCATTAACCTGGTGGGCATGAAAGGACTTCTTAGCTAGTCCCTTGGTTTCGTGGATGACTTCCGCTCCAGTTCGACGGCTTCTGAGATTGTTAATAACTCCATTGCACGATCTGCAGATCGTGCTTGAAGGGTTGGGTAGATGGGTTTGTGTGCTCCAATGGACTCGTTGCTTTTGCACCTACACACTCGACAAAGTCTCTGTGTTTGGTACCTTCCTGAATGAACCTTCTCCATTTTGGTTGGTCAGGAACCAGGGGTCTCCGATCAGGGATGCTCTGAGGATATGGGAGCCTATATATTTATTGTCATACTAGACTTCCAGAAAGCACTTGGTAAAGTTCTGCACACAAGGCCATTAGTAAAAATAAAAGCGTGCAAATTTGGACATCACCATGTGATCCGGGTCAGTGATTGGTAAGGAAGTTGGAGGCAGAGCAGGGACAAAGGGAGCATTTGCTGATTAGTGCAATGTGACAAGTGATGTTCCCCAGGGCAGGATTTCTCAACTGGGAGTAGGGGGTCCACAGCCTCCAAAGGAGGTGTCTTCTGGGATTTAGAAGGAAATGAGAAAAATACACTGGTTTGTAAAAACAGCTTCAGGCTGGTGACTTCAGTCCCTACTTGGATCTCCTGACCTGTGCATTGACACTACTGGCAGCTCACTGAGCAGACAGGCAGCATGATCTCTGGGTGCTGTACCAAAGAGGCATCATGGATAGGCCTGATTCTTCTCGCCCAATACTAACTCATAGCTACGATTTCAACCTGCCAGGATTGTCCTGGAGTCATTGTAAAACATTAATCTGGAGACAGAACAGTTTGGGTTGAGGGGAAGAAATCATAAAGGTCTTTTAAAAACAAAAGATGTATTTTTTAATCAGTTTCATCTTGCACTTTTGTTTATTAGTTGTACAAGTATTGGAAAGGACGCAATAAGGCTGGTTTACTATCAGAGTATCAGCACTGGTTGTTGTGTCTGGCACAATCTGAGTGAGTCGGTGAATTTGAGGGCAAGAGCTGGATCCATCAGGTATTTGACGTTCAGGTGGAGGGAAGCAGTAAGTGGATGAGCATAAGAGTAGTACTAGGGCAGCAGCAGCAGTAATGAGTCGGAGGGGCTCTGAGAGACTATTTATTTAGCAAAAATACTTGCTACAGGCACCTGTGGAATTTTTATAACACTGGAGGGGGGTTTCCAAAATGGAAAGAATCCCTGCTGCAGGGATCTGTACTGGGGCACTGGCTTTTCACCATATGTATCAACAGAGCTGTGTATTTAAGTATACAGATGGCACCAAGTTAGGAGGGACAGTGGGTTATGTAGATGGAAGCAGGAAGTTGTAAAGGGACATTGACATATGTCTCCGTGAGCTGGAAAATCTGGCAGATGGAGTTTAGTGTGAGGAAGTGCAAGATTCTCCACTTTGGGTTCAAGAATGACAAGGAATATTTTTTAAATAGCAAGGAGCTGGAAACTGGCAAAAAAACAAGAGAACTGGGTGTCCATGTACCCAACCTGCTAAAAGCTTTTAAACAGGTACAAAAATTTATATAGCTAATGAAATGTTGGCCTTTATTCAGGGGATCGAGTTTGAAAATGCGTAATCTTTGTTTCAGTTGTGCAGAGTCTTGTTCAGACCCCACCTGGGCTACTATGCTCCATTTTTGGCACTGCTTCAAAAGAAGGATATATTGGCCTTGGAGAGGATACAGCCCAGATTCACTAGACTTATAGTCGGGCTTAAAGTGCTAAAGAGTAACAGGTTGCATAGATGAGGCTAGGATTCTCTTGTGTGTAGAAAGTTGAGGGGTAATCAAATTTGGGTGCTTCCAATGGTAAAATGATTCCATAGGGTACTAGAAGCTATTTCCTCTGTTAGGGGAATTCAGAACAATGGATAAGTTATTCAGGGGTGAAATCAGGAAACATTCCTTCACAGAAAGATAATGAACATCTGTAATTCTCTTGCCTGCCAAAACTGGATGCTGGGCTCAATTTAAATTTTAAAAAAATGAAGTTGGTAGATTTTTGTTGGATAAGGATATCAAGAATTATTGAATAGGATCGTTGAGCATTTTTAAGGCTGTTAGATTCTTGATTGACAAGTGACTCAAAGGTTATAGGGTGTAAACAAGAAAATAGAGTTGAGGCTACAGTCAAGATCAGCCATGATTTTATCAAATGGCAGAGCTGGCTCAAGAGGCTGAATGGCCTATGTGAAGCAAAAATGAGTAAATGGAATTGAGATACTAATCAGCTATAATCCGATTGAATGACAGATCAGATTTGAGGGGTGTGTTCCATGAACAATAATTGGATAACAACTTGGTTAATTTGTTTTTGGTGGAATATATTGGTCAGGACACTGGTAGGATTTTCTTGCTCCTATTCTATTAGTGCTATGGCATCTTTTGCATCCACCTGATCAGGTGGGCAGAGTCACAATTTAACTTGTCATTCAAAAGATAACTGCTCTGACAGTGCAGTAGCCCCTCAATTACACACTTAAGCAGCAGCCTAGATTTTTTTGCTGAAGCCCCTGGTGTGTTACTTGAACCCATGACCTCTAACTCAAAGACAAGATTGTTCGCACTGAGCCAACCTGACTCCTAGTAAAGAATGTGAATTTTGTGTAATGAATGCCTAAGCAGAAAAAGGCCAAGTCAATGTTGGGGCAGTTTTGACCATGTGAGCAGTTGCTGCAATTGTTTCCATCTAAAATTTGAACACTGCCCGTACTAATTTGCAGTTCGTACCAAACATTCCTGCGTTGCCTTAAGTTTCAGAATCCATGTCATTGATTGTAAATTAGAAACAGGAGTGGCCTCAATACCAAGTCCTGTGAAAGTGCACTCTGCACTTCCACCATCACAATCACAGCCCATTTAACCAACGCTTCAAGCACAGCTGCCCACATGTGGCAAAGTCAGTGGACTTATCAGCCATCTTGGAACACATCAATTCCGAGGGACTACACAGGAGAAAGAAGACAGTTTTAATTAAGGTCTGCCTTTTTTATACCCTTCAGTTAATTTCTAGCCCATTCCCAACGTTTAACCCAAATCCCTACATTGTTGGATTTGGCTAGGAGCCAAATAACTTCTAGTCTGAGTACATGATGTTGTATGGATTTTCACAGTTGTGGAGGAGGTTGATCAAAGAAGCAAAGAACTTTTACTGTATTTATAGTGTGTTTTACAACCTCAGAATATCCCGAAGAGCTTTGCAGTCAGTGAAGTACTTTTGAAGCAAGGTCACTGTTGTGATGTAGTGAACACTTCAATATAAGGCTGGATTTTCTCTTTCTAAATTTTTCAAAAATAAATTTAGAGTACCCAAATACTTTTTTTCCAATTAAGGAGCAATTTAGTGTGGCCAGTCCACCTACCCTGCACATCTTTGGATTGTGGGGGCGAAACCCACGCAAACATGGGGAGAATATGCAAACTCCACACGGACAGTGACCCGGGATCGAACCTGGAACATCAGCGCCATGAGGCAGCAATGCTAACCCACTGTGCTACCGTGCTGCCATCAAAATTAATGTTAACTGCACCTTTTTAGGTTATTGAAATGAAATGAAAATGAAAATCGCTTATTGTCACGAGTAGGCTTCAATGAAGTTACTGTGAAAAGCCTCTAGTCGCCACATTCCGCCGCCTGTTCGGGGAGGCCGGTACGGGAATTAAACCGTGCTGCCGGCCTGCTTGGCCTGCTTTAAAAGCCATTGATTTAGCCCAGTGTGCTAAACCAGTTGTACGGATTTACTTCTGATGATCAGTCCCATTATCTTATGAAATTGAAAGAATACTATTTGAGCTGTAGTTGATTTTGTTTGATCCAGTTTTTAAAATAGGGCACCCTATTTGCTTGTCTCCAATCTATCGCTTCCTCCCCAGTATTCAGTATCTCATTTATCATGTCTCAACACTTTGGGAGGAAACCATCTTTCCCTGGCATTATGTTTATTTGAGCCCCTATAGGGCTCCCATCTCATTTCTATTATTGCTTTTGCTTAGGATACCTATAGTCAAGCAAGTGCTCATATTTTTTGAGAATTCTTGGAGGAAGTAATCGCTCAGAATATTTACAAGTGTTTGTCGAATCTTATAGTACAGATGCAGGCCATTGATTCATTATGCTCGTGCCAGCTATTTGAAAGAGTTATCCAAGTATTCCCACTCATTTAATCTCTCTCCATAATCTTGCATTTTCTAATTATTCTCAAGTATCGGCAGCACGTGGCGCAGTGGTTAGCAGTGCTGCCTCACGGCGCTGAGGTCCCAGGTTCGATCCCGGCTCTGGGTCACTGTCTGTGTGGAGTTTGCACATTCTCCTCGTGTTTGCGTGGGTTTTGCCCCCACAACCCAAAAGATGTGCAGTGTAGGTGGATTGGCCGTTCTAAATTGCCCCTTAATTGGAAAAAATTAATTGGGTACTTTAAATATATTTTTAAAAATTATTTTCAACTATGTATCCAATTCCCATTTGCACATTACTATTGAATCTGCTTTATTGCTATTCACCTTCAAATCATTTTGTATAGTTTGAAGTTTTCTTGCCTTTGCTCCCTTGTACTACTGAAAGAAAATTGTAACCACTGTTCAGCCTTTGTCACTGTATTTTTTTTAGTTTCCATGATGTCCCATGGAAATCCTTTAAACCTGCTTCTATGTTTTATTTTACTCATCCCAATGAACGTCTTGCATGATCTGTGGAGACCATTTTTCCATTTTATTTGTTTATCAGTTAGGGCACATTTGTTTAGTTAACTTGTACTCTGCATGTTCAGCTTTATTCATTTAATGGATTCTGTTGGTTCAAGTAGATGTCAGAGATCCATGGCACTACTTCAAAAACAGAGACTTTCTGATATCGTGGTTAACATTCCTCCTTCAACTAACACTGCTAAAATCCCATTAAGGGCAATTCATCTTATTTGTTCTTTATGCAACGTTGTCTATATTGGCTTCTGTGTTTTCCTAGGAACACAGGTGACTATGTGAAAATAATTATTTGGGTGTGATGCCCTTGGAATGTTTGAGGTGTATGTTAATGTAAGTCCTCTTTAAATATTTAAATTGTGTTAATACTTGCAATGAAAAAAATCACAGATAAATAAGCTGCTTTTCCAGGATGACAGATGATTTGCTGGGTGGTGTTTGAAATTTCAGCAGTCGTTGTTGGTGTGACCTAGTGAAGTAATTTTTAAAACCTAAACTGTTGGTGTTTCTCACGGCTCATGAATTGCTGGTTGTTTAACTTAAGAGGTTTGAAAATAAATACCTACAGTGGAAATGCTGTAATTTATATATTGCACTCACTGGCTAAAGGAGCAAACACTGTAGCTAAGAGCTCACTGAGAAATTGCAGCAGACTTAGAGGAAAAATGTTTTTTTTAAAGTTAAATTGCTTCTTTAAAAAGTACATGTCAATTGACTTTAAATGAATTTATGTTTTTGTGTATAGAATGCACTTCCTGTGAACGTCACACTTCTGATGATCATTTGACTCATGGAATATGCTAGCCAGAAGTAAAAATGTTTGATCTAGTGTGCCAACCCATGTCTTCACATTTGAAATGGGCAGCACAATAGGAAAAGAAAGGTGATTAAATTAAATTTAGTAGTAGATGCTGATCAGTGATGGCATTTGAATAATAGTAAATTCCCTGCAGTGTTGCTTACAATCAGTTGATTTTTTAAATAATAAGATGACTCATAGCGCCAGGGACTTGGGTTCAATTCTGGTCTGGGGTGACTGTGAGGAATTCACCCCATGTCTGCTTGGGTTTCCTCCCACAGTCCAAAGATGTGCAGGTTAGGTGGATTGGCCATGCTAAATTGCCCCCTAGTGTCCACAGATGTGCAGGTTAGGTGGGGTTGCGGGATTACAGGGATAGGGCGGGGGAGTGGGCCTAGGTAGGGTGCTCTTTCGGAGGGTTGGTGCAGACCCGATGGGCCGAATACCCCCTTCTGCACTGTAGGAATTCTATGGTCTACTGAATTTGGAGAGAGGCTTCTGAAATCTATTCCATAGAGATTTAGGTGCCTGTACACACATCAGTAAAGGCACGTGGAAAGGTACAAAAAATGATTTAAAAAGCTAAGAGAATATTGGCCTTTGTCTCAATGGGTAGAAGTTATGTTCGCCGGCTCTGGTTAAACCCCGTCTGCAGTACTATGTTCGATTCAGGTCACCGCATTTCAGGAAGGATATACCAGAGAGGATGCAGTGCAAATTCACCAGAATTATGCTGAAGCTAAGAGATTATGACAATGGGTTGTGTGAACTGAGTTTGTACTTTAAAAAAAAAAGTATAAATTTAGAGTATCCAATTATTTTTTTTCCCAATTAAAGGGCAATTTAGCATGGCCGATCCACCTACCCTACACATCTTTTTAGGTTGAGTGGGTTGGGGGGGCACACCCCGAGTTTGTACTCTTTTGAGTGCAGAAGATTAAAGAGCGATATAACTGAGGCATTTGAGATGATTAAAGGAATTGAAAAGGTGGACTGAAAGAAACAATATTTCCTCAGGTGGGTGGTAGAATCCAGACGAAGGGGGGTATAACCTCAGAATTAGGCTGTTCAGGAGTGATGTCAGAAAAGACGTCTTCACATGAAAGGTGTGGGAATCTTGAACACACTCCCCTAAAAAGATGTTAAGACTGGGAGTCACTTGAAAATTTCAGAACGTGAGATTGATAAATATTTGTTAAGACGGGGTATTGCAGGTTTTGGAAGTAAGCTGGATAGATCGGAGTTAAGATACATATCAGGTGTGATCTATATGAATGACGAGAAGCTTGGAGGGCTCAATAACCTAATCTCCCTATTAGTCCCTCTGTTATTAGGCTGGAGCTACTTTGTGACAGTGTTGACATGAAATGTGTCCAAAATAATAACAAAAAGTCAGGTTTGTTGACAAAAAGTAAATGTGAATTCGAGGAAATGTTATAGTACCTTTCTTTGCTGAAGAAGCAGACCAAGAGCTGGCTAACCAATAATTAGGGGAGGCGGTGGTGTTGTCACTGGACTAGTAAACCAGAGACCCAGAGTAATGCTCTGCGGACTCGGGTTCAAATCCCACCACTGCAGAATTTTAAAAAAAATCTTGAATTAAAAGATAATGATGACCATGAAACCATTGCCGATTGTCACGAATGACCTTTAGGGAAGGAAATCTGCCAGTCTAACCTGGTCTGATCTACATGTGACTCCAGATCCACAGCAATGTGGATCTTAGCTGCCCCCTCAAGGGTAATTAGAAAAGGAGCAATAAATGCTGGAATAACCAGCGACACCCACGTCCAGTGAATGAATAAAACTAAATCTGGCAGATTTGGGCGTGCCAATCTATCAACGGCCTTGCATCTGAGTACTGTATTTTAAACCTGAGTCTTTGATCACGTATTTCTTTTTAAAAAATATTTTTTATTCTCCTATTTCACAATTTCTCCCAAATGTACACCCAACAATAAGCAATAATCAACAACGAATGTAATGTCAATCCCCATATCAATAACAACGATCCCATCCTCCCACCAAACCCCCAAACATTAGCCCGCATGTTGACATAAACAAATGACAAAAAGGAATCCGGAATCACCCATAGTCACCATTAACCCCCCCCCCCAACCCTCCCAGGACCCCCCCCCAAATGTTCGATGTGATCCAATTCTCGAAAGTGCATAATGAAGAACACCCATGAATTGTAGAACCCCTCCATTCTTCCCCTCAGTTCAAATTTGACTTTTTCAAGCACCAAGAATTCCATCAGGTCGCCACACCAGGGCACAGGGTGGAGAGGTTGATCTCCACCCTAACAGGGTCCGCCATTGGGTGATGAACGAGGCGAAGGCTACAAAATCTGCCTCCGCGCCCGTTTCCAACCCGGTTGGTCCGAAACCCCGAATATGGCCTCACGAGGGCTCGGATCCAGTTTCATGTGCACCACTTTCGAGATTACCCTAAAAACCTCCTTCCAGTAATCCTTTAGCTTTGAACAGGACCAAAACATATGAACATGGTTTGCAGGGCCTCCCCCGCAACGTTCACACACATCTTCTACCCCTTAAAGAGCCGGCTCATCCTTACCCTTGTAAGGTGTGCTCTATATACCACCTTCAGCTGTATCAGCCCCAACTTCGCACAAAAGGTGGAGGCGTTCACCCTCCAGAGCACCTCACACCAGAACCCCTCCTCCATACCTTCTTCCAACTCTTCCTCCCACTTTGCCTTGATCCCTTCTAGTGGCGCATTATCCTCCTCCAAAATAGCCCTGTAAACTGCCGATACTACGCCCTTCTCCAATCTCCCTGCCGTCAGCACCTCCACCAGCAATGTGGAAGCTGGCTCTACTGGGAAGCTCTGTATCTCCTTTCTGGCAAAGTCTCGAACTTGCTTGTATCTAAATATTTCCCCCTGCTCCAGCCCATACTTAGCTCCCAGCTCCTTCAATCCCACAAAACGACACTCAAGAAACAAATCTTTTAGTGTCCTAATTCCTTTCTCCTCCCATCTCTGAAAATTTCCATCCCACTTCCCTGGCTCAAATCTATGGTTCCCCCGAATCGGCATTTCCCTTGACCCTGCCCCCAACCCGAAGGGCTGGTGAAACTGCCTCCAAATTCTCAACAAAGCTATTACTACCGGACTCGCTGAGTATCTCTCTGGGGCCGCTGGGAGCGGCGCTGTCGCTATCGCCTTCAATCCCGACCCCGTACCCAATCTCTCTTCCATTCTGACCCATTGGGTGTCAACCCCTCTGACCCAGCTCCGTACCTTCTCCACATTCGCCGCCCAGCAATAATACATCAGGTTCGGAGGAGACCACTTGTATTTCTTCTACCTTTAGCAGATTTCACTGTCCTGAATTCTATTTTAGTGTTTAAGCTCTCAACAATGCATACAGTCTATTTAACTTCACATTCTGTGTGTTTTGAACTTTGCCATTTCCCCAGACCAGTTAGCATTGGTTAAGTTGACTTTACACCTCTCTCTTTTGACATATTTGTTGAAACTAATCTGCTTTTAATATTTCTGGCTAGTTTACCCTCAGGTGATCTTGTGACATAGGGGTAGCATCCCAACCTCTGGGCCAGAAACTTTAGGTTCAAGTCTCACTTCAGGACCTGATGGCCATTAAATATGTTCATAATGCGGCCAAACAGGTTGATTATCATCCTGTAAATCCTTCCAATACGCCTGATAAGAGCATAATAGCCTTATTGCAGAATTCAAACTATTACAATATTTTGTCAAACCAATAGAAGTCCATGGTCTCCAGTGCCCTCTTAAGGCATCACTTCATATGGGGAGATGGTGTAGCAGTATTGGCACTGGATTAGTGATCCAGGCTAAAGTTCTGGGGGACATGTTTTCAAATCCCACCACGGCAGCTGCTGGAATTTGGATTTAGTTTAAAAAAATCTTGCTGGATGAAGCTCGTCTCAGTAATGGTAATCATGACACAACTATCATCAATTGTTGTAAAAACCCATCTGGTTCGTTAATGTCCTTTAGGAAAGGAAATCTGCCATCCTTGCCTGGTCTGGCTTAATGTGACTCCAGATCACAGCAATGTGGTTGATTCTCACTGTCCTCTGAAATAGCAAACCAAGTCACTCCATTCAGGGGAAATTAGGGATGGGCAACAAATGTCAGCCCTGCCAGTGAGGCCCACATCTTATGAAAAAGAAAATGTTGCAATGATTAATTCGCAGAACTGGAATTCTGTTTCTAGCAGGTTGAGCCTGAAGTTTCGTGTGACTAATAGGTGGAGCTGAAGTGATTAGTGGCACTGATCGGACAAACAAATATTGTTAGAGGAAGGGCATGTGGACTAGCCTGTACATCACCATGTGGTGCCTTTTTCAGAGTTTCTAATGTATTTATGAAAACACTGAATACAAACCTGAGTGATGCAAGCATATGTGCACGAGACTCATGTTGACCACTGGCTCTCCCAGAAATCTATTTTTGCATTAAGAACTAGTTTGTTTGGATCTTATTTAATGGACGATTCTGAGAGTGTTTGAATGATCAAAGTTTACAGCAGAGAATAAAAAATTTCAGCTTATTGCACCTGCACTAAAGTAATCCAAAACTGATTCCACTTCCTCTCAGTAGCTCTGTATATATTTTCCAGATTTTTCTTCAATTTTCTCTTCAGTAAAACCCTCAACCACTTCTTACAAAAAATCACGCCCAGCTCAAATACCCTCTCTGGAGATTTCTCCTGATCTCTTTTATTTAATAATAATCTTTATTATTGTCACAAGTAGGCTTACATTAACACTGCAATGAAGTTACTGTGAAAGTCCCCTAGTCAGCACACTCCGGCGCCTGTTCGGGTACACTGAGGGAGAGTTCAGAATGTCCAATTCACCTAACAGCACGTCTTTCAGGACTTGTGTGGAGGAAATCGGAGCACCCGGAGGAAACCCACGCAGACACAGGGAGAATGTGCAGACTTCGCACAGACAGTCACCTAAGTGGGAATCGAACCCGGGACCCTGGCACTGTGAGCAACAATGTTAACTACAGTGCTACCCGTGTTTTGTTGGTGACTGTTAAATTGATGACTCCTTGTTAGTGTGTTCAACCAGAAAAATTGTCTTTTCATTGGCTGTAAAACGTTTTGAGACATCCAGTGGTTGTAAAAAGCACAATTCAAATACTTAAAAAAAAATTTAGAGTACCCAATTATTTTTTTCCAATTAAGGGGCAATTTGGCGTGGCCAATTCACCTGTCTGGCACATCTTTGGGTTGTTTGGGTGAGACCCACGCAGACACGGGGAGAATGTGCAAACTCCATATGGACAGAGATCCCGGGTCCCCAGTGCCGTGAGGCAGTAGTGCTAATAACTGCTCCACTGTGCCGCCCAGCACTATTTAAATAAAATTGTTTATTTTCTTCTCTATCAAAGTGTTCATAATCTTCAAAACTTCTAGTTCTTTTTTTTTGTGTTTTTTTTCTAGTTCTCTTAACCTGCTTTGCTTCAGTGGAAATTGTTCCAGTAACTGGTGTGTCTCTTCAAAAATGACCATTTCCTATAGGTGGTATTTGTTCTTGGGATGAAGGCAGCTTTAGCAATACATAATTTTGTGGTAGCCTTAGTTGCCCAGGGGGTTCTAAGAATCAAGCATGTGGTGTTGGGTTAGAATTGTGTGAAGGGCAGAAGAGGTAGGGGCAGCAGGTTATTTTCATAATAATATGGCAGCTTTCATGTTAATTTTAAACAATTGCCAAATGTATTAAATTTACTTTTACATAACTGCTAGGCTTTAATGGCATTTTGTTTTACACTTCTGGAATGCACTGTGGGAAGGTGGTGGAAGCAGATTCAGTCATAACCAGTGAAAGGAATTAGATGTACATTGGGAACAAAAATGTTAACAGGACTGTGGCTATGTGCAGGTCAGGTGGATTGGCCACGCTAAATTGCCCCTTAATTGGAAAGAAAAGAATTGGGTACTCTAAATTTAAAAAAAAAACAGGGATGTGGGCTAAAAGCAGTGTGTGGTATTATTTAAATAGCGCTTTTAAAGAGCCAGCATCGGCATGGAAGGCCAAAGGGCTTTTTGCACTTTAAGATGCTGTGGCCTCATTCTGTGATTTCTGAACTGCCTCCAGTTTCACTGCCTCTCCCAGTTTGGCTTCATCTGTTTGCATTGAGTTGCTGAGCCCAAGTCATTGACATAAATTAGACACAGCTGTGATCCAAAAATTGATTGCTCTGCCTATGTAATATTCACCCTGACTGAATTTCCTCTTAAAAAGTGCCTGTTGCCCAACTTTTCAGAAATTTATAATCCATTTTTAAGATTCAAAAACTTTGAACCTCGGGACAATATTTTCCTGATACTCGACTCCCTGGAGTTTAGACTCCTTGCCATTTCTCACTCAAATTACTTTCATTTGAGAGCCAAGGTGGTCAGTGCCTGTGGGCTATTTGACTGAAGGGGGCATCACAGCTAAATTCAATTGTGCCTTGCGCAGTATCTCCACAGAGTTTTTAAGCATGGGTTGATTGTTATGGTATGGCTGGTGATCCTGTCCCTAGCCAAGGTGCCTCAGGCAAGTTGTAGTGTTTCTATTGCAGCCTGATTGCGGTCAGTGAATTCAGCACAGATTGATGATCAAACTTGGGACCTCCATGTTATGTATGGCTCTCTACAACTTTGGATTTATCTGCTGAACTATCAGAGAAGCCAAAGAGTTCAGTTTGATGTAGCATTCAATTTTGTTCTTGATTTTCCTCAGTATTTGTCTAGGCTGTAGCTGTGTGCACAGCAATTGAGGGATGCAAGCAGTAGTAAAATTAAACGCAGATGGTGTAAAACATTGAATTTTATATTGCATTCTTGTTGCTGCTAGTGTTCATAGAATTTAAAGTGCAGAAGGAGGCCATTCGGCCCATCGAGTCTGCACCGGCTCTTGGAAAGAGCACCCTACCCAAGGTCAATACTGCCACCCTATCCCCATAACCCAGTAACCCCACCCAACACTAAGGGCAATTTATCATGGCCAATCCTCCTAACCTGCACATCTTTGGACTGTGGGAGGAAACCAGAGCACCCGGAGGAAACCCACGCACACACGGGGAGGATGTGCAGACTCCACACAGACAGTGACCCAAGCCGGAATCGAACCTGGGACCCTGGAGCTGTGAAGCAATTGTGCTATCCACAATGCTACCGTGCTGCCCTGAACAGCTTTCAATTTGTAATTTAAGTGATGGGTTGCAAGCACTAGTACCCTATTGCTTCTGAGTTGATCTTATTGCTTTATGAAGAAACCTTGCATTAATTTATTTCCAATACATTTCCAGAACTGACTGCATAGAGGGTAAATTGTTAATTTATGTCAAGTAACCCAGTGAGTGATTTGTGCATCCTAAACAGGAAAGCTGTTGATTGCATGAGTACTTGGTCTTTTGGAGAACTTTTTTATTAAAGTAACCAAACTATTAAAATATGATTGTTTTTGGAAGAAAACCTTTGACTTCACAATATTGGGATGCCAATTTGAAGGTTGGAATAATGCTGCATGCCAGAGGACAGTGGAATGGAAAACGCTGACGATTTAGGGTTACTGAAATTTGACTCCAAAATGGTTGTTGAAGTATTCAGCAATCTTTGAGCTATGGTATTGGATTAGTAATCCATAGGTTGTGATTTTGAATACCCCACGGCAAGTTATGAAATTAAAAATCAGGAAATATGGTAATTTGTGGTCTGACACTAGAGAAGTAATCATGAAGGCTGTCAGTGTCTTAAAAGCCAAATGTTTTCATTAATGACCTTTAGGGAAGGATCCAGTTTCTCTACCTGGTCAACACTACACATGACTGTGGGCCCACATGGTTTATTCTTGGTGACGTCTGAAATTGTCTATATGCAGCACTCTTGTAAAGTCAATCATTATAAAGTTCAATAAGTAAAATGGTGACAACTTAGGTTTGGTTTCAAGATAATAATTTGCAGTCCAGTTGGTAAAGTGCTCCTTGCCAATCTCCCTGTGCTGGTGTCCAGGTTTGGAGAGCTGTTCCACAGGCTAGTCAAGCACCAGCCTGACATATTCACACTAACAGAATCATATCTATCAGCCAATATCCTAGCTGTTGACCCTGTAATCCGCATTCAAATTTTTTCTACCAAAATGAATCACCTCGCACTTATCAGGGTTAAACTCCATCTGCCATTTTTCGGCCCAGCTCTGCATCCTATCAATGTCTCTTTGCAGCCTACAACAGCCCTCCACCTCATCCACTACTCCACCAATCTTGGTGTCATCAGCAAATTTACTGACCCACCCTTCAGCCCCCTCCTCCAAGTCATTGATAAAAATCACAAATAGCAGAGGACCCAGCACTGATCCCTGTGATACACCGCTGGTAACTGGTCTCCAGTCTGAAAATTTTCCATCCACCACCACCCTCTGTCTTCAATGTGATATACGGATACTTATCCAATTGGCCAAATTTCCCTCTATCCCACACCACCTTACTTTCTTCATGAGCCGACCAAGGGGAACCTTATCAAACGCCTTACTAAAATCCATGTATACGACATCAACTGCTCTACCTTCATCTACACACTTAGTTACCTCCTCAAAGAATTCAATCAAATTTGTGAGGCAAGACCTACCCTTCATGAATCCGTGTTGACTATCCCGGATTAAGCTGCATTTTTCCAAATGGTCATAAATCCTATCCTTCAGGACCTTTTCCATTATCTTCCCGACCACCGAAGTAAGACTAACTGGCCTATAATTACCAGTGTCATTCCTATTCTCTTTCTTGAACAGAGGAACAACATTCACCACTCTCCAGTCCTCTGGCACTATCCCCATGGACAGCGAGGACCCAAAGATCAAAGCCAAAGGCTCTGCAATCTCATCCCTTGCCTCCCAAAGAATCCTTGGGTATATCCCATCTGGCCCAGGGGACTTGTCGACCCTCAGATTTTTCAAAGTTACTAATACATCCTTCCTCAGAACATCTACTTCCTCCAGCCTACCCGCCTGAATCACACTCATCCTCAAAAACATGGCCCCTCTCCTTTGTGAACACTGAAGAAAAAGTATTCATTCAACGCCTCTCCTATTTCTTCTGACTCCATGCACAAGTTCCTACTACTGTCCTTGACCGGCCCTACCCTCACCCTGGTCATTCTTTTATTTCTCACAAGAGTAAAAAGCCTTGGGGTTTTCCTTGATCCGACCCGCCAAGGATTTCTCATGCCCCCTCCTAGCTCTCTTAAGCCCTTTTTTCAGCTCATTCTTTGCTACCTTGTAACCCTCAAGCGACCCTACTGAACCTTGTTTTCTCATCCTTACATACTTTTCCTTTTTCCTCTTGACAAGACATTCAACCTCTTTTGTGAACCATGGTTCCCTCACACGGCCATTTCCACCCTGTCTGACAGGGACATGCCTATCAAGGACACACCATATTTGTTCCTTGAACAAGCTCCACTTTTCATTTGTGCCTTTCCCTGACAGTTTCTGTTCCCATCTTATGCTCCCTAATTCTTGCCTATTCGCATCATAATTACCCCTCCCCCAATATAAACCTTGCCCTGCCATATGGCCCTATCCCTCTCCATTACAATAGTGAAAGACACCAAATTGTGGTCACTATCTCCAAAGTGCTCTCCCACAAACAAATCTAACACTTGGCCCGGTTCATTACCTAGTACCAAATCCGATGTGGCCCCCCCCCCCGTCTTGTCGACCTATCCACATATTGTGTCAGGAAACCCTCCTGCACACACTGTACAAAAACTGCCCCATCCGAACTGTTCGACCTATAGAGGTTCCAATCAATATTTGGAAAGTTAAAGTCACCCATGACAACTACCTCCGCACCTATCCATAATCTGTTTTGCAATTTCTTCCTCCACATCTCTATTACTATTTGCGGGCCTATAGAAAACTCCTAACAATGTGACCGCTCCTTTCCTATTTCTAACTTCGGCCCATATTACCTCAGTAGGCAGATCACCTTCAAACTGCCTTTCTGCAGCCGTTAAACTATCCTTGATTAACAATGCTACTCCTCCACCTCTTTTACCACCTTCCCTACTCTTACTGAAACATCTATACCCCTTAACTTCCAACAACCATTCCTGTCCCTGTTCTAACCATTTCTCTGTAATGGCCACACCATCGTAGTCCCAAGTACCAATCCACGCTCCAAGTTCACCTACCTTATTCCAGATGCTCCTTGCATTGAAGTAGACACACTTCAACCCACCTTTCTGTCTGCCGGTACACTCCTGCGACCTTGATACCCTCCTCAGTACCTCACTACTCTCGACGGTGGCTTCTGGATCACAGCTTGTTTTCCCAGCCCCCTGACAAATTAGTTTAAAACCCCCCGAAGAGCCGTAGCAAATATCCCTCCCAGGATATTGGTGCCCCTCTGGTTCAGGTGCAAACCGTCCTGTCTGTACAGGTCCCACCTTCCCCAGAATGTGCTCCAATTATCCACATACCTGAAACCCTCCCTCCTACACCATCCCTGCAGCCACGTGTTTATCTGCACTCTCTCCCTGTTCCTCACCTCCCTAGCACGTGGCACCGGCAACAAACCAGAGATGACAACATGGTTTGTCCTGGCTCTCAGCTTCCACCCTAGCTCCCTAAATTCCTGTTTTAAATCCCCGCCCCTTTTCTTACCTATGTCATTGGTACCGATGTGCACCACGACTTGTGACTGCTCCCCCTCCCTTTCAAGGATTCTGAAAGTCATCAGTTAGTGGCCACTTAGCAGCCTAAAACTGGGCATCCTTGAGGCAAAGTCACCAGGGCCAGAATTGTATACCAACACAATCTGTAACCCCATTGTTAGTTCAGGCAACCCCAGTTAACTGGAGTGATGTGACTCCCATAGTTTGATAGATCTGGGAAGAGTTCCAGTGGAGTGTTTTTGAGTTAGACTTAAATGTTGCTGATTCACACAAATGGAAACGAGACTCTTCAGTCACAGAAATGTTCAGCTTCTGAAAATTTTTTCTATTCCACTGATTCTGACATTTGTGTAATTGGTAACTCAAGCACAGTGTTCAGATGGTTTATTTTTTTAACCATTTAATGGTTTCAATAGAACTTTCAATAAAAGTATTGAATCTCCGTTACGGATCAGAAATGTAACAAACTCACCAAACAAATTTGAGCCATTGGAGAAATAACAGAGTGAAAGTGGTGGCTGGGATGGTTGGTGTTGCTCACTTTGAGGAAGGTATGGTGTATGCACAATTGTACATGTGTTAAGTTGATGTGCAAGTGGCACTCCGTTCTAGGCCTGTGTTTGAGGCTCCCCAACTCCACATTTAACATCATAGTAGCAAGGTAACCTTGTGATGTGGAACTGAAATGGAAAAATAGGGATATGAAATAAAATCTAGGATGTAGCATGTTTGTTTTTGTGCAAAGTTCAGTTTGGGCCAAATGGATAGTTCTGTTTTCTTCCATGTCATAACCTAGCCTACACTCACTATTGCATAAATAGGCTTCATTTTCAGCCAATGTGGAAGTGACATTAGGTAGCTTGTAATGAATTGAGTTATTTGCTGCATGCAGGTAGCAGTGTGGTTTACATGTACTAATTTCTGTAGTTATTTATTTGCTTATATTTTTTTAGTGGACCTGCTCTTATATTCAATGAACCCTGCAGCTTTCATTACATTGACAATAGCAAACTCGCATTACAAGCCTCCCTCCAAGGGAAGGAATCAAGGTTCAAAAGCACAAAAGGTACTGGTGACTCATGAGTCCCATTGAGAAAATGTTGAGAGCAGGAATTGGATGTCTTCCCTTCTGTGGGTTACTCTCAATTTGAAGTATCTGTTACTTCGAATTGAATTCCTTCAAAAACTTTCTCCAGTTCTGTTCTATTTAAAATTGCCTAATTTAAATGCCTGTCGCAGAGAACAGTTTGAATTAGATGTGTAACATGTTATTGGTGTTGAGGCTAAAGGTACTTCCTATAGCTGAAAAGGAACAGCTGTGGGTTGGTTGAGCTTGCTTTGCAATTTTGTTACCTATGTCATCTCATGGATAAATTAAAAGGTGTGATTCCCAGAAATGCTGCATGGTGTATTTTCACTTTAGTGAATGTACTTGATGCTTGTGAGCTTTTAAAATTAAATTAAATTTTTTTTTTTTTCAATTAAGGGGCAATTTAGCGTGGCCAATCCACCCACCCTGCACATTTTTGGGTTGTGGGGGTGAGACCCACGCAGACACGGGGTGAGCTTTTTAAATACATTCCTGGAACCCAGAAGTTGAGAGCACAAATCCTTAACAGTTAAAGCACTTCTTGTTACACAAGGGATTTTCTAAGGGTGTGTCTATTATTGCATTTAATCTGTTGCCATAGTGCTCAAGTTTGTCTTTCAGTTTTTCAACATAATAAAACTGGGTGTAGCACAAATATAGAGCAATGTTGGAAGCATGTAGGTTAATACTTTAAAAAAAAATTAGAGCAGGCATTGTCAAACTCGGGGGCGCGACCCGCGGGTGGATGTCGGGAGGGTCACGGAGCTGTCCATCGCGGCGTTCCCAATTGCGCAAATCTGGGCACAACAGCCGGCTTTTAATAATGCCGGCTGCGAGCGGCTTTCAAAATGTCCAGGAATAGATAAAAATATTTGGTCGCACTGTGCATGTGTGCCCGATCATCGGTGCGCATGCGCAAAACTATGCGGCCGCATTTTTTTTATTATGGTCGCAGCCTTTTTTTTTCATGTTCGGGGGGCCAAAGGGACCATTGGGGCCAAAGGGACCCAAAACCATTTCCTCCATTTTTGTCAGCAACAAACAAGGCAAGAGAAAATGGTGGACCACGCAGGTCATCCGGCGTGGGTCGCGAAGGTTGGCTGGCGTGGGTCGGCCGGCGTGGGCCGCGAAGGTCAGCCGGTTGGTAAAAATGGTCCCCGGAAAAAAAGTTTGAAAAACACTGATTTAGAGTACCTAATTAATTTTTTCCAATTAAGGGGCAATTTTAGCGTGGCCAATCCACCTAACCTGCACTTCTTTGGGTTGTGGGGGTGAGACCACGCAGACACTGGGAAAATGTGCAAACTCCATACTGATTGTGAACTGCGGCTGGGATCGAATCCGGATCCTCAGCGCTGTGAGGCAGTAGTGCGCCACCTTGCTGGTTCAATACTGCATAACTTTCAAGGGCATGTATCTTGGAGGAGGAATGTATGCCCTTTTAATACCTGGGAAAAGCCTGTAAAAATGACAATACCGCAGGAGGACATTTGAGGGAATGCTAGATTGGATGAGGATTGCAGAAACAATGTTTTGAAATAAACAGGAATCCTTTCGAAGTTCTATCTAAGATGATTTCTTTCCATGTTTTAAAAAAAAATAAAAAAAATTATTTATTCTCTTTTGATATTTTCTCCCAAATTTACACCAAACAATAAACAAAAATCAGTAACTAATGCAATGTCAATCCCCAGATCAATAACAACAATCCCATCCTCCCACCAAACCCCCAAATATTAGCCTGCATGTTAACATAAGCAAATGACAAAAAGGAATCAGGAATCACCCATAGTCACCATTAACACGTACAGTCCCCCTCTCCCCAACTCTCCAAGCCCCCCCCACCCCCTAATGTTCGATGTAATCCAGTTCTCGAAAGTGCATAATGAATAACTCCCATGAATTGTAAAACCCCTCCATCCTTCCCCTCAGTTCAAATTTGACCTTCTTAAGCGTCAAGAATTCCAGCAGGTCCCCCCGCCACGCCAGGGCACAGGGTGGAGAAGTTGATCTCCACCCTAACAGGATCCGCCTTCGGGCAATCAACGAGACGAAGGCTACAACATCTGCCTCCGCACCCGTTTCCAACCCTGGCTGGTCCGACACCCCGAATATGGCCTCCCAAGGGCCCGGGTCCAGTTTCACGTACACCACTTTAGAGATTATCCTAAAAACCCCCTTCCAGTAATTCTCCAGCTTTGGACAAGCCCAAAACATATGAACGTGGCTCGCAGGGCTCCCCCAAAACGTTCACACGCATCTTCTACCCCCTCAAAGAGCCGGCTCATTCTCGCCCCTGTAAGGTGTGCTATGTACACCACCTACAGCTGTATCAGCCCCAACCTCGCACACGAGATGGAGGCATTCACCCTCCGGAACACCTCACACCAGAACCCCTCCTCATACCCTCTCCCAACTCTTCAGCCCACTTTGACAAAGAGTCATTGGACTCGAAACGTTAGCTCTTTTCTCTCCCTATAGATGCTGCCAGACCTGCTGAGATTTTTCAGCATTTTCTCTTTCGTCTTCCTCCCACTTTGCCTTGATCCCTTCTAACGGCGCCTTCTCTTCCAAAATATCCCCGTAAACCGCCGATACTACTCCTTTCTCCAGTCCCCCTGTCGTCAGCACCTCCATCAGCATTGTGGAAGCCGGCTCTACTGGGAAGCTCTGTAACACTGGCAAAGTCTCAAACCTGCATGTATCTAAATATTTCCCCCTGCTCCAGCCCATACTTCTCCCAGCTCCTTCAATTCTGCAAACCGACTCCGAAGAAACAAATCTTTTAGTGTCCTAATTAATTTCTCCTCCCATTACCAAAAATTTCAATCCCATTTCCCTGGCTCAAATCTATGGTTCCCCCCCATCGGCATTTCCCTTGACCCTGCCCCCAACCCGAAGTGCTGGTGAAACTGCCTCCAAATTCTCAACGAAGCTATTGTTACCGGACTCCCTGAGTATTTCCCCGGGGCCATCGGGAGCGGCACTGTTGCTAGCGCCTTCAATCCTTACCCCCTACACAAACTCTCCTCCATTCTGACCCATTGGAAGTCAACCCCTCTGACCCAGCTCCGTACCTTCTCCACATTCGCCGCCCAGTAATATATCAGATTCGGAAGACACAAACCCCATTCCTGCCTTCCTCTCTGATCTCTTTCCATATTGTCTCTATCCTATCATGAGACAATAATTGGAAGAATAGGTGCCAAAGTGTGGAACCTGAAGATAGTAATGGTGGGAGACCACCTGTTAAAGGATCTGAAATATGCGAGATATAATTCTTCCAAGATGTTTTCTTTTCTTGACATGATGACCAATGTACATGGATCATGACGGAAATGTACTTCATTGCTGAAGACAATGCTGAGTGAAAGTATAGCCGTGGATGTTTGCAACATCCTGGAAGAAGTGAAACAGAACAAAATTAAATTGCTACAGTTGAAGTGTTTATAACAGCGTAGTGTGCTGGGGAATGATGCAGTTTTAACACCGAACAGTCTCAGTTTACCAGCTCAGGTGCCAGAGACAGATGTAGAGTAAGTAAGTAATATGCCTCAATACCAGATTAGAATCTGCAACATTTATTTCGTGGCATGAGTGAACTTGTCAGCTAGTACTGAATTAGGGACAATTTTATGCTGAGTTATAGGCCCATGCACGTTAACAACTGAATTGAGAATACCCAAACCAATTCTAGGTGAGAGATTCTTATAGCCAGCAAACATACTTTCATCCAGTTAATCTGATCTGGATTTGATCCCAGCTGTTTAACCACCACCCTGATTTTTGAGCTGATGTATTTCTGAAAGACCTTAAAACAAAAAGTGCCATATAATTACAGGACCTGAAAAGAGACCAAATGAAAATGTTGACACTTCTGTATGGTGCTGAGAGCCGGAATCTGACCATTACAGAAGCAGATGGTTGCCATATGCTGAACAAATATGATGCTTGCTCTTAATTGGAGGACAGTGACTAACACTGAAATGAAGAGTAGCCTGGATTCAGCAGCATTGTGTAACAGAGAAAATATTGAGATAGGACGGTTTGAGTGGGGATTTATTTTCTTGGCAAGTAATGAAATTGATTTTAATGGGAAGAAAACATCACCTGGAAGTCCACGACTGAGAATGAACTGTTTTGTAGCTGTGTTGCTTGTGAAGGCTTTGTCAAGGGCCATTCTTCTAACACAAACTCAGGAGCAGCATGTAGATGTTGGAGGCCAAGGATAGTTCCTTGGTGGACACCAATGCTAATGGTGTCAGAGCGGGAAGGGAAACCATTACAGGTGATATTCTGATGGAACAAGGTAAGAGCAGGCCCACCCAGCAGGATGACAATGGAGAACCTTGTGATCGGTCATTCCAAAGCCTGCAGACAGATTGAAAGAGATGAAGGATAGCTTACCTTTGTCGCAGTCATGTAGGGTGTCATTATGACGTTGATGGGAGCTATTTTGGGGCTGCGGAAGGTGTGGTATCTGGATTAGAGTAATTTAAACATGGAGTTCCTGACACGGTGGCTCAGTGGTTACTACTGCTGCGTATGGCGCTGAGGACCCAGGTTTGATCATGGCCCCGGGTCACTGTCTGTGTGGGTTTCACCCCCACAACCCAAAGAGGTGCAGGTTAGGTGAATTGGCCACGCCAAATTGCCCCTTAATTGGAAAAAATGGTTGGGTACTTTAAATTTTAAAAATATAAATAAACATGGAGTTCCAAGGAGAGTGGTCAAAGATTTGGGATGGGAGAACACATTCAAGTATTTGAGTGAGGAATGAGAGTTGGAGTAGTAGTTTGTAAGGCACGGTGCAAGTCAGAGAAGATGATTCCACATGTGGCCAGAACCAGAACAATCAGCCAAAAACATAGCATTGTCTCAATTTCAAGAGGGAATTAAGGAGAAACCTCTATGCAGAGAGAGAGGTTAGAATTTAGAACTCACCATTACATGGAGTGGTTGAGGTGACTAGCCGAGATTACATTTAAAAAAAAAAAAGCTGGGTAAAGACATAAGTGAGAAAGGAATAAATTAAAAAAAAAAAAAAAAAAAAATTGTGTACCCAAATAATGTTTTCCAATTAAGGGGCAATTTAGCGTGGCCAATCCACCGAGATTGCACACCTTTTGAATGTGGGGACGAAACCCACACAAACACGGAGAATGTGCAAACTCCACACGGACAGTGACCCAGAGCCGGGATCGAACCTGGGACCTCGGCGCCTTGAGGCTGCAGGGCTAACCCACTGTGCCACCATGCTGCCCAGAAAGGAATAAATGATATGACAGACCAGAAGACCAAGGAGCAGAATTAGGCCATTCGGCCTATTGAGTCTGCTCCGCCATTCGATCATTGTTGATATGTTTCTCAACCCCATTCTCCTGTCATCTCACCGCAACTCCTGGTCCCGTTATTAATCAAGAACCTATCTATCTCTGTCTTAAAGACACTCAGTGATTTGGCCTCCAAAGCCTTCTGTGGCAATGAGTTCCACAGATTCACCACCCTCTGGCTGAAGAAATTCCTCCTCATCCCAGTTTTAAAGGATTGTCCGTTCAAACTGAGACTGTGCCCCCAGGTTCTAGTCTCTCCTACTAGTGGAAACATCTTCACCACGTCCATTCTAGGCCTCTCAGTATTCTGTAAGTTTCAATGAGATCCCCCTCATCCTTCTAAACTCCATCGCCTACAGACCTATGGTCCTCAGCTGCTCCTCATATAACAAATCCATCATTCCCAAGATCATTCTTGTGAACCCTCTCTGGACCCCCTCCAAGGCCAGCACATCCATCCTTCGATACGGGGCCCAAAACCGCGCTCAATATTTCAAAGAGATCTGACCAGAGCCGTATACAGCCTCAGTAGCACATCACTGCTCTTGTATTCTAGCCCCCTCAAAATGAATGCTAACATTGCATTTGCCTTCCCAATTGTCTGCTGAACCTACATGTTAACCCAAAGAGAATCCTGAACTAGGTCTCCTAAGCCCTTTGTGCTTCAGATTTCCGAAGTCATTCCCCATTTAGGAAATAGTCTGTGTCTATTATTCCTTGCTAAATTCATCATTTCACACTTTTTCACATTGTATTTTTTCTGCCACTTTTTCCTCTTGCCTAGCCTGTCCAAGTCCTTCTGCAGCCTCCCCACTTCCTCAACACTATCTGTCCCTCTACATATTTTTGTATCATCTGCAAACTTGGCAACAATGCCCTCAGTTCCTTCTTTCAGATCATTAATGTATATCATGAATAGTTGTAGTCCCAACATTGAACCCTGTGGAACACCACTAGTCACGGCTGCCATCCTGAAAAGCACCCCATCTGTCCCCATTCTCTGCCTTCTGCCAGTCAGCCAATCCTCTATCCATGCCAATACCTTGTCCCTAACACCATGAGTTCTTATCTTATTTAGCAGTCTCCTGTATGGCACCTTGTCAAAGGCCTTCTGGAAATCCAAAGAGATCATGTCCACTGGCTCTTTGTCTAACTTCCTTGTTACTTCCTCAAAAGAGTTCTAACAGATTTGTCAGATATGACCTCCCCTTGACGAAGCTGTGCTGACTCAACCCTATTTTACCATAGTGATGAGGTTAGATGAAAAGGAGTGAGAGAAGGCTCATGTGGAGCATAAACATCAGCATGGACCAGTTGGGTTGAGTGACTGTTTCGTCCTGTAAACATTTTTGTACAAAATAGCACTTTGTACCTGAAGAGTCCACCAGCCCTTTGGCGCTCTAAGATCTTTGTTCTTCAATTTTGGGTTCTGTGCATATTCGATTTGCTTTGTTCCACCGTTGGGGATCATGCCGTTAGTTGTTTGGTCCCGTAGATTTGGAATTCCCTCCCTCAAACTCTCCACCTTTCCCCTTCTATAAGATGCTCCTGCAAATGTGCTTCTTGGGATAGATGATCAATAGATTGTCAAAATATTTCCATGGGTAGTTCGCTGTCATGTTTTGCTCAATATCTGTTCTGTGAAGTGTTTTGAGATGGTTTATTAATTTAGAGAGGCTATATTAATGCACGTTTTGACAGGCATATTGGCCAAACATGAACTCAGCAGCCTCAGTAACTATCTCTGAAAATTGGGCAAAGAAGGAGGACGTTGCTCTGGCATGAATAGTGTGTGCTGTTTTGGTCTCCATGTTTAGGAAGAACATGCTTGCATTGGAGGCAGTATGGTGAAGATTCACTACGTTTATCCCTGGGATGAGAGGGTTGCTCTATGATAGATTGTGCAAATTGGGCGAGCTTAGAAGATTGAGAGGTGATCTCATTGAAGCATACAGGGCTCTGAAGGGGCTTGATAGACATTGGGTTATATCTACTGGCTGGGCAATCTAATATGCTGGGCATAGTCTCAGGATAAGGGAATCATTTAGGACTGAAATGAGAAATTTCTTCATGCAAAGGGTTGTTCGCCTTTGGAATTCTTTACCCCAGAGCGTTGCGGATGCTGCATTGTTGAATATATTTAAGACTGAATTCCCACTGCTGCCGCCACGCACTGTACAGGACAGGGTGCTCTCGGGGGTGTGGGTCGGAAAGGGGAGGATTTTGGCAATATACCAGGTGATGCAGGAGGAGGAAGGGGCCTCGGTGGAGGAGCAGAAAGGTAAGTGGGAGGAGGAGTTGGGGGAGGAGATCGAGGAGAGGATGTGGGCAGATGCCCTAGGGAGGGTGAACTCTTCCTCTTTGTGCGCGAGGCTCGGCCTCATACAGTTTAAGGTGCTGCACGGCACACATGACCGGGACAAGGATGAGCCGTTTTTTGGGGGGTGAGGACAGGTGTGTTAGGTGTTCAGGGAGCCCAGCAAACCACACCCATATGTTCTGGGCATGCCCAGCGCTGGAGGAATTTTGGAAGGGCATAGCGAGGATGGTGTCGAGGGTGGTAGGATCCAGGGTCAAACCGGTCTGGGGGCTCGCAATATCTGGGGTTGCAGAGGAGCCGGTATTCTGGCCTTTGTGTCCCTGGTAGCCTGGCGAAGGATTGTTCTTCAGTGGAAGGAGCGAGGCCCCCAAGCGTGGAATCCTGGGTCAACGATATGGCGGTGTTTATTAATTTGGAGAGGGTGAAATTTGCCTTAAGGGGATCGGTGCAAGGGTTTTTCAGGCGGTAGCAACCGTTCTTTGTCTACCGTTCTGCCAGGAAGTCTATGGTCAGCAGCAGCAACCCCGGGGGGGGGGGTGTTCGATTTTATTTTTGTTTGTCTTACTGGGGGATCTGAGGGGATGTATATATTTGTTATGTTCGCTATGTGTTTCGGCGGGTGTTAATTTATTATTTATGTACAGGGGGAGGGGGGCACTGGGTTGTTTTGTTTTGCATTGTATTTAATTCTATTGTTTTTTTAAAACATTTTATTGTTGATATTTTGTGAAAACGTTAATAAAAATTATTTTATTAAAAAAAAGAATATATTTAAGACTGCGATCGGCAAATTTTTGATGTCTTGAGGAAGCAAAGGATGTGGTGGGGAAGATGGTGGATCAGGCTCGATGGGCAGTGTGGTGTTCTCTTGCTCCTCTCTCTTGAGTTCTTGTGGAACAATGATACAGTTCCCTGCTGTCACCATCTCCTTTAATTCTACTGTAGATTTCATGGGTATGCTTGAATGTCACAGACAATTGAGGGTGTCCTGTCAGTGATTGAACGCTATCCCAGGATGGAGGACCAAAGCCAAGCGCAGGACTAGTCAGAAAGCACTTTCCATATTCGTATTTCCAGAACAGACAGTACCTTTCGAAATGAAATGAAAATCGCTTATTGTCACAAGTAGGCTTCAAATGAAGTTACTGTGAAAAGCCCCTAGTCGCCACATTCTGGCACCTGTCGGGGAGGCTGGTATGGGAATTGAACCATGCTGCTGGCCTGCCTGGGTCTGCTTTCAAAGCCAGCGATTTAGCCCTGTGCTAAACCAGCCCCTTGCTAAACCAGCCCCTTGCTAAACCAGCCCCTTCCATAACAATTGCCAGACTTTTGCTGTGGTTATAAAATATATGCCTTGGTGTTGGGGAGCGTGGGTGAAACATTAATAGAAGGAATTGCTCCTGCGGGGAAATGTGAAAATGCTAGACAAATACATTCACATTGCCACGTGTGGAGGCAAGATATGTTTCTTAAAAGGAGGAATGCAAAATCAGATGACCAAGAAAGTCTTCTTCCTAGCCATTGAGTTCAATGCAGCTTTACAAACTTCTGTAGCACTATGTTTTCCAATCTGTGGGATATTAGGGTGTTTGAAGGGATGATTAATTTTGAGAGGGTAAAGAACTGATGGTGAGTGAACAGCATTACAAGAGATTGTGGTTTCAATCTGATGCATCAGTAGCTGTGGTGCAGTCATGTTGCTGTGCCAGAGAGGGCTATTTCAAGATCTTTTCTGCACACAATCCACATCACTGCTATTGTTCCTTACACAGGAATCAAATATCTGGATTCTGGAAATGCGGCGAGCGCTTGGTAGACTAAAGTAACTGCATTAGCTTTTGTGAATGGAAATGTTAATGCAGTTGTTGTTTAAGACTTGTTTTGGGAAATCTGTAAATGTTCTCATTGTACTTCATAAATTAGCTCAGAAGACTTTTAAAAAGAACTTTCAAATTGCAAAACCTCTCAGCAAAAAGACTAACAATATAGAAATGTTTGTTTGTAGTTAGGCCTCCTTGCTTCTGATGGAAACAAAGCTATCTCATCACTGTTGCATTGCTGGAGGAAGAAGACCGGAAGCTTGAGGTTGTGCAAAGGAGTGTGCTTGTATGTGGGTTTTCCCCATATATAGTCAACATAGCATCAGCCTACCTGATAGATATGAGTAATGAAACATTTCAACTGAAGCAATAGGCATTGAATTAGACGATGACATCAATGTCAAATGGGCAGTTTGTGGACAGGTTTGAAACTTTGTGAAGGATTTTGTTGTTACAATCATGTTTTATTGCTAATCACACCTTGGTGAATTCAATTTCATGATTTGATTTAGATGTTTAAAATCATGAGGGGTCTAGATAGTCGATAGAGAGAAATTGATCCCATTAGTAGAAGGGTCAAGAACCAGAGGACACTGATATAAGATGAATGGCAAAATAACCAATGGCAACATGAGGAAAACTATTTTTCCACAGCAAGTGGTTAGGATCTGGAATGCACTGCCTGTGTGTATGATGGAGGCAAATTAAGTTGAGGCTTTTGTCAGGGAATTAATAAGCACCTGAAGAGCACAAAGATTGCAGGGCTACAAGGAAAAGGATAAGGGAGTGGAACAGTGGAGTTGCTCCTGCAGTGACTTGGCACACGTGACTGATCAAATGGCCTCCTTTTATGCTGTAACCATTCGTATGATTCTATAAAGATTTGTTTTTTGAGGGAGCAGTGGGGAAATCCAAATGAAGTAATTGCAAATAAATGCTTGACCAGGAGGAGAACATAGGAACAAAACTTTGGAAGCTTGGCTGAGGCAGAAGCGATGAGAGTTGAGTGATGGCATTCTGGGAAGAGAACTTCAGTTAAGAGAGTGAATGCAAGTGAAGGTTTTGCCACCGGTGGCTCAGCCTGCAGACTCTCATTTGTTTCTGTTGGAGAGTAGTGACATTAATATGAAACTTATTGTTGTGGGGTATACTACGGCTTGGTCAATGAATTGCTGTGGTTTGCGGAAGAAGTTGAGATGCAGCTGGAATAATGTCGAACCTGCTTGATTCTTGTAAATTTACAGATATAATGCTCACATGTTACATTGCAGCTGACTCAGATTTTTTCAAATTTCATTCTCAATGTGGTTGTCCTAGGTAGTAGAGGTGCAGGTTTGGAAGGTGCTTTTGAAGATTAACTGGGGACCAGCATATTTGTATTCAAGTACATGAATTTGTTACAACCGGGATGGGAGGACTGCCCTAGCCCCACATCCTCTCAGCATCTACGCAGTCAAGCCCCTTGAGAATCAATATGTCTCAATAAGGTTGCCTGTCATTATTATAAACTACTTAACCTCTCCTCTTATGAAAATCCCTCCATACCCAGCACCAGTTTAGTGAACATTCTCTGGATTGCCCCCAATGTTGGTATATTTTCCTTAAATAAAGGGACCAAATTATTCACAGTATGCCAGGTATGGTCTAAGTAGTGCCTTGTGCGGTTTGTAATACACACACAATTTGTAATATGGAAGTGTAACTGTCTGCACGTGTGCGTGCGCACACACACACGGGCGCGCACATATAAGCACACAAATAGGGTCTCTGCAGAGATGGGTGGTGGAAGAAGATTCTTGGGATAAAATTTGCAGGGTGCTGGAATTTGTCAACCTGGTACTCCCTCATGTGGAAATGGACCATTAATCCCAATAGATGTCTGCATCTTCAGTGTCAGGTCAATCCTCCTTGTCTTGGCCACTCGGTTTCCAAATACAGACCAGTTCCACTGTGGATACCTAGCTGGATACTGACAATTACACTGTATTTCAAGCAAGGCAAGTAGAGCACGAGTTAGTAGCTTTTCTCCTTCTCGGTTCAATCTCAACTGAGTTTGAAAATTGACAAGTTCAGAACCTAAAGCTCATCTTCAGGTAATTTCCAGTATATGACAAGGGCCTTTGCCTTCAAAACAGGTTTTCATAGCATTAAAGTAGCTACTGTTCAAATAAGCAAATGGTTCTCCTCAAATAATAATCTTTGTTAGTGTCACAATAGGCAATGAAGTCACTTGAAAATCCCCTAGTCGCCACACTCCAGCACCTGTTCGGGTACACTGAAGGAGAATTCAGAATGTCCAATTCACCTAACAGCATGTCTTTTGGGACTTGTGGGAGGAAACCGGAGCACCGGAGGAAACCCACGCGGACAGAGGGAGATCGTGCAGACTTTGCACAGACAGTGATCCAAACCGGGAATTGAACCCGGGTCCCTGACGCTGTGAAGCAACAGTGCTACTGTGCTGCCCATAAGTACATACTAGTCAGTTGATTTCTTGGAAAAGGCATGCTTTCTCCCAGTCCAAAGGTGAGCATATTTTTAAAAAAAAAGTCTCCAAATAATGCAACGTCTTCCCAAATTTGAAAAGAATAATACAGTTCCTAAAGCTATAGTTTTCCTAACATGTCTCCATCCATAAGGAATGAAATGCCATTTGCATTATCAAGTGTATGGGAGAGGATATATGCAATATATATGAAACAAAATTCAAACATACACTCAGTCATTCACTCCTTACACAGAATCTGATAAGAACTGTTTTGTCTGATTTAAAAAAAAAAAAAAAAAATATGTTTAATGCAAGGCATTTTCATATTAATAAACAAAAACAGAAGAACAGCCAAACAAGTCATAAATAACCAATACCCACCCCCCCTTCTCCCCTAACACTGCCTCCTCACCATCCTCCCTTCCCCATTTTAACCCCCTTACCCCCCCCCTTTGCTGACCCCGGAATCAATAAACGGCTTTCACCTCCGAATGATCCATCGACCGTCCCCCTCAAGGAGAACTTGACCTTCTCCAGCCTCAGGAATTCCGTCACGTCGCTCACCCACACCCCTGCTTTTGGTGGCCCTGAGTCCCTCCACCCGAGCAAGATCCGTCTCCCGAATATTGCCACTTCTGGACTTGGGGGTGGGCGCACCTCCACCCCCACCCCCTCGGACATTACATCTGTGAACCCTTGTCAAAACCCTTTCAGCTTTGGACATACCCGAAACATGTGGGAATGATTCGCGGGCCTCCCTGCGCACCGCCCACTCATCCTCTATCCTCTCAAAGAACTTACTCACCCTTGCTATCGTCTTATCCACCCCATGGACTACTTTAAACTAAATGAGGCTTAACCTCACACATGACAAAGCCACATTCACCCTCCACAGGGCCTCAGTCCATGTCTCGGCCTCTATCTCCCCTCCCAGCTCCTCCCCCAACTTCCATTTTAAGTTCCCCACCAGGGCCCCCAATCCATCAATTCCTTGTAGACCTCGGGCACCTTTCTCTATCTCATCCCTTTACAATACCTTATCCTGCTACCTCGGGACGGTCGCCCAGGAGAGGATGGCATCTCTCTACAAAATCCCAGACGTGCAGGTAATTAAAATCGTTCCCCCTGGGCAGCTCATACTCTTCCTCCGGGTCCTTCAACCTCGCAAACGTGCCTCCTATGAACAGGTCACCAAATTGCTCGATCCCTGCTTGCCGGCACCTCCAAAATCTTGCATCCTACACCCTCCAACTACACGATTAGGAACACTAGTTGCAATTTCGTTCATTTTCCTTTGGAAAGTGGCTGGTGTGGTTTTTTTTAATCGCCCGAATGACATCACTTGGCATTGGTGTAGTCTATTCGACGTGACAAAAGCTGGCATCCCCTAAGCTCATGATGTTAAAAGTACTTGCCAGTATGTTTCAATCTTTGTAAGGAATGCGTCCAAATAATGCAATGCCCTTCCAAATTTTAAAGGAAAATGCAGTTCTTGAGGCTATGGTTTTTCCAACAAATTCCAGACTGCAAGGCAGTAAATAAATGGTTTTGAGCAAACATGAATAACAGATTAATATTTACACTTGACTAGCTATACACTTTAAACAAGTTGTTATTTTTCGAATGTTTCCGATATCAAACTAACTTTAAAAATAAACTAATTTATATAAAGGCATCACTTAGTAGATGGAGTTGTGCAAAACAGGAAGGACCGAGGCCCCAACCAGGCCAAGTTAAACAAGTCAGAAATTGAGGAATTATAATTAGTCTGAGTGTCTCTGATTTAGGAAGGGGAGAAATCTTTTTCTTTTCCCAATCGATATCCACTGACCTCGAATGGGAAGGATGTGTTGATGCAAGTGGACAGGATTTGAATATCCGTGGTTGAATAGCAAGCAAACATTCATAAAGGAAGAATGGCATGGAGCTAAATCTTAGCGGCAGTCTGAAGAGTGCAGGTGAAAAAGTCCTTTTGCCTTGACCTGAAAATGGATTGCTTGTATGATCAGGTAACATAGAAAATAGGTGCAGGAGTAGGCCATTCGGCCCTTCGAGCCTGCACCACTCGGGAACAGCTCTTCTTTCGCTACTTTCTCTAAACCTGTCAGAATTTTATACATCTCTTAACAAATCTCACACTCGCTTTTGTTCGAAGCAGCACAGCTCTAGCTGCTCCAAACTAACATTGTAGTTCAACTCCCTCAATCCTGGAACCATTAAACAACAACAGCTAGCATTTATTTACTGTTTGGAAAATATTTTTATTCAACATTTTAACAACAATGCAGGAGCCCCCCCCTCCTCCCCCCAATGTAAAACAAACAAGCCCCATCTCTGGAGGTATCCCAAATCTCCCCTCTCAGGGCAAATTTCACCTCCAAATCCAGGAACTCCATCAGCTCCCCCAGCCACGCCGAGGCACTGAGGGGGAGAAGCTGACCTCCATCCTAACAGACCCCACCTGCGAGCAAGCAATGAGGGAAGGCTAAATCGTCTGCCCCCGCTCCTGTCTGCAGCTCCGGCAGGTCTGACACCCCAAATATGGCCTCTAGGGGTCCAGCTTCAATTCCATACGCAGAGCCTCGGACGTGCTGCTGAAAAACGACCCCCAATATTTATCCAAGTTCAGGCAGGATCAGACCATATGGACATGATTGCGCCCCCCCCCCCCCCCACCCCAAAAGACGGCTCATCTTTGCTAAGTGCACCCTATCCACCACGTTTAACTGAATCGACCCCAGTGTCGCACACACGGCCAAGGCATTGGCCTGTTGCAACACTTTGCAGGATAATCCTTCTTGCAGCCCCATCTCCAACTCTTCCTCCCACTTGGCCTTAATCCCTTCCCCGGACTCCTTGTCTTCCTCCATGATCCTACTGTAGATCCCTGAAACGACCCACTCTCCAGCCGTTCCACCAACAGCAGCACCTCCTACAACAAGGATGACTGCGACACCGGAAATGTGGGGAAAGCCTTTCTTGCAAAATTCTGCACCTGCATAGACCTGAAGTCCTCCACACGCTAGAGAACAGCTAGGATTTATATAGAAACGTTAACTTCGTAAAATGTTACTTGATCAAACACCTGGTCCAAGAGGTAGATGTTAAACAAAGTTTTAAAGGCGAGAGAATGAGGCAGAGATGTTTAGGGAGGGAATTCCAAAGCTTAGATGCCAGTTGGATGGAGTCATGGCTACCAATGATAGGATGAAGGGAATTGAAGGATGAAGGGAATTGAAGGTAGATGATCCCTCCCTTCACCTTTGTCTATCGCAGAGCATATGGTAATGTGACATTTCAGTTTTACCAGCTCCTCAGGCCTTTGATAATCTTGGCTGCAATATTTAATCTTAAATTGAAAGGAGGCACCTGCTGGTAAATGATAGGAGAAGTTGAGTAAAATAAGTTCGCTCAGGAAGAGAACTTGTGGGTTTTATTGGGTATTGGTGAGCACTGTACTCTGAATGGCAGCAATCCAAGCTCAAACCTCAGTGAAACCAGAATTTAAAATAAATATAAATGAGGCAGAGACGCAAAAGGGGAACTGAGAGTATAGATATACAAAACACTGAAAGTCGCAACCGGGTTAATAAGGCCATAAAAAGTGAGAAAAAAACATGGTGTTTATTTCCAAAGAAGTAGAATTCAGAGCCAGAGAAATTGTTAAATTTATGTAGAGCCTTAGTTAGACCACATGTGGAGGACTGTTCACAATTCAAGTGTTCATATTACAAAAGAGAGAGAGGCATTGGAATGGGTGCAGATATTTTAAAATATTTATTAATGGGCTGAGGGCATCACTGGATAGCCTAGATTTATTGCCTATCCCTAATTACCCTTGATATAGTGATGGTGTTTCCATGCATCTGCTGCCTTGTCCTTCTAGCTGGTAGAGGTTGTGGATTTGGAAGGTGCTTTTGAAGGAGCCTTGGTGAATTGCTGTATTGCGTCTTGTTGGTGGTATACACTGCTGCCACTGTGCTTTGTGGTGGGGGGAGTGAATGTTTATTGTGGTGGAAGGGGTACTAATCAAGTGGGCCACACCAAATACCAGAACTGAGAACTTCTAAATGCCAAATTACTAAAAGGATACATTGGGATGGGTGAGGAATTTGCACGTTTCTCCCAGCATTCTTTGCAGTATCCTTTGTGCAAAGAACTGGTCCTCATAGCTACCCATCCCCCTCTCGCCATGCTTTGTCCAATCTCTTTGTTCACTCCCTGCAACCCGAATTAATGTCCACAATGCACTATCTAACTGGTCATCCCAGTCTAATGCTCTTTTCTTTAGTTCAATTCCTCATGGGTGCAAAAGAAGAGAGATTAATACCTATCAGCAAAGGCTGAACAGGCTGGGACTCGTTTCTGTGGAAAAGTGAAGACTGAGGGGTGAGCTAATAGAAGTTTTTAAAATTGTGCAGGGGTTCGACAGGATAGATGTAGAGGTGTTTTCACTAGCGTGTATGTGTGTGTTTAAATAAAGACCATGAACATAAAAGCAAAATATTGCAGATGCTTTAAATCTGAATAACAGAAAATGCTACAAATACTCTGGGAGCATCTGCAGAGGGGGAGAGAGTTAACTTTTCAGGTCTGTGATCTTTTGTCAGAACAGAAGTTCTGATGAGTGATCACAGACCTGAAAATTTCACACCTGATTATGAATATAAGATTCTTGCCAATAAATCCAATCAGCAAGTTTAGGGTAAACTTTCCTTAGTGTGGTGTGCATGTGGAACTCTGTCTGCAACATGGAATGGTTGAGGCAAACAGCCTTGATGTATTAAGGGGAGGCATGTAAGGGAGCAGGGAATAGACAAACAAGGTTAGACATCATAATGGGGAAGGATGATCGTAAAGAGAATATATAATGGAACAGGTCATTAAGAGCAAATTACTTTCTGTGCTGTAAAATTCATTCATATTTTAGTTTGTTACCATTCTTTTGTCCCTGATGTGAAGTGCATTTCAGTGATGCAATTTCTGGCAACTTTACAGAGAAATTGACCAATTTCACGTGGGAGGAGAGTTACTCTGGTCAGTGATAGTCAAATTATTCACATGAATGAGAAATATCCCAAGTGTGGAAGGCAGACTTTCATCCGTTTCCATAGCTGTTTTCTTCCTGCGATAGGTTACTAGCCTGTCACTGGAGGCTTATAGTTTGAGGGACGTCACTGTGCATCAAGCATGTCATTGGCATGTGAGAAGGATTTGAAGATTGATACTCAACCTGTCAGCCATGTTACAAATGCAACTTCCTTGGCCATCAGGTCCTGGAGTGGGACTTGAACCCGGAGCTTCTAGCTACCCACTGTGCCACAAGACGACCTATATTACATATATGGGATAGGAGTTAATTTGATTATTATTCTTATCATTACTCAGAAGTGTCTCCTGTGTATAGCGAACGTTGAAGTGCAGTGACTATTATATACGAAAATGAGTCACTTTATACATAGTAAGATCCCACAGAGTGAAGGGGTGGGTAATCAATTAACTTGTTTTGTGGTGTGGTTTGAGGAAGGAATGAACCTCACAGTGAGAGCCTTTTTCCTTGGATGGTGATGTCTAGCACGAGGGGACATAGCTTTAAATTGAGGGGTGATAGATATAAAACATGTCAGAGGTAGGTTCTTTACTCCGAGAGTAGTAAGGGCGTGGAACGTCCTGCCTGCAACAGTAGTGGACTCGCCAACACTAAGGGCTTTCAAGTGGTCATTTGGATAGACATATGGACGATAAGGGAATAGTGTAGATGGGCTAGAGTGGTTTCACAGGTCGGCGCAACATCGAGGGCCGAAGGGCCTGTACTGCGCTGTAATGTTCTGTTCTATGTTCAGGAGAGTTCTCGACTCTTAAAAATTTTTTTTTTTAGAGTATCCAGTTATTTTTTTCCCCAATTAAGCAGCAATTTAACATGGCCAGTCCACCTCCCCTGCACATCTTTTGTGTTGTGGTGGTGAGACCCACGCAGACACGGGGAGAATGTGCAAACTCCACATGGACCTCTAACATGGAGTTAACTGCTATTAACTCTTCAGTTAATAGCAGTTTTAACATCCACTTAATCTTTGGAACCAACAAATGGCTTTTTCCCCCGCAACATCTCAGCTGAGACTATGACAGTACAGCTCTCCTTCAGTGTTGAGCTGGTGTGTCAGGCTAAATCGACTGGTCAAGATCTGGAGAGCCTACAACTTACTGTCTCCTATGCAAGAGTGCAAATAACAGAGCCGACTGTCTTGTTATCAAACAACTGTATTCAGCACAGCAGATCAAACCAAACTGCTCTTAAAGGCACATTTTTATATTAATTTCTTGAATTGCAAGGTGTCTGTAAATGGGAGGACATTGCAGAGGAAGTTCCTTAGTATGATGTTCCTCGTAGTCTACACTAGCCTGTATAATTCATCACAGCTTTGTGGCTTGTGAGTTCTGCTTTGCTCTTGTAATTAAAATTGTAAATGACCACTTCCTGTACAATATCCTCTTTCGCTCCCCGAGCCTTCAGCTGTATACTTTGAGAACATACTCAGTAAGGGATTGTGGGCAAATGTATTTTATTTAACTAAAAGACTCGCCTCATCACAACAATTGCAGCTTTTAAGAAGTTTTTAATTGTACAGAGAAACGAGTGTGAATAACAAAGACTTGCTCCACATACAGCAAAAGCAAAAAGGTCAGATTGCTGAGGCAAAATTAATCTGATTAATTATGGTACTGATGAAAGAACAGATAATCGAAACGGGGTTTGTGATAAGTATGTCAGACAACAGTTAATAGTCAAGCCCAGACCTGATATTGGCAGGAATGTTTTGCAATGATGATAAGATATGAGACTTGCTCTGTTGGATGAGGTCACATGATTTGATATAATTCTTGCTGCTGATATACATTAGGTGATATGCAGCTGGTGGGTTTAATAGTCAATACAAGAATGCATGGAAGCCCTGTTGATGGTGGCAATTAAGTATTTTACTGAAGTGGGCGTGCATACTCCCCGAACAGCTGGTAATAACAGAAAAGGAGCAGGAGTAGGCCATTTAGCCCTTCAAGCCTTCTCTGCCATTCAATAAAATCATAGCTGGCCTCAACTCCATTTTCCTGCCTATTCATTTTAACCCTTGACCCTGCTGTAGTTTGAACCTGTCGATCTCAGTCTGGAATACATGCAATGATTCAGTCTGCAGAGCTCTCAGGGATGGAGAATTCCAGAGATTCCTGAGAGAAAATATTCCTCTTCATCTCTTAAATGGCTGGCCCTTTTCTGAAATTGTGCTCCCTTGTTTTAAAATTTTCCATGAAGCGGGCATCATCTCAGCATCTACCCTCTGACACCACCCACCAGTCAGAATCTCGAATGCTTAAATAAGATTACTTCTTGTTCATCTAAACTCCAATCAATACAAGGCACTACCTTCCCAACCTTTCTTTGTAATACAACCCGTTCATCCCAGAATTCACCTAGCAAAAGTCCTCTGAACTGCTTCCAATACAAGCAGTACTCCAGGTGCAGTCTCACGAAGAGGTTTGGTGGATCAAAATGATGTTGGGCTGGCTCGTTCAGTGAGAGTCTTGTGGGGTGGAGTGGAATTGAGCTGGTAGATAAATACATATTGGAAGTGATGGGTGCAAATGGCCACCTCATCCAACCTTCAAAATTGTGTAAAAATAAGAATGAGTTGGAGAAATCTACAGATTTGCTAGTGGCCCTTTCTGTAAATTATCTCAAGCAATTGACATGAACATAATATTGGGCGTGAATATAATCATATAGTGAGAAAAGTTAGCATAAGTAAGGGAATCAGAAGTAAGATTTATGGGCAGAAAATGTGTGCAAAGTAAGGCTTTTGGTAAGTTCGCGATGAGATATAAATGCAGATCGTGGTCTGCCTTCCATATTCTCCTTTTTGCTGTGAAAAACCTCTTCATTGTCAAATGCTGGACAAATGTTTGCATGTAAATGAGCAGCATACAATATTTTCAAGGTGAGTTGTCGGTCTATGGAAAATTGAGCTCTTGTCTGCACTTATTTATGTGCTGTTAATTTTAGCTTTGTTGAATTTAGTTCTGTTCTCATAGAATAATAGAATCTCTACAGTGCAGAAAGAGGATATTTAGCCCATTGAGTCTGCACTCTCCCTCTATCCCTGTAAGCCCACTCCCTGCCCTATCCCTAACACTAAGGGCAATTTTATCATGGCTAATCCACCTACCCTGCACATCTTTGGACTGTGGGGCGAAACTGGAGCACCCTGAGGAAACCCACGCAGACACAGGGAGAAAGTGCAAACTCCACACAGACCGTCACCAAGGTCACGGGTCCATGGAGCTGTGAGGCAGCAGTGCTTACCACTGTGCTATTTCAACATTTGTTTTCATATTGTGTAAACCAACACAGCAAAACCCATTTTACTGGATTTGGATATTAGATAGAGTCTTGGAACTGATATGTGTACAGTAATTGTTCCAAGTTACTTAATTTCCACAATTTGTGGAATAGTGACTCACCAGATAATTTCCTGCCTATAGAATTTTGTAGAAGCATTTGTAATCTCTGAACGGGTAGATGGATGGAACGAATTGCAGTTTTCAGTTTTCAAACGTATGATAAGGTGAGAACGATATTCAGATATTGCTGTCCCAAAACTAAAATTATTGCACAGATTTTAAAGCATTGTAAGTGGTGAATCTTTCATTAAAACTGGTTAACATGCCTCTGAAGTTGGCTCAAGGGGGCAGTGGATGCCAATCGTACAGAAGGTGAATGAATGCAATATGTGCACAGTGTCATTAATAGGCAGCAATACACTCAGGATGAGGGCTTATCCCTTTCTTCCTTTTCTTGCACTGGTCAGAAGGTTAGCTGAGAGGATGCTGGGTATAAAGTACAGCATGCTGATGCTACCATGTCTGGTGTCAGGCCCACACTGAGAATTTAAAAAATGTACTTTAAATGGACATTCAACTTTTGATTGTTGGAGAAAATGTGTAGAAATTACAGACTGACATGTTAGTGCAATGTACAATTAGAGATGGCCAATCTTGGAGAGGCATATCATGTATGCAGGCCTAGCTCCTATGTTGTTGACCTTCTGAAACTCTGTGTGCCATATTGCTGCCAGTGCTTAGTGGTACTGCAGTTGATTTAAATTTAGAAAGTAGTGAAATTGTATTGATACTTCACTAAGAAGAAAAATGACTCCAGATACTTTACAAAGTGTGCGGGTTGGACCAGGTCAGGAGTTTGAGGTAGTGACTGAAAGTAAAGTCGGTTTTAAGGTGGGCAGTGTGTTCCTGTTGGTGACTGTGAGCTGCCTAAAGACTGCAACATCTGTGAGGGTGGTGGTGACGTGTACAATAGCACATGTGGCTGTGGTGCAGGTCCAGTGGTGATTTATTAGAAAGTTTAGTGTCAGGACAGGTAAGCTCAGTATGGAAAAGTAATGGAAGGAGAAAGAGTTTCATTGTGGGGGAGTAAGTTATAAACTCGAGAAAGAGAGAAGAGACTGTTATCCAGGCAAAATGCATATTTTATTTTCAAGTTCACAAATAAACAGCAACAAAGACATGAATATTCAGTGCATATGTCCAAATTAATGAAAATCACCACAGACTGAGAATGGACATGGAATGCAATGACTTTTCAACTGGTCAGTGATCAACTTGCTACACTACAACTTGGTCATTTGTCTTGATTGTATTCTGTCTGCGCTTTTCAAATAATACACCCAAGGAATATGTAAAGATTTGAGCTCCCGTATCTTTTTATGTTTGCGTCAATTGGTAAAAGCTTTCAAAAAATACACTTCCACATTGTACTGATCATAGAATTTACAGTGCAGAAGGAGGCCATTCGGCCCGTCGAGTCTGCACCGGCTCTTGGAAAGAGCACCCTACCCAAGGTCAACACCTCCACCCTATCCCCATAACCCAGTAACACCACCCAACACTAAGGGCAATTTTGGACGCTAAGGGCAATTTATCATGGCCAATCCACCTAACCCGAACATCTTTGGACTGTGGGAGGAAACCGGAGCACCCGGAGGAAACCCACGCAGACACTGGGAGAACGTACAGACTCCGCACAGACAGTGACCCAAGCCGGAATCGAACCTGGGACCCTGGAGCTGTGAAGCAATTGTCCTAACCACAATGCTACCGTGCTGCCCTCTGCCCTGATGAACAAGTGTAGACTCTTGCAGCTCAGAAATGTAATCTGGAAACCTGGGTTGTAGTCTGAGGAGATGAAGGTTATGCAGTTCACACAGAGCCAATTACAGTTATTCATTTGATGAGAGATTGAGTACATTGAAGTGCACCTCAAGCATTTTGAGACATTTTAAAATATTTTTTAAAAAAAATGTTATTCTCCTTTTTCACATTTTCTCCCAAATTTACACCCACCAACAATAAACAATAATCAGCAACAAATATGTCAATCCCCATAACAATAACAACGATCCCATCCTCCCACCAACCCCCAAACATTAGCCCGCATGTTTACATAAACAAATGACAAAAAGGAATTAGGAATCACCCATAGTCACCCTTAATACACACAGCCCCCCCCCCCCCCAACCCTCCCTCCCACCCACCCCACCCCAACTAATGTTCGACGTTATTCAGTCCTTGAAAGTGCATAATGAATAATGCCCATGACTTGTAGAACCCCTCCGTCATTCCCCTCAGTTCAAACTTAACCATCTCAAGAGTCAAGAATTCCAACAGGTTCCCCCGCCACGCCAGGGCACAGAGTGGAGAGGCTGCTCTCCATCCCAACAGGATCTGCCTTTGGGCGATCAACGAGGCGAAGACTACGATATCTGCCTCTGCACCCGTTTCCCACCCTGGCTGGTCCGACACCCCGAATATGGCTTCCTGGGGACCCAGGTCCAGTTTCACATGCACCACCTTGGAAATTACCCTAAAAACCTCCTTCCAGTAATCCTGTAGCTTTGGACAGGACCAAAACATATGAACGTGATTAGTGTCGTTCCCCCCCCCCGGCAACACTCACACACATCTTCTACTCCTTCAAAGAATCGGCTCATCCTCGCCCTCGTGAGGTGTGCTCTGTATACCACTTTCAGCTGTATCAGCCCCAACCTCGCACATGAGGTGGAGGCATTTACCAGACCCCCTCCTCTATAACCTCTCCCAACTCTTCCTCACACTTTGCTTTGATCCCTTCCAGTGGTGCCTTGTCCTCTTCCAAAATAGCTCCGTACACCGCTGACACTACCCCCTTTTCCAGTCCCCTTGTCGCCAGCACCTCCTCCAGCAATGTGGAGGCCGATTCCTCCAGGAAGCTCTATCTCCTTTCTGACAAAATCTCAAACCTGCATGTATCTAAACATTTCTCCTTGCTCCAGCTCATACTTCGCTTCCAGCTCCTTCAATCCTGCAAACTGACCCCTAAGAAACAAATATTTTTGCGCCTTAATCCCCTTCTCTTCTCATTTCCAAAAATTTCCATCCCACCTCCCTGGCTCAAATCTGTGGTTCCCCCGAATCGGCATTTCCCTTGACCCTGCCCCCTACCCGATTTTCAATGAAGCTATTATTACCGGACTCCCTGAGTATTTCCCTGGAGCTATCGGGAGCGGCGCTGTTGCTGTGCTTTCAGTCCCACCCCCTGTACAAACTCTCCTCCATTCTGACCCACTGGGAATCAACCCCTCTGACCCAGCTCCGCACCTTCTCCACATTCGCCGCCCAGTAGTAGTACATCAGGTTCGGAAGACCCAAACCCCCTACCTGCCTTCCCCTCCGAGCAGCGTCTTTCTCACTCTGGCCACCTTCCCTCCCATATGAACGAGGTTATCCTTCCCTCAATCTCCCTGCATCCCCAGGTACCTAAAGTGAGTCCCTGCCCTGCGGAATGGCAGACCCCCCACCCCTGCCCCCACCCCCGGCCGAGACACCACAAAATACTCACTCTTGTCTAGTTTCAGCTTGTACCCCGAGAAAGACCCAAATACTCGTAGTAACTCCAATATTCCCCCTATCGACACACTCTGTTCCGACACATATAACAGCAAATAAGGATATATATAAGGACACCCTATGCTCTATCCCCCCCGCCTGCACTATTCCTTTCCATGCTAAGACATTTTAAAATATGAGCCACATTAGCTACCTGAACAGATTTTCTGTTGTCACTACTTTGGAAAACTAGAATGAACAGCATGTACAGTTGCTTGTGCCATTTCTCTAGGGTTTCTAATCTTGTGTCAGAATTATGATGGGTGTTTGGGAGAGCACTTTATATTTCACATAGTAATTTAGTAATTTATAAACGTGGTCAGGAATAAGAAACTGCCCTGTGCACCTTAAAGGACGACTTGAAAAGACTTTATCATTTTAAACGCTAGCATGTGTTTTAACCTTTGTTGAAAATTGAACTTCCTCCATCTCAGATCAGCAAAGTTCTACATTCAAACCCTGACTTTTTTTTCTTCCTTTTCTTTTTAAAAATTTAGGGTACCCAATTCTTTGTTTTTCAATTAAGGGGCAATACAACGTGGCCAATCAACCTACCCTGCATATCTTTGGGTTGTGGGGGTGAGACCACACAGACACTGGGAGAATGTGCAAACTTCACACGGACAGTGACCTGGGGCTAGGATCGGACCCGGGTCCTCGGCGCCATGAGGCAGCAGTGCTAACCACTGTGCCACCGAGCCGTCCTCAAACCCTGATTTCTACTGATTATCTGGTGTTGGCATGAGGGATGTTGGAAATGTTCTTAGCACTTTGATTTAAGAGAGGGAGGGGCATGGTAGAGGTGGCCTTCACTGTTCTAGTGCCCCTTTCAGAAGTGCGCATTCGGTGGGAACACGATCAGACTCAGCTCTAATGCACCAGTAGTTGAATAGTTTGCCATTGCTTTCTGTTTTGATCGATTCATTGATAGTGGTAAGGTAAGGGGAACCGATTAGAGGAAAAAGAGGTAGTTAGTCATACAACAGGCTTCCCCATTGGACCTGCATTTAGGTAAATTTCCTGATATGGGGCATCTAAGCACCGATGCACAGCATCTTTCCATCCATTGGTCAATTTATTCAACACTAAATTCATACGTGCCAGTTCATATTTATTTTCAAACGTGTATTTCAAGATGTTTTTCGTGACAACATACTACAATATACTCGGGGCTGGTTTAGTGCACTGGGCTAAATAGCTGACTTGCAAAGCAGACCAAGGCCAGCAGCGCGGGTTCAATTCCCGTACCAGCATCCCCGAACAGGTGGCGGAATGTGGCGACTAGGGGTTTTTCACAGTAACTTAATTTGAAGCCTACTTGTGACAATAAGCGATTTTCATTTCATACACAAAGTGGAACTGGAAATGACTAACTAAAATGGGATGTTCCACATGCTGGGAGCATAAAGACTTTGTGGGATTGTACGAGTGACTTACAGATTTAAGGAGCTTCTTGAGTTCTGGTAACACCCCGTGCAATTTACTCTGTATTTGATTTCCGTTGCATTTGAGATGGTGTCTATTTTCAGCAAGGGTGACATATGACGTTCAAATACAAAACGTTCATGACGCTGCTTACCATTTATGTAATGGACAAATCACATTTACTCACCCTGTTCCCATATCCCCTCAATTTATAATAGGTGAGAAACTAGTAAATATTGGTTGGGATGCTCTTATACATGAACCATAGAGTTAACATGCAGGTGTAGCAAGCAATTGGGTAAGATAAATGTATACTGGTCTTTATTCTGATGTGGGTTGGACTAAGGAATTCTTGCTGTAATTTCACAGGGTAAGACAATACCTGGAGTGCAGTGTATAGTTTAGGTCTCCTTCCCTAATGAAAATATACTTGCCTCAAGAGGTGTTGCAATAACATCAACTAGGTTGATTCTTGGACTGATTGGGTTGTCCAATGAGAAGTAATTGAGTAGACTATGCCTCTGTCATCTGGAGTTTAGAAAAATGAAAAGTGATCTCATTGAAACATTAAATTCTTGACCAGATAGATGTTGAGAGGCTGTTTCCCTTGGCTGGAGATGCTAGAACTAGGAGTCACAGAGAGAGGATAAGGGTTGGCAATTTGGAACTGAAATGAGAAGAATCTTTTTACTCTGGGTTGTGAATCTGTGAAATTCTCTATCCCAGAGGGCTGTGGTTCAGTCATTGAGTATGTTCAAGACTGAGGTACACATTGGGTGGCACGTGGCACAGTGGTTAGCACTGCTGCCTACGGCACTGAGGACCCGGGTTCGAATCCTGGCCCTGGGTCACTGTCCGTGTGTAGTTTGCACATTCTCCCTGTGTTTGCATGGGTTTCACCTCCACAACCCAAAGATGTGCAAGGTAGGTGGATTGGCCACGATAAATTGCCCCTTAATTGGAAAAAAAGAATTGGGTACTCTAAATTTATTAAAAAAAGAAAAAAAAAGACCAAGGTCAATATATGATTTGATTTATTATTGTCACTTGTATTAGTATGCAGTGAAAAGTATTGTTTCTTGCATGCTATACAGACAATTCGTACCGTACAAAGGAAGGAAGGAGAGAGTGCAGATTGTAATGTTACAGTCATAGCTAGGGTATAGAGAAAAGATCAACTTAATTCGAGGTAGGTCCATTCAAAAGTCTGATGACAGTAGATAAGAAGCTGTTCTTGAGTCGGTTGGTACGTGATCTCAAACTTTTGTATCAATAGTTTTTTGGTCAATAGATTTGTGGATACTAAGAAAATCAAATAATTTGGGGATAGGGTGGGAAATTAACATGTTATATTTAAGTTGCATTTACAAAAAGGGGCCTGGTTTAGCTCAGTTGGCTGAACAGCCGGTTTGTGATGCACAGTGGGGTCAACAGTGTGGGTTCAATTCCCGTACAGGTTGAGAATATTCATGAAGGCCCGTCTTCTCAACCTTGCCCCTCACCTGAGGTGAGGTGACCCTCAGGTTAAGTCACCACCAGTTAGCTCTCCCCCTCCGGGGAAAGCAGCCTATAGTCATCTGGGACTATGGCAACTTTACGTTACAAATTTGCACTTCGTATCCCAGCCACCACAGTTTGTCTGTTCCTATTTATAGGAGCAAACACGAATCCCCAGTTAATGCCCCTCACCTGCATGTAAATGTATTCCTATACAATTAACAGGAGTTAATGTGAAAGGTGATTAGTTACAATTTGATTGAATTGTAGAGTAGGCTTGAGGGGCCGTATACCTTACTCTTGCTCCTATTTCTTATGTTCTAGTATTCTCTTCCTTCGTCCACCATTCTCTTTCATCTTGAAATGGAACCATAGAATCCCGACAGTCCAGAAGGAGGCCATTCAGCCCATCGTGTCTGCTGGACCCTCTGAAGAGCACCCCACCTAGGCCCACTCCCTTATCAAATCCCTGGAACCCCACGTAACCGTCACAACTTTGGACACTAAGGGGGTAATTTTAGCATTGCCAATCCACCTAACCACATCTTTTGACTATGGGACGAAACTGGAGCACCCAGAAGAAACCCATGCAGACACGAGGAGGACCTGCAAACTCCACACATACAGTCTAGCTTCTGCCTCACCGCTAATCCTTCACCGTTCTGTGTGGCCTTTCTAGACTCGAAGAACCAAACCAGATAAGTTATTTATTCCTGGGATAAACATGGAGCAATCTTCAGTGCTAAATACAGCCATCATGGGACATTTTAGAACAGATTTTCCTAACCCGTGCCCACCCTGGAGCTGGGCAGGCGCAGTGTGTGTGTGCATAGTGCATTTTCTTGCCCAAACCCAGGAGTACCTAGAATTCCTATTTTGCCATCATTAACACCTGGAACATGTCTACCTCCAGAAAGGTCTAGCACCCGCTAAAGGAATAGGCACTGTATCTGTATCCTACTTGGCCCGCAAGTGTGTGAGGCATTGAAAAAAGACTGCTAATGGAGATCAATAATGAGTAAGCTAAGTGGAGGTGGAGGAGGTGGTGGCAGGGTGGGATACGTTTTACAAAATGACTTGTGTTCTGACAATGATCTGCCCGAGGATGCTTCAGCAGAAATGCTTCTTCAGCCTCATTGTAAAGTATTATCAAGCTGATACTTTAGCCAGTCCCTGCTAGCCCTGTCCCCGCCTAGGAAACCCTCTGAAATATCAGCTATTAAATACTAGGGCACAAGCTCACTGTCGATTAGTAATTGACGGTGCGGAAGTTTACAAAGAACTGCAGAAATCATGTTTCATTTGTACAGGCAAGGCAGTGAACTTCATTGACATTTAATGGGAAACTGAATTTAGACAGTTAACAGATTTACCAGATGAGAAATGCTGGTGATGGGTATTGGTAATTGAGGGAAACATCTATATTTCTTTCTTTCTCTCCTCGTCTCTTTTTTTCTACTTCTGTCGGGTGTACATTTCTCATATTCTGGCACTTGTGTGTCACTCTTGTGGCCCCTCACCCTGCCTTACTCTTAGGTGTTCTCAGCTATATCTTGTGGCCTCCTGCCTTGTTCCCGTGCTCTTATCACTCCACATTCTTGCATGTTCTCTGTCGGTCTTACATCCTTCTGTCTTTTGTGGCTGCTTTCCCGCTTCCCTCCCACCTCCGCATCCCAATTGAATAATTGCTTATGGTTTCTGGTGGCTGCAAAAACTCGTGGCGAGGCCTGCTGTTTGATTATGAAATCACTAGAATCTGAATGCCATTGAGTTATTTTCTGAATCTAGCTCATGAATCTGGGGTAGAATTGTAATTGTGGAAATATTTGCAGGGTATGTAGATTTTTAATACTTAAATCTTCCAAGTGCCGCAGTACAGTGAGATTTTGCTAATTACTGCCACCGCACACTGTTTTATTACTCCAGTTAATGGAGTCAGTTGCTATGAACTGTGTACTTCACAGCTTTCTATTTTATCAGACAACTTTTGTTAATAATTCAAATTTGTTAATGTGTTTGTCAATGGAACTTTTGTGTTTTTGTGAACAGTGCTGACAAGATTCAGAGCTGGGGTAGTGCTGTAACAGCTTAAAGATCTCATGGCACTTCAAAAAGGAGCAATTCCTCCTTTTCCTCAAGAAAAGTAAAACATATGTTTGAATATTTCATGTAGAACTCTTTACTTATGGTGCAAAGAACAGTTACTCAAAGCCAGGTTAATTCCACCAAATATCAAAATATTTGAATATGAGTAATGTGAGAGTCTTACATGGAGTACTACTTCAAGTGGCTGGGTAATCCCCCACACCATCAAAATAAGGGTCAAGTGTTTTTGAACTTGTGGACCTGGGGATTTGTCAAATCGTCGATACTCTCCAAAAAATGTTTTTCTTTATTAAGGAGGAAGCGCTCCTGTTTTATGAAATCCAAAAAGTAATTTCTTGATTTGCTACAATATAAACGGTAAAGTGCCACTCTCAAATATATACTCAAAATCAGAGGCTTGAGCCCACAATCCTTAGATTCTTGCGTGCTGACAACTGGTTCAGGCTGTTGCTAATGGATTACTTTTGAGGTTTTTAATCAATCTGGAAAGGTTGTGACTTAGACTTGTTCAGTTATATTTTGGACCAATACAGTGTACAAAGGGAGTTCTTTATTCCATGTAGCAACCGTGTTGTTTGCAAAGGTGTAAATGGCACTGCTTATTGTCTTGATGTTGCACCTCAACCATCACCACTTCTATGCTGAATGTGTGGCCATTAAATCAGTGTTTCTTATGGGTAGTTGATTTGTGTGAGGAGGCTACATGAATGAAGAAGAATTTTGGGAATGATTTTCTGTCTGATTTGAACCCCTGCTATTCTGTCTCATCTTCTGAAGCCCCATTGTTCTGTTTAATAATTTGTACACTGAGCCGACCATCTTTGCATTTGATAAGACGAGTTTATGATGTTGGGAATAACATTGCCAGGGATAGAGCACTAGCTGACTAATAGGAAACAGAGTTGGGATAAGTGAGTCATTTTCAGATGGCAAACTGTAACTGGTGGACTGTCACAGGGATCAGTGCTGGGCCCTCAAACTATATGCAGTTGCAGTCTCTGTTAATGATTTGGATGAAGGAACCGACTGTAGTGTAGCCATATTTGCTGACAATACGAAGATAGATAGGGAAGCAAGTTGTGAGGAGTTTACAAAGAGTCTGCAAAGAAATATAGATAGGTTAAATGAGTGGACAAAATGTAGATGGAGTATAAAGTGGGAAACGATGAATAGAAAAGTGGAATATTATTTAAATGCGGGCCGCAGAATGCTGCAGTACAGAGGGATCAGGATATCCTTGGACATGAATCTCAAAATGGCAGCATGCAGGTACAGCTGGTAATTAGGAAGGCAAATGGAATGATGACCTTTATTGAAGGGAGGGAGTCTAAATGTCTTGCTACATCTGTTCAGGGGAATTGGTGAGGCCACACCTACAGAACTGTACACTTTTGGTCATTTCTTCTGCTGTGAGCAATGCGGCTTCCTCTGGTGCTCCAGCCTCCACTTTCTGACTTTTCCACTCACCGGCGGACTTTCATTAACCCCCTTTTTCATGGCCGTTTTTCCCTCGAACTTGGACATTTCTCCTTCCTCCCTGTGCCTTCTTGCAGCTTTTCCAGCCTCCGTTGCCCCTGGGACCGGGCGTTAAAACCCCAAAATTTCTATTCCTGAGCGGGAGCCCTCCAATGTGCGGCTGCCTCCCGCCTGCCGTCACCGGATGTCCCCTTGGTCACCTTACTTAAGGAGGGATATACTTGCATTGGAAGTAGTTCATAGAATCATAGAATTTACAGTGCAGAAGGAGGCCATGAGGCCCATCGAGCCTGCACCAGCCCTTGGAAAGAGCACCCTACTCAAGCATACACCTCCACCCTATCCCCGTAACCCAATAACCCCACTAAACCTTTTTGGACACGAAGGGAAATTTTAGCATGGCCAGTCCACCTAACCAGCACATCTTTGGACTGTGGGAGGAAACTGGAGCACCCGGCGGAAACCCACGCAGGCACTGGGAGAACGTGCAGACTCCGCACAGGAAGTGACCCAAGCCGGGAATCGAACTTGGGACCCTGGAGCCGTGACGCAACTGTGCTAACCACTGTGCTACCGTGCTGCCCCTGAGAAGGTTCAGTGGGCTGATTCCTGGAATGAGCGGGCTGTCTTATGAGAACAGGTTGACCAGTCTGGACATATTCTCATTGGAATTTAGATGAAAGAGAGGTGATCATATTGATACGTGTAAGATTCTGACCGGGCTTGTTTGAGTAGATGCTGAGAGGAAGGTTTCTCCTTGGACATTCTGGAACTAGAAGACACAGTTTCAAAATAAGGGGTCTAATTTAAGATGGAGATGAGGAATTTCTTCGCTGAGTGTCCAGAATTCTTTCCCCCAGAGAACCTGGATCATTAAATGTACTTGAGACTTGAGTGAGACAGATTTTTGATTGATGAAGTAATTTGGGTAGATAATTAGCCATAGTCCACAAAGGTGGGGATTTTCACAGTAACTTCATTGCAGTGTTAATGTCAGCCTACATGTGACAATAATAAAGATTATTATTATTATAGGCATCTCTCTTTCAGCACGAGAGACACAATTGGTTGTATAGCTTCAGAGGCACCACTCTGCATCAGATGTGGGGCAAGGTAAGAAAGCGGGCCTCCATGAACCAGCACAGCTGATATGGGAATTGAGCCTCTGCTTGTGGGGTTATTATGCACCACACTCTAGCCATCTAACCAAATGAGCTAACTAACCCCCATATTTGACAAGGGAGTCGCAGGTTAAGGAGGTAGGCAGGAAAGTGGAATTAAGGCCACAATCGGAACAACCATGACCTTATTAAAAGATTGAACAGACTCGAGGGGCCAAATAGTCTACTCCTATTTTTTAATGTTATTATGTAGTATTGCTTCAATGTATGAACGCAACCTCTTAGTTACTGGCTTCTTCAAAAGAGTGCAATGTGGTGCCATTGAGCGATCTTTGTGTACTCGGATGGAATCTCAGCAGTGATGCATGTACGTGTCTTTACCAGGTTTGCCACCCTCCAAAATCGGTTCCGTGCTTATCAAGCTAAGTTGCTTTACTCTATAGACAAAATTTTACTTGGTGTAACCCATGCTCTATCTTCCCTGGGAGTCTATACCATGTCTGAATCGAGGCGCTGGTGCACTGAATGAATCTTTTGAAGGGAACTAACTTAAAATGCAGAGCCCTGTTTTGGATAAAAACTTTCCGTGGTAATGTACCTGGAAATTGAACAACATTGAATGAATTAGAAATACTATACCATAACACAATATAACATCCAGTTTATTAATAGTTTGTGTCCTATCTGTGACCGAGGCAGACGTGTCTCTTTTTCCAGGGTTTACTGTTATGGGCTGTATAAATAGTAAAGTGGGATGACGGATGTACTGGTCAGCTGTGGATGTCAGCATGTGCTTTGTATACTCATGTTACTATAGCTACGTCCAAGCCTCTTGCCAATCACTAGTTGCCCTTCAGGAGGTGGTGGTGAGTTGCCTTCTTGAACCGCTGCAATCCCTGACGTGTAGGTACACCCACAGTGCTGTTAGGGAGGGTGTTCCAGGATTTTGATCCAGCGACAGTGAACGAACGGTGATTTTTCCAAGTCAGGGTGGTGAATGACTTGGAGGGGAACCTCCATGTGATGGGGTTCCAAGCTATCTGTTGCTCTTGTCCTTCTAGATGGTAGTGGTCGAGTGTTTGGAAGGTGCTGTGGTGAGTCACTGCAGTGCATCTTTTAGATAGTGAACACGGCTGCCATTGTTGGCTGGTGGTGGAGGGTTTGAATGTTTGTGGAAGGGGGAGCAATCAAGCGGGGTGCTTTGTCCTGGATGGTGCTGAGCTTCTTGAGTGCTGTTGGAGCTGCACTCATCCAGGCAAGTGGTGAGTATTCCATTACACTCCTGACTTGAGCCTTGTAGGTGGTGGACAGGCTTTGGGGATTCAGGGGGTGAGTTACTCGCCGTAGGATTCCTAGCCTTTGACCTGCCCTGGTAGCCACAGTATTAATAAGGCTAGTCCAGTTCAGTTTCTGATCAATGGTAACCCCCTGGATGTTGACTGTGGGGGTTCAGCGATGGTAATGCCATTGTGGGGCAATGGTTGGGTCCACTCTTGTATGATATGGTCATTGCCTGGCACTTGTGTGGCGCGAATGTAACTTGCCGCTTGTCAGCCCAAGCCTGGATATTGTCCAGGTCTTGCTGCATTTTGACATGGACTGCTTCATTATCTGAGGAGTCGCGAATGATGCTGGATATTATGCATACATCTGCAAACACCCCCACTTCTGACCTTATGATGGATCCACCCTGTCAAGACACCTCAGGATCTTGTGTTTCCATCAAGTTGCCTCTTACTCTTTTAAACGCCCAGCAGATACAAGCCTAGCCTGTCCAACCTTTCCTCCTAAGACAAACCGCCCAATCCAGATATCAGTTAGTAAACCTCTGAACTGCTTCCAACACATTTACATAGTTAAATAAGGAGAACGATATTGTACATAGCACGCCAGATATGGTCTCACCAATGCCCCTGCATATCTGAAGCATAACCTCCCTACTTTTGTAGTTCCCCCTATAATAAATAGTACTTGCTGTACCTGCATTCAAGCCTTGTGCGATTCATGCACAAGGTATATTGTACCTTTTTAATAAATATATATATATTTATTCAAGTATTTCAACAAATTTCCAACAGACCCCCCCCCCCCCCCCCCCCAAAAACCCAAAAAGAAAGCAACAGGAGCACAAGTAGAAATTATACATTGGATTTCATCCATATACAGTAACCCCCCCATATAACAGTAAAAAGCACAAATAGCCCCTGGGCTGCTGCTGCTGACCTCCTCCTAACGCTCCGCGAGATTGTCTAGGAACGGTTGCCACCGCCTGAGGAACCCCTGCACAGACCCTCTCAAGGCAAACTTTATCCTCTCCAGCTTGATGAACGCTGCCATGTCATTGATCCAAGCTTCCACACTAGGGGGCTTCGCGTCCTTCCATAGTAGCAGAATCCTCCACCGGGCTACCAGGGACGCAAAGGCCAGAATACCGGCCTCTTTCGCCTCCTGCAGTCCCGGCTCGTCCGATACCCCAAATAATGCTAATCCCCAGCTCGGCTTGACCCGGGCATTCACCACCGTGGACATAGTCCTCGCAAAACCCCCTCCAAAACCCATCCTGTGCCGGGCACGACCAGAACATATGGACGTGATTTGCCGGGCTCCCCGAACACCTCCCACATCTGTCCTCCACTCCAAAGAACCTACTCAACCTCGCCCCTGTCATATGCACTCTGTGAGTAACCTTGAACTGTATTAGGCTGAGCCTGGCACAAGAGAAGGAAGAATTAATCCTACTCAGGGCATCAGCCCACAGACCCTCATCTATCTCCTCCCCAAGCTCCTCCTCCCACTTGCCATTTAACTCCTCCACCGAGGCCTCCTCCTCTTCCTGCAGCTCCTGATAAATCGCTGAAACCTTGCCTTCTCCAACCCATACACCCAAAATCACCCTGTCCTGAATCCCACATGCCGGAAGCAGCGGGAATTCCCTCACCTGCCGCCTCACAAACGCCCTCACTTGCATGTACCTGAAAGCGTTTCCCGGGAGTAACCCAAACTTCTCCTCCAACGCCCCTAGGCTCGCAAACGTCCCATCGATGAACAGGTCCCCCATTCTTCTAATCCCTGCCCGATGCCAGCTCCGAAACCCCCCATCCATCCTTCCCGGGACGAACCGATGGTTCTCCCGAATCGGGGACCAAACCGAGGCCCCCACCTCACCCCTGTGTTGCCTCCACTGCCCCCAGATCTTCAGTGTCGCCGCCACCACCGGACATGTGGTGTACCTTATCGGCAGCGGTACCGTCACCAGCGCCCTCAGGCTTGTGCCCACACAGACGCCACCTCTAACCTCTTTCACGCCGCCCCCTCTCCCTCCATTACCCACCCACTTATGGATCATCGCCACATTGGCTGCCCAATAATAGCCACACAGATTCGGCAGCGCCAGCCCCCCCCAAGAAACACCCTCTTCACCCTCGGAGTCTTATTCGCCCACACAAATCCCATGATGCTCCTGCTTACCTGTTTGAAAAAGGTCTTGGGGATCAAAATGGGAAGGCACTGGAACACAAAGAGAAACCTCTGAAGGGCTGTCATTTTTACCGACTGCACCCCATCCGCCAGTGAGAGTGGCAGCATATCCCATCTTTTAAAATCCTCCTCTATCTGCTCCACCAACCGTGTCAAATTAAGCTTGTGCAGGGCCCTCCAACTCCTAGCTACTTGGATCCCCAGGTACCGAAAGCTCATTTCCGCCCTCTTCAGCGGTAGCTCGTCTATCCCCCTTCCCTGGTCCCCTGAGTGCACCACAAAGAGCTCACTCTTCCCTATGTTGAGTTTATACCCCGAAAAGTCCCCAAACTCCCTGAGGACCCACATGACCTCCGCCATCCCCTCCACTGGATCCGTAACATACAACAACAGGTCATCGACATACAACAACATCGGCATACAACAGGCCACCTGCTCCTCCTCCACCCTCGGGAACCTCAGCTGATCTAGGAATCGTCGCATCCCCTCCTCCCCCGCTGGGGGCTCAGACCTGTACAGATCCCCATAGAAGTCCCTAAATACCTTGCTTATTCTCACCGCACTCCGCACCATATTCCCCCCTCTATCCCTAACTCCACCAATCTCCCTCGCTGCCTCCCTCTTACGAAGCTGATGTGCCAGCATCCAACTCGCCTTCTCCCCATACTCATAAACCGCCCCTTGCGATTCCTCCACTGTGCCTCTGCTTTCCCCGTAGTCATCAGGTCGAATTCCGTCTGGAGGTTCCGTCGCTCCCTAAGTTGCCCCTCCTCGGGGGCCTCTGCATATCTCCTGTCCACCCTTAAAATCTCCCCCACCAACCTCTCCCTCTCCCTCCTCTCTCTCTTCTCCCTGTGGGCCCTAATGGAGATTAGCTCTCCCCTGACCACCGCCTTCAACGCCTCCCAAACTACCCCCACCTGCACCTCCCCGTTATCATTGGCCTCCAAGTATCTTTCAATACACCCCTGCACACCCCATCATCCGCCAACAGTCCCACATTAAGGCGCCACAGCAGGCGCTGGTCCCTCTCCTCCCCCAACTCAGGCTCCTCCCAATGCGGGGCGTGGTCCGAGATGGCTATGGACGAGTATTCCGTTCCCTCCACTTTCAGGATTAGTGCCCTACTCAAAATGAAAAAATATCCGGGAGTAGGCTCTATGGACGTGGTAAAAGAAGAAATTCCCTGGCCTGCGGCCAGGCAAACCTCCATGGATCCACTCCATCCATCTGGTCCATAAACCCCCTGAGCACCTTGGCCGCAGCCGGCCTCTTGCCCGTCCTGGACCTAGAACGGCCGACACCCGCTTCCCCACCAGTATTGCAACCCCTCTGTTCTTCGCATCCAGCCCTGAATGAAAGACCTGCCCTACCCATCCCTTTCTCAGCCTAATCTGATCTGCCACCTTCAAATGTGTCTCCTGGAGCATAACCACGTCTGCCTTCAGTCCCTTTAAGTGCGCGAACACCCGGGCCCTGTTGACCGGCCCGTTCAGGCCCCTCACATTCCAAGTTATCAGCCGGATCAGGGGGCTCCTCCACCCCCCCCCCCCCCCCCCCCCCCCCCCCCCCCCCCCCCCCCCCGGCCGCCGACTAGCCATCTCCTTTTCTAGGCCAGCCATGTGCCCGCGCCTCCCACACCCTCCAGTCCCCCAGGCGGCGGACCCCCGCCCCGACCACCTCTCCTACTTCCAGCTCCCCTTTGGCCAATGCAGCAGCATCCCAGTTTCCCTCTTTCCCCCCCACCCCCCTCCCCCCGCTAGATCCTCATCAACCATTTTGCTCCGCCCATGACGCTCCCGTAAGTCAGCTGACCCCTGCTGAACCCGGCCCCTCCCGCCATTCCATCGACCCCCCAGTGTGAGAATCCCCCCACCCCTTGGCAGTCAGTGTGCGCTCCTCTCCAGCACTGCCCTTCTCTCTCCTCTCCCCCCCCCCCCGACCCCGCCCCCATCCTTCCCTAGCACGGGAAAAAGCCCGCGCTTTCCGTCTGAGCCGGCCCCGCCCCCTCTGGCGCAGCTCCTTTTTGCGGCCTTACCCCAACTCCCCATCCCCGGGCCTCCACCCCCCCCTCTTCCTCCGCGGGCCCCTGCCCCTCCAACACCGACGCCCACACTCTCCCACAGCCCCCACATCAAATCCATTCACTCATCCCCACCCAGCACCGAAACAAAAAGAACATTCCCCAAACGCAGTTAACACAGTAAACATCCCCCCCCCGACAAACCCTCAGTTTGAGTCCAACTTCTCAGCCTGGATAAAGTTCCATGCCTCATCAGGCGTTTCAAAATAGTGGTGCCGATCTTGGAACGTGACCCACAGTCGCGCTGGCTGCAGCATCCCGAACTTCACCCCCTTCCGATGGAGAACCGCCTTAGCCCGGTTAAAACCAGCTCTCTTCTTAGCCACCTCCGCACTCCAGTCCTGGTAAATACGGATCTCCGTGTTCTCCCACCTGCTGCTCCGTTCTTTTTTGGCCCATCTCAGGATACATTCTCTGTCCATAAAGCGGTGGAACCTCACCACTACGGCCCTTGGCGGCTCGTTGGCTTTGGGTCTCTTTGCCAGGACCCGATGAGCCCCATCCAGCTCCAGGGGCCTCCAGAAAGCTCCCGCGCCCATCAGCGAATTGAGCATCGTGCTCATATGTGCCCCGGCATTGGGCCCCTCCACTCCTTCAGGGAGAGCCAGAATCCGAAGATTCTTCCTCCTCGACCTATTCTCCAGGTCCTCAAATCTTTCCTGCCACCTCTTGTGCAGCGCCTCGTGCGCCTCCACCTTCACTGCCAGGCCCAAGATCTCGTCCTCGTTCTCTGAGGCTTTTTGCCGCACCTCTCGAATCGCCGCCCCTTGGGCCTTCTGGGTCTCCACAAGCTTCTCAATCGCCGCCTTCATTGGCGCCAGCATTTCGGTCTTCAGCTCCTCAAAGCAACGTCTAAGAAACCCCTGCTGCTCCTGTGACCACTGCGCCCATGCTGCTTGGTCTCCACCCGCCGCCATCTTGCTTTTCCTCCCTCGCACTTTCCGCTGCACCAGGATCACTTTTTTAACCGCTCCACTCCTGGTCCAATCCATATAATGTCGGGGGAACCGTGCTGTCACCTTCCCACACTGGGTGCGGTCGAACAATTGCCGTTGGGGGCCCTCTGAAGAGCCCAAAAGTCCGTTCCCGGCGGAAGTTGCCGAGCGTGCAACCTACCTAGGAATAGCCGCAACCAGAAGTCGGTATATTGTACCTTAAGCTTCCATGGTGCAGTTACCACTTTAAAGGATTTGTTCCTGTTGAATTAAGGCTGCAGCCTTTTAAAAAGTACTTTATTTTTGACTGTGTGGGTTGCTTAGGCTGCTGTGTTCTGATGAATTGTCGGAATAAATAAGGGATTAGGTGTCTCTTATACAATTATTGGGTCAGAGGGTTAAATGATATTATTCAAGGCTGCACTAATTACCAGCAGAGCACCTGCCTCCAAATGCACTTTATTACATTACTGTGTAAAACTGAAGGGCTGAGGGAAGCTTTACAGATTAGGATTACTATCTGTGTTTGTCTTGAGACGTGTCTTGACCTGACAGATTGTTGTAAACCTGTACCGATATAAAATTGTCCCTTTGTCTTCTGCAGCACAGTTGAGTGTCATCGTGTGTTTGTGATCTTTGTTACTCGGAGCTGAAGTTTTCCGATTTTGTGAAACAAATTTTCCTTCAGTATGTTTACTGTTCAACAAATAAATTTGAACAGGTGGCATGGTGGCTCAGTGGTTAGCACTTCTGCCCCTCAGCGCCGAGGACCCAGGTTCAATCTGGCCCCGGGTCACTGTCCATGTGGAGTTTGCATGTTCTCCCCGTGTCTGCGTGGGTCTCACCCCCACAACCCAAAGATGTGCAGGTTAGGTGAATTCACCACGCTAAATTGCCCCTTAATTGGAAAAATAATTAATGAAACAAAAACCCAATTGAATTTGAATGAAAACTCTCCTTCGTCTTTGGCAGTGGCTGGATTGTTTTTACATAGTAAAATAATTATTTGGAAATGTGCAATGCCTATACGCTCCACATCCTGCAAATACTCAGGACAGCTGATATGGAGAGAATGCTTAACTTTCAGGATATGAAGCTTTTCTCAAGACGTGAGAGATCTGGGACCTTTTTAGTGCTCATGGCTCAGTTTATTAATTTGACCAGTGGAACTTTCGGGGGTCTCTTGGATATAATATTTCCAGGTACCCATTCCATTTTAGTTTTCTGATGAGAAAGATATACTGATGGAGTTAAATGATGTAGGAAGAAATTTATGTGGAGTTAAAACACTGGCACAGTGACCTGTTTCTGTATTATAAATACTATGTAGTAAGTACTTTTTACATCCGTGTTTTCCAAAGATAAAGATATTGGTGGGATAACCCTGAAGTTGTTGAGAGCACAATGAGCAATAATATGATGGATAAATGGAACGTGTTAGATTTGTCAATGAAGCTAAATGAATACAATGTAACAGAGCTCAAAGTGGGGTGGAATTATAAACCTCTTTCAGGCTCTGAGTGTTTTCGATCTGTTGAAGGGCCAATTTATTCCCATTTTTAAACAGACAGAGAGAACTACTCTGGGTAATTACAGACCAATATGCTTAACATCTGTGGGAAGGAAAACTGAAGAGTTTCTGATTAAGGATGAAATGACCATGTATTGTAATAAAGAGAAAATGCAGGTGTCCAGCATGGATTTCACAAAACACAAACCTCATATCAGGAGAAAACAGACATGGGGAAATACAGTGGATGTGGTATACATGGATTTTAGGAAGGCATTTCACAAGGTATTGTAAGTGAAATTACAAAAGAAAATTGTGTAATGAAAGTTTAAAAAAATATATATTTTTATTCTCCTTTTTCACATTTTCTCCTGCATTTACACCCATCAACAATAAACAATAATCAGCAAGATATGTCAATCCCCATAATAACAACGATCCCATCCGCCCACCAACCCCCAAACATCAGCCCGCATGTTTACATAAACAAATGGCAAAAAGGAATCAGGGATTACCCAGAGTCACAATTAATCTACACAGGCCCCCCCCCCCCAAAAAAAAACGAATGTTCGATGTTATCCAGCTCTTGAAAGTGCATAATAAACAGTGCAGGCATTCACTCTCCGGAGAACCTCTCACCAGACCCCCTCCTCTATAACCTCTCCCAGCTCTTCCTCCCACTTTGCTTTGATCCCTTCCAGTGGTGCCTTATCCTCTTCCAAAATAGCTCCGTACACCGCTGACACTGCCCCCTTCTCCAGTCCCCTGTCGTCAACACCTCCTCCAGCAATGCGGAGGCCGGTTCCTCTGGGAAGCTCTGTATCTCCTTCCTGGCAAAATCCCGAACCTGCATGTACGTAAACACTTCTCCCTGCTCAAGCCCATACTTCGCTTCTAGCTCCCTCAATCCTGCAAACCAACCCCGAAGAAACAAATCCTTTAGCGTATTAATTCCTTCTCTTCCCATTTCTGAAAACTTCCATCCCACCTCCCTGGCTCAAATCTGTGGTTCCCCGAATCGGCATTTCCCTTGACCCTAAACCCAACCCGAAGTGTTGCCGAAACTGCCTCCAGATTTTCAATGAAGCTATTATTACCGGACTCCCTGAATATTTCCCCGGAGCTATCGGGAGCGGCGCTGTTGCTAGTACCTTCAGCCCTGACCCCCTGCACAAACTCTCCTCCATTCTGATCCACTGAGAATCAACCCCTCTGACCCAGCTCAGCACCTTCTCTCTCTGGCCACCTTCCCTCCCCATATGAATGAGGTAATCCTTCCCTCAATCTCTCTGAAAAAAGACTTTGGCAGGAAAATCGGTAGACATTGAAAAATAGACAGGAATCGCGGCAACACATTCATTTTAACCGCCTGTACCTGACCCGCAAGTGACAGAGGAAGGCCGTCCTACCTTGCCAGATCGGCTTTCACTCTCCCCACCAAACTAGTGATGTTGTACCTGCGAAGCCTCCCCCACTCCCGGGCAACCTGCACCCTCAGATACCTAAAATGAGTCCCAGCTCTACGGAATGGCAGCACCTCCTCCCCTGCCCCCACCCCCGGCCGAGACACCACAAAATACTCACTCTTGTCCCGGTTCAGCATGTACCCTGAGAAAGACCCAAATACCCGCAGCAGCTCCAATGTTCCTCCTATCGACGCACTCGGTTCCGACACATACAGCAGCAAGTCGTCGGCATATAAGGACACCCTATGCTCTACCCCCCCCCCCCCCCCCCCCCCCCGCACTATTCCTTTCCATGCTCCCGAACTTCTCAATGTGATGGCCAACGGCTCAATCGCAAGTGCAAACAGCAGGGGGGGACATAGGACATCCCTGTCTCGGCCCACGGTGGAGAGAAAAGTATCTCTAACTGATATTATTTATGCGGACACTCGCCTTCGGCTCCTTATATAAAAGCTTTACCCAGTTCACAAACCTTGGTCCAATCCCAAACCGCTCCAGCACTGCCAACAGGTACCCCCATTCTACCCGATCAAACGCCTTCTCGGCGTCCAATGCCACAACTACCTCTGTTTCCTTCCCTTCCGCCGGTGCCATAACAACGTTCAAAACCCTCCTAATGTTCGAAAACAGCTGCCTTCCTGTCACGAACCCCGTCTGATCCTCCCCTATCACCTTCGGGAGGCACTCCTCCAGCCTACCCGCCAGTATCTTCGCCAACACTTTTGCGTCCACATTCAGAAGTGATATGGGCCGATACGACCCACGCTCCGTCGGATCCTTATCTTTTTTTACCAACAGTGAAATCGATGCCTGCCCCAAAGTTGCGGCAACACCCCCTTCCCTATCGCCGTATCAAACATCCCCACCATCAGGGGTGCCAACCTATCCTTACATTTTTTATAATATTCCACCGGAAACCCATCCGGCCCTGCCACCTTCCCCGACTGCATCCTCCCAGTCGCATCCTTTATCTCCTGCTCCACTATTGCTCCTTCTAATGTAGCCCTGTCCCCCCTCCCCTAGCCTCGGGTACTCCAACCCATCTAGAAATTCCTGCATCTCACGGTCTCCCCCGGGTGGCTCTGACTTGTACAACCTCTCATAAAACTCCTCAAAAATCTTGTTAATCAGCACTGGAGCCACCACCAACTTCCCTGCCCTATCCTTCACCTGAAGAATTTCCCTTGCCGCTGCCTCCCTCCGGAGCTGACCTGCTGACCTTATCTCCATGTTCATAAACTGCACCCCTTGCTCATCTCAGCTGGCGCACCGCCTTCCTGGTGGACAGTCGGTCGAAGCTCGCCTGTAGTTCCTTCCTCTTTTCCAGCTTCGCCGGGTCCCCATCCTCTGCATACCTCCTATCTACCTCCAACATCTCATCTATTACTAGTGTTATGAAAGTTAGGAGCAGGTTAGTAAACTGGATTATTATGGATTAGAAAGATAACATATTGGCCCAGAATTTCCCGAAACAGTGTACCTGGCAAGTTATTTGAAACTTACACCTTAGTTGCAAGTTACTGTACATCAAAATTTCTCGGCATTTCATGAAGATACTCTGGAAGATTAATACTGATGTTTAACCATCAGAAATCAGCATCAACATTTGTGACAAAGAAGAGACTGTATGTTTGTTTTAAAAGGGGGAGAGTGGGAAATGTTCATAATCGAAGTCCTGGGTGTCCTTGTACACATCACAAATTAACATACAAGTACAGCAAGCAATTATGAAAGTAAATGGTATGATAACCTTAATTACAAAGGAGTTAGAATACAAGAATAAAGAAACCATAGAGAATATTGTAGGGCTATTGTGTGACCACACCTTGGGTACCGTACACAGTTTTTGTCACTACACGACAAAGGATGTGCTTGCCTTAAAGGGAATGCAGCACAGGTTCACTAGGACCCTTTCTGGGATGAAAGTGTCAAATGAGATGAGATTTAGTATGCTGGGCATATATTCCCTCGAATTTAGAGATGTGATCTTGTTGAAAAGAATACATTGGTAAGCAGCTTGACGGGGGTGATTCTGGAAGAAAGTTTCTGCTGGCTGAGGAGTCGAGAACTAGGGGCTGAAGCCTTCTCTGAGTAAGGTAATTTAGGAATGAGATGAGAACATTTTTCGCCCAATTTCCAAGATTCACAAAGCTTTAACTACTGCAGAGGGCTGTGAATGCTAGGTTGATTATTATGTTCAAGATCGAGGCAAATAACATTTTGAACAATAAAGGAATCGAGGAATATGGGAATAGTGTGGTTGGTGGAAGATCAGCCATGATATTGAATGATGGAGAATGCTGGATGGCCTGATCCTGTAACTATTTCTTGTATTTCTTTAAGTTCCTCTCTATTCCTGGAAATTAACGTTTGAAACCATCAAATCACCAGTTATGCACATCAGGCACAGCATGTTTAATGAAATGCAATTGTCCACAAATTTGCATTTTGAATGGAAATCATTCCGATGTCATAAAGATGCATTCAAAGATATATAAATATGTTGTAGATCCCAGCGAGGAGCAATTATTAAAAAAAAAAAAAAAATTAGTTTAAAATACTGGGTTTTTAGCCAGGAGTTGGGGAACCTTACATAGGCTTAATCTAACACGATTGGTGGAACAGATGGAGGAGGATTTTAAGAGATGGGACATGGTGCCCCTGTCACTGGTGGGTAGGGTGCAGGCAGTCAAAATGGTAGTCCTCCTGAGATTCCTTTTTGTGCTTCAGTGCCTCCCGGTGATGGTCACAAAGGCTTTTTTCAAGAAAATCGAGAAAAGTGTTATGAGTTTTGCGTGGGCTGGGAAGACCCCGAGAGTGAGGAGGGGGTTTTTGCAGCGTAGCAGGGATAGGGGGGGACTGGCACTACCGAGCTTAAGTGAGTACTATTGGGCCTCCAATATCTCAATGGTGTGTAAGTGGATGGGAGAAGGGGAGGGAGCGGCGTGGAAGAGATTGGAGATGGCGTCCTGCAAAGGAACCAGCCTACAAGCACTGGCGATGGCGCCGTTGCCGTTCTCCCCGAAGAAATACACCACAAGTCCAGTGGTGGAGGCAACACTGAAAATTTGGGGGCAGTGGAGACGCATAGGGGAATGATGGGAGCCTCGGTGCGGTCCCCGATAAGAAATAATCATAGGTTTGTCCTGGGGAGAATAGACGGGGGATTTAGAGCTTGGCAGAGAGCTGGGATTGTGCAACTGAGGGATCTGTTCTTAGACGGGACGTTTGCGAGTCTGGGAGCGCTGACGGAAAAATATGGGTTGCCCCAAGGGAATGCATTTCGGTACATGCAACTGAGGGCTTTTGCGAGGCAACAGGTGAGGGAATTTCCGCAGCTCCCGACGCAGGAGACTCAGGATAGAGTGATCTCGGGGACATGGGTGGGGGATGGTAGGGTGTCGGATATATACAGGGAAATGAGAGACGAAGGGGAGATCATGGTGGATGAGCTGAAGGGAAAATGGGAAGAAGAGCTGGGGGAAGAGATTGAAGAGGGGCTGTGGGCAGATGCCCTACGTTGGGTAAACTCTTCGTCCTCGTGCGCCAGGCTTAGCCTGATACAATTCAAGGTTTTGCACAGGGCGCATATGACCGGAGCAAGGCTCAGTAAATTTTTCGGGGTAGAGGATAGGTGTGGGAGATGCTCGAGGAGCCCAGCAAACCACACCCACATGTTTTGGTCATGCCCGGCACTGCAGGGGTTCTGCGTGGGGGTGGCGAATATGCTTTCGAAGGTGGTGGGGGTCCGGGTCGAGCCAAACTGGGGGTTGGCTATATTTGGTGTTGCAGAAGAGCCGGGAGTGCAGGAGGCGAGAGAGGCTGATGTTTTGGCCTTTGCGTCCCTAGTAGCCCGGCGAAGGATATTGCTTATGTGGAAGGAAGCCAAACCCCCGGGCGTGGAGACCTGGATAAACGATATGGCAGGGTTTATAAAACTAGAACGGATAAAGTTTGTACTAAGGGGTTCGGCTCAGGGGTTTACCAGGCGGTGGCAACCGTTCATTAACTACCTCGCAGAACGATAAAGGAAATGGGAAGGCAGCAGCAGCAACCCAGGGGGGAGGGCTCAGGTGGGCCCTCAGGGGTGTTTTTGTATAGATATTTGTACTTGGTTATGTATACTGGATTGTTTGATTTTATTATTTGGGAGAGTTATTTTTGCTATGGCAGTTGCCATTTAGTTTATATATTATTTATCTATTTGTTAAAAACGGTCACTGTTATTTATATTGCTTTATTGTTGTAAAAAGGAAAAGCCTTTGGTTTTGTTTGGCCGAAAAATTTGAATAAAATATATTTAAAAAAAAAATACTGGGTTTTGCCAGAGGCTTCGTAGAATCCATGTAAAAGATTGAAGGAATTTAAATACCATGAAACTGGGGGTAAGTCGCTTATACCTGACATTGCTTTGTCCACCGTGCCAAAGATCAGCAGTGCTGTACTTGGTTCAGTTCAGGAAATTCTGTACTATCATAAAAGAAGAGGGCAATTTCTCAGAGTGGCGATTTACTTTCCGAAGCCTTCTGAAGTAACTGAAAAAAGCACCCTGTATTAGAAGCAACCGTCATTCCATCATCACCTCCTAGAAACTGAAAAGGGTGATAATTCTGGCCTTGCCATTACATCTGCAACCATCTCCCCAACACCCTGAGAACTAGTATGAAAAATATCCAGAGCTGGGCAAACTCAAACTTTTGATTTGAATTTAAAAGATAACTCCGGACAGAGCTGGTAACACAGAAGGTATTGGGCATGATACATTTTTGTGAAAGTCAGTTGAGGACTGGGTCAGACCTAATTCTGCCCTTTCGGCTCCAGTATCAATGATGTTGCCAAAACCTATGGGATTATATTAGGAGGGGAGGAACCCTCCACTAGTTGTTTGGGTGCAATGATGTCAACTATGTTTTTATTTAGCTGCTGACGTGTGTGAGAGGAATTACATACTCCAGTCTGACAGCAATCTGATCCGAGCTGAGTGACAGCGTGAATGATAAATCAGTACAACAGAGAAGGCTGAAATGCGTATTTTAGGAATAAAATTCAAGTTTTGATAAACCCATGCATCTTGTTGTGGTCAAGCTGGAAATTTTGTAGTGCCTGCTCACAAATGTGTAACTCCAGACTTGGGCCAGCGCTGCTGTTTAAATGTACTGCGAAGAATGTTTTTGGCAATAATGTTTTGCCCTCTTTATAGGTTAAGAATCACAAAGTTCAGCTGAAAGCATTTTGCTGGGGTTGATGAATAATTTAAGGAGAAACCGAGCAGGTTTTAAGAACCAGAATGTTTAATTCCTTTATGATGCTTTTATAAAGACGGTGTCCTTTATCCAGAATGTTGAGAGAAGTATTGAAATGGATTTCTTTACTCATTCATGGGATGTATTATTCCTGGCAGGGCCACATTGATGCCCTGAGAAGGTGGTGGTGTACCACCTTTTGGAATTTACTTAAATATAGAGGGATATGCAATAATTATTTGGCAACTTTTCTAATTTTCCAGGCTGTTTTCACTGTGGCGGATAATTGAGGTTCCAGTGTGGTATTAGATAGTACAGATCAAGAATACAGCAGTGATTCTGCATCGTTTTACTTTGTCTCTCTAAACATGACAGGAAGCCTCATCAATGAAGTGGCAGTTTCTTAAAATAACTGATAAAGTTCAGAGTTTGGCAATAATTGCTCATTGTGACACTCAGTAAATATAGTGTCAGAGCAAGAGATGTGTGTTCGATGGGGAGATTTGGGACAGGGTGGTGAATGGAAACAGCATGATTGGGAAGGAAGTAGTAATGTTAGGATTTGAAATCGCCCAGGGAGAATGTACAGTTGTGATGTGGAAGCCAGGCCCTTATCAGTTTAACTTTTAGAACATAGAACATAACAGCGCAGTACAGGCCCTTCGGCCCTCAATGTTGCGCAGACCCGTGAAACCACTCCAAAGCCCATCTACACTATTCCCTTATCGTCCATATGTCTATCCAATGACCATTTGAATGCCCTTAGTGTTGGCTTATTCAAGACTTTGAAGATGAGATTTCTTTCATAGAATTTTGGATGTTTACAGCATGGATAACCATTTAGCCCCTACTGTAGCATTCCAAAACCGATCCCATAGACTTGCTCTTTTACCCATATCCCTTTCTATCTACACTTCAGTTAAAATTTACAATGCTCTCTGCTAATTGAACGTTACAAGGAATCTCACATATAGAATCCCGACAGTACTGAAAGAAGCCATTTGACCCATTGAGTCTGCACCAACCCTCCAAAAGAGCACCAAGGCCCACTCCCCTCCCTATCCATGTAACTCCGTGCATTGATCACCTATCCTGCGCATCTTTGGACTCTGGGAGGAAACCAGAGCACCAGGAAGAAACCCACGCAGACACTGGGAGAACATACAAACTCCACACAGTCACTGAAGGTGGGAATCGAACCTGGGCCTCTGGCGCTGTGAGGCAACAGTGCAGACCACTGTGCCACCGTGCTGCCCTATTTGAGTAGTTGGTTAAACTCTGTATCCTTTGTCCATCTTGCTTATTAATTGGTGTGGTTCTTTTTAAAGAAGGCAACTGTGAATCTAATCACTGAGATGTGGGACCGCATCAGGTAAAATCAAGCTTTTACAAGTGGACTGAAGGAGGTTGGCTGTGATGCAGCACATTCCCACCCCAGAGCTTTAGATTACTAGTCCTGAGCAGGACAGAAAAGTTGGATGCTTCCCCACAATGTGCCTGCTCTTCCGTCTGCCTATGTATGTCAACATTGCACTGTTCTATATCAGTAACAATTCCTACCTCTGCTGTATTTTGTAAATAAATGTGGAAATTGCTCTTGGTGTTGGATGAATGCTGAAATTTTTATATATAGATACTGGACCAGGTGAATGAAGCATACTTTGACAGTTGGCTTCATGAGAACCTGAAATTGCTGATAGCTTTTCAGTTAACAGCAGTGCAGTGAGCTGTAGCTGGTGCTTAAAATAGCTAGGTTTGCTGCAATGCAGTTATGACTTGCTAGATCTGTGTCAGTGAATCTGCACCGTGTCCCTGGGACTGTGCATATGTGAAAGGCTCCTCATCTCAGATTGTTAATTATTTATGCCATTTTATTGTATAGAATACTATCTTTCAATCTGCGTCACACTATATCTTTTAAAAAATATATTATTATTTTCCTTTTTAACATTTTTCTCCCAAATTTACACCCAACAATAAACAATAATCAGTAACCAATGCAATGACAATCCCCATATCAATAACAACGATCCCATCCTCTCACCAAACCCCAAGCATTAGCCCGCATGTTAACATAAACAAATGACAAATAGGAATCAGGAATCACCTATAGTCACCATTAACACAGACAGTTCCACGCACCCCTCCATGTTCGATGTAATCCAATTCTCAAAAGTGCACAATGAATAACTCCCATGAATTGTAGAACCCCTCCCTCCTTCCCCTCAGTTCAAATTTGACCTTTTCGAGCATCAAGAATTCCAGCAGGACCCTCCGCCACACCTGGGCACAGGGGGGAGAGGCTGAACTCCACCCGAACAGGATCTGCCATCGGGCGATCAACGAGGCGAAGGCTAGAACATCTGCTTCCGCACCCGTTTCCAACCCAGGCTGGTCTGACATCCCGAATGTTGCCTCCCGAGGGCCAGGGTCCAGTTTCACGTGCACCACTTTAGAGATTACCCTAAACACCTCCTTCCAGTAATCCTCCAGCTTTGGACAGGACTAAAACATATGAACGTGGTTTGCGGGGCCTTCCCTGCAACGTTCACACACACCTACCTCCTCAAAGAACCGGCACATCCTCGCCCTTGTAAGGTGTGCTCTATACACCACCTTCAGCTGTATCAGCCCCAACCTCGCATACGAGGTGGAGGTGTTCACCCTCCGGAGCACCTCACACCAGAACCCCTCCTCCATTCCCTCTCCCACCTCTTCCTCACACTTTGCCTTGATCCCTTCCACCGGCGCCTTCTCCTCTTCAAAAATAGCCCCGTAGACCGCCGATACTACCCCCTTCTCCAATCCCCCTGTCATCAGCACCTCCTCTAGCAATGTGGAAGCCGCTCTACTGGGAAGCTGTGTATCTCCTTTCTGGCAAAGTCTCGAACCTGCATGTAGCTAAATAGTTCCCCCTGCTCCAGCCCATACTTCGCTCCCAGCTTCTTCGATCCTGCAAACCGGCCCCCAAGAAACAGATCTCTTAGTGTCCTAATTCCTTTCTCCCCCAATCTCCAAAAATTTCCATCCAACTTCCCTGGCTCAAATCTATGGTTCCCACGAATCGGCATTTCCCTTGACCCTGACCCCAACCAGAAGTGTTGGTGAAACTGCCTCCAAATTCTCAACAAAGCTATTACTACCGACTTTCTGAGTATTTCCCCGGGGCTGTCTGGAGTGGCGCTGTTGCTAGCGCCTTCAATCCTGACCCCCTACACAAACTCTCCTCCATTCTGACCCATTGGGAGTCAACCCCTCTGACCCAGCTCCGTACCTTCTCCACATTCGCTGCCTAGTAATAATACATCAGGTTCGGAAGACCCCAAACCCCCTGCCCGTCTTCCTCCACATTATCTCTTTGTTCATGGCTCGATTGAAAAAGGTTTGGGATTTACCAGCTGATGGAGCAATAAATCTTTCTGAATCTCCAAAGCTCTGAAATTCAAATGCATGTGTGTGCACGTGTTTAATGTCGACCTTCTGGTCAATCCCTGGGTAGCAGCAAAGGCGTACTGGTCCCACGTTACGGACCTATGAATAATTGCTTTCTGCCATGTACACGTGAACCACAGCTCTATTAAATTCCACTCACTTTCTGCAAAATTTTTGAGAATTGTTCTGAGCTGTTTTGAGAGTGCTTGGGGGATATTCCGGAATGGCTGTCTCCAGGAAAGTCAGGCCATAACTATTCAGGAGCAAGGGATCAAATGTTCCCCAGGCAACACTTTGGTTTGACCAAAATTGCCTGTATCTGTAGCTCAGTGGCATTTTTTTTTACATTTTTAAACATTTGTCTCTATTTCCTGTTTCTACTTATTTTTCATCCTCCACCATGACTGAGGGCACCAGGTTCCGCCCACGGGCAAATTTGGTTGATCAAATAATTTTGAGTTAACATCTACTTCCAAGTCTGATTTCAAAACTTAAGCAAGTAATGTGGCTGTGCATCGACCATAACTTGGGTTGACAGCGGAATTGGGGAGCTTAGCAAATTGATGTTGGGGCAACAGCCAGGGTTTCTGCTATCTGATTGCCCTGTGTAATTGAGTGGAATGGGTTATGATGCTCCCCAGAGTTTGAATAACATTTGTGTGCGACAGTGACTAGCACATTTGGAAGAAAGTATCCTGGATTTGGTGTTTTGGCAGAAAAAGTTGACAAATTTGTGACTCAGAAGGAAAATTGATACACTGGCTTAAATATTGATGCACATTGCTTAACCTATTCAGTATTTTGCATCTAGCCTGCTTATGGGGTGCAAAGGAATTTGAAGATGGCCAACCCACAGGACGATCCCATTGAGCTGTAGAATCATTTACCATGATGCTAATTGTCTTGTATCTCACTGTGAAAGCAGAGGCAGGAAGCATGAAACTACCACACAGTTGAAATATAATGAGATGTTGTGGTAACCTGCACTCTACCATCAGAAGACGTTTCCGGGGTATCTGTGTGATGGCTGAGTTTTAGTTTGCAATTGTGATCAACTCAAAGCTGCATGTGCTCAGGCCAACTGTTCAGATACTCTTTTTTTTTTTTTGACTACTTGAATGCAAAATTGCAGGTACATATAGCTCCCTTCTGTATATACAAAATCTATACCCTATATGATTGGCCTAGATCTTCTGGTCAGTGGCAGATGAGCAGAATGGTGAGGTCTGGTGGCCTAATGCAACTTCAGCTGTTGATATGGGAAACAAGTAGGGAAGTGGATTTGAGACCAAGAGAGATCAGCCGTGATCTGATTGAATGGTGGAGGATAAAAAATAAGTAGAATCAGGAAATAGAGACAAATGTTTAAAAATGTAAAAAATGCCACTGAGCTACAGATACAGGCAATTTTGGTCAAACCAAAGTGTTGCCTGGGGAACATTTGATCCCTTGCTCCTGAATAGTTATGGCCTGACATTCCTGGAGACAGCCATTCCGGAATTACCCCTTGGCTTGCATAGTTTTTCAATGCCTTTGTCTTTAAGCCCTACCCTGCATAATCTCTCTCTCTCTCTCTCTCTCTCCTGTGGCCTCGGAATTAGGAGCAAAAGTAGGCAATTCAACCCCTCGAGCCTGCTCCACCATTCAATCAGATCATGGCTGATCTCTCCTGATCTCAAATCCACTTCCCTACTTGTTTCCCATATTCCTTTAACCTCTTTTAAAATAAATCAGGTGAAAAAGAAGTTAACAAAGCTTGTAGGATTTTGTGCTTTATAAATCGAGGAAAACAACAAGACCTAATGCTTCATATATCAGAAATCAGCTATATCTATCTCCTCTTGAAACCATTTAATGACTCCAATTCCACTGCACTATGGGGCAGAGAGTTCCACAAATTCACCACGCTTTGCGAGAAGTAGTTCCTCCTCATCTCCGTTCTAAATCTACCGCCTCTCAACCTATAGATGCTCCATCCTGTGTTATCTTGTATTTCACATTGATACTGATTCATAGGTTGTTTATGAGGATCGGTTCACTGGATTTAGTGGTTTTTATGGTAGTAACGAGAATAAAGACCGCATGGGCAGCAGCACAGTAGCACTGTTGCTTCACAGCAGCAGGGTCCCAGGTTCGATTCCAGGCTTGGATCACTGTCTATGCGGAGTCTGCATGTTCTCCCTGTGTCTGCACGGATTTCCTCCGGGTGCTCCAGTTTCCTCCCACAAGTCCCGAAAGACGTGCTGTTAGGTAATTTGGACATTCTGAATTCTCCCTCTTTGTACCTGAACAGGCGCCGGAATGTGGCGACTAGGGGCTTTCCACAGTAACTTCATTGCAGTGTTAATGTAAGCCTACTCGTGACAATAAAGATTATTATTATTATGAAGGGTTGAAATATGAGGGTAGGTTGTATAAACCTGGTTTATATTCTGTGAAGTATAGAAGGTTGAGGGGTGATCTAATTGAGATCATGCAAAAAGGATTTGTTAGAGTAGATATAAAGAAAATATTTCCTCTGATAGGGGAATTCGTAACCAGAGAGCACAATCTTAAAATGAAAGCCATGTTAATTAGGTGGGAAATCAGGATGCCTGAATGTTTGTAGAGGGTTAAGAAACTGGAAATTTTCCCCAAGATTCCATTCTTGTCAAGTACCAAAACATTTTCTTTTTTTAAAAAATGTTTTCCTTTTCTGAGTTACCAAGCCAGGGCTCAGAGTGTGGGTCAGGGGCGAACCCCTAATCCAGCTCCTCGCCTGCTCCAAAAAACTAATTCAAATTGAATCGAATTCATGGTCCCCACAAGAGAGACATACCAGATCTGAACCCAAAGGCTCAATCTACAGACACTTGATCTTAGCCAAAAGGCCGAGAAGTGATGACCAAAACATTTTCTGACTGTGATATAAGTGTAAACTATCCCTTCTCACCCTTCTTGATCTACCTGCAATCTTTTACATGGTTGGCCATTACTGTCCTCCTTTAATGCCTCTCTACTATCATCAGCTGGGTGAGACTGCACTTGCCTGGTTTAATTCTTAACTATCTAATCATAGCGAGCATATCACTTGCAGTGGCTTCTTCTGCTTTGCACCGTCACCTCTGGGATCCGCATGAACATAGAATACACAGTGCAGAAGGAGGCCATTCGGCCCATCAAGTCTGCACCGACCCACTTAAGCCCGTAACCCAATAACTCCTCTTCACCTTTTTGGTCACTAAGGGCAATTTATCACGGCCAATCCACCTAACCTTCACATCTTTGGACTGTGGGAGGAAACCGGAGCACCTGGAGGAATCCACGCAGAGACGGGGAGAACGTGCAGACTCCTCCGCACAGACAGTGACCCAGCAGGGAATCGAACCTGGGACCCTTGCGCTGTGAAGCCACAGTGCTAATCACTTGTGCTACCGTGCTGATGTACTTTATGGGCCACTAACGGTGGTATGGATATGTACTTTACCCCTTAAATATTTCTCAACAAGACCTGCTCCTTCAGCTCGAGCATGAAAGTCGAGGATGACCAGATAGTTTGTTTTTGTGAAGCCAACTGAGGAATGTATATGGGCTAGGTCACCAGGGCGGCACTGCTGCCTCACAACTCCAAGGACTCGGAGTTGTGAGGCAGTTTAATTCCGGCCTCGGATGACTGTCTGTGTGGAGTTGCACTTTCTCGCCGTGTCTGCATGAGTTTGCTCAGGTTTCCTCCCACAGTCCAAAGATGTGCAGGTTGGGTGGGCCGACCACGTTTAGCTCGTCCATTACCTCGTGCTCACTGACCCATGTTAGCTCCAAGTCAAGCAACGCCTTGATTTTAAAATTCTCATTTTTGTTTTTGAATTCCTCCATGGCCTCACCTCTTCCCATTGCTGATCTCGTCCAGCCCAAAAACTCTGAGATATATGTACTCATCTAATTCTGGCCTAAAATCCCTGATTTTAATTGCTCCACCGTTAGTGGCCTAGGCTCTAAAACTCTAGAATTCCCTCCTTAAATCCCACTGCCACTTACCTTTCCTTTAAGGTGCTTCTTAAAACCAACCTCTTCGGCAAAGCTTATGATCATCTGCTGTAACATGTCCTTATGTAGTTCAGTGTCAAATTGTGCCGTACAATGCTCCTGTGAAGTGTTCTTTGATATATGCAAGCATTAGGTCTTGTTGTTTTCCTCGATTTATAAAGCGCAAAATCCTACAAACTTTGTTAACTTCTTCGTTCACCTATCCTGCCACTGTCAAGATTGATGTATAAACACCCTACTGGTCTCTTTTTTATTCTTTAAAAAAAAAATTAGAGCACCCAATTCATTTTTCCAATTAAAGGGCAATTTAGTATGGCCAATCCACCTACCCTGCACATCTTTTGGGTTGTGGGGGCGAAACCCACGCCAACACTGGGAGAATGTGCAAACTCCACACAGACAGTGACCCAGAGCCGGGATCGAACCTGGGACCTTGGCGCCGTGAGGCTGCAGTGCTACTCACTGCGCCACTGTGCTGCCCTCTGTTCTTTTTTTAAATATAAATTTAGAGTGCCCAATTAAGGGATAATTTAGTGTGGCCAATTCACCAACCCTGTGCATCTTTGGGTTGTGGGGATGAACCGACCAGACACGGGGAGAATGTGCAATCTCCAAACAGTTAGTGACCCGGTGCCGGGTTCGAACCCGGGTCTTCGGCGCTGTGAGGCAGCAGTGCTAACCACTGTGCTGCCCTGGGCTCTTTTCTTGCATCCCCTTTAAAACAGTAACAAAACACTAGGTTTTGTAGCCACTTGGCTGTCCAATTTATGCAAGAAGAATTGGTTGCCTTGCTAACTTCGAGACTCACACCAGAATAGTTTATCTTGTGTTGAATGTCACTGTGACAAAATGAATAATGCAGGATGCTCGATACTGAATTTCTATATTCCTTATCTGTACCTTGGCAATAGTTGCTGAGCTTGACTGCCACTCTGCCTCATCATCCTGGTCCTGGACTTCCACAACAGCAAATCATTGCCATCAGGCAGAATGAACACCAGGTTTACTTCAGGAACAGCAAGATCCAGATTCAAACATGCTACAACAAACAGCCCTTCTTTCAATGATAAAAACAAAACTATTTGGGTTCTCTGAGATAATACGATAAGACAGAATTTCCCAACTTCTCGCGCCTCTAGAGTTGCTCCACTGACCTATCCCTATAATATGGGCATTAATATAATGTATTCTGGTGCATTGGTCCATTTATCAAGAAAACGGTACCATGAGAATGATATGAAGTCTCTTCTCTTCTCTCCCCCCCCCCCCCCCCCCGCCCTAACGTCAACAACAATTTGTGCTTACATAGCACCTTGAATGTAGTAAATGATCCTAAGATATTTCAGAGGAGTTTTCTTAATCAAAATTAGACACGGAGCCACATAAGATACTGGGCAGAGGATCAAAGGCTTGCTCAAAGCGTTAGGTTTTAAAGAGCACTTCAAAGGAGGGGGGAGAGTCAGAGATGTTTGGGGAGTGAATTCCAGAATTTAGGATCTAGGGGCGGAAGGCATGCCTGCCAATACTGGAACGATTAAAATCGGGGGGTTGGCAAGAGGCCATAATAGAAGGAGCACGGGTGAGGAGGAGAGAGAGAGAGAGGAGGAGAGGACGAAGGACATGGAGGGATTAGAAAACCAAGATGAAACATTTGATTTGAGGTAATTCCAGACTGTGAGCCATTGTAGGTCAGTGAGTGTCGGCGTAATGGATGGACAGGATTTGGTACATACTCGTACCAAGAGGCAGCAGAGATTTGGATGAACTCAAATTTATGTAGGTTAGAAAATGGGCAGGTTGTCCAGGAGAACTTTGGAATAGTCACATCTAAAGTCAACAAAGGCATAGATGAGGGTTTTAACAGCAGATGAATGGCGATAGGGGTGGAATGAGTGATGCTATGATGGTGGAAATGGATGGTCTTGTTAATGGAGTGGATGTGTCAAATGTGACACCATGGTTTAGTTAAAAATGGATTCCATTTCCAGATTATTGGACAGAAATAGTATCACTAATTATTTGAAGGTTGCAAATGAATCAAATATGATTCACAGTCCCCTGTTTAGTTAAGGGATAGATGCAATTTGACTTTTAAATTTTTCAAAATATTTTGTCTTCTACAATATTGCTATGTGATCAGTCCACGACCCCTCTGCATTGATTTCCCAGAGACAATCCTAGGACCTTGTATACAGATTCCTAGATATCTAGTTTACTTCTCCAGGCGGCATGTATATGAAAAGTAGGCGAGGGCCAAGGATAGATTCTTGGGTGAGACCAGAAATGATGGAATGGGAAGATGAACTATTACAAGTGAGGTAACCAGGAAAGGTAAGTGGTTCGTCTAATTTTGCTGTTTTTCAGTTAAAAGTGCAGTGTAGATTAGTGTCTGATTGGCTGAAGCTGCCCCCACCTAATTGCTGAGAGGCAGTTATCTGGCAGTCACCTGAGGCCTGTTAAGGGGCACAAAGGTACACATTGTTTTCTTCTCTTTGAAGTTTTAGTGTGAGTCATCCTAAAGTCTGTATAAAAGACAGACAGAAAGCGCCATTAGTAAGCATTGCGCAGGTCAAGGACACACAGCTTGAGTGAGAGAGATACAGACCGAGTGAGAATTTGGTAATTTGGTGCAGTGAGGTAATTCGGTGAAGAGTGGGAGAAGGTGTTTTTTCCCTACTGTTTTGTTCTCTCTCTTTCTTCGGGCCTAATTTCGGGAGCCGTTCGGAGGAGGAGGAGCAGTCTCTGTGAGTATAAAAACCTAACGGAAACTTCCTGTTTTCCAGTTTTTTTCCCCAAAAGTGATGTCAGAGGGAAGCTGTGATCTGAGTGGTTGATAGCAAATCTGCCACAAATTTTAAAAAAAACACAGCTAAACTCATAAACTTAAATTAAACTAATTAATTAATTAGTGATGGCTGGTCAGGTGATGTGCTCGAGCTGCTTGATGTGGGAGCTGGCAGATCCCATTGCGAGCTGCAGCGACCACATCTGCAGTAAGTGTTGGCTGCTCGAAGAGCTCCGGCTCAGAGTTGATGAGCTGGAGTCTGAGCTTCAAACACTGAGGCACATCCGGGAGGGGGAGACTTACCTGGGCACTGTGTTTCAGGAGGCAGTCACACCTGTCAGAGTAAGTAGTTTAAATCCTGCCAGTGGCCAGGGACAGCAGGGTGTGACTGCAAGTCAGGCAGGTAAAGGGAACCAGCAGTCAGGAACTCAGGAGCCTCAGCCCTTGACTCTGTCCAACAGGTATGAGGCACTTGCTCCCTGTGTGGATGGCGAACAGGGCTGCAGGAAGGATGAGTCAGCTGACCAAGGCACCATGGTTCAGCAGGCCATTCAAGGGGAGGGAGTAAATAGGCAAGTTGTAGTTGTAGGGGATTCTATTATCAGGGGGATAGATAGTATCCTTTGTGAGCAGGATAAAGAGTCCCGCATGGTATGTTGCCTGCCCGGTGCTAGGGTGCGGGACATCTCTGACCGGCTTGAAAGGATACTGGAGAGGGAGGGGGAGGATCCAGTTGTTGTGGTCCATGTCGGTACCAACAACAGAGGCAAGTCTAGGAAAGAGGACCTGTTTAGAGATTATAAAGAGCTAGGATTCAAATTAAAAAACAGGTCCTCAAGGGTCATAATCTCCGGATTACTGCCCGAGCCACGTGCAAATTGGCATAGGGAGGCAAGAATAAGGGAAGTTAACACGTGGCTGAAAGAGTGGTGTGGGAAAGAGGGGTTCCTTTTCATGGGACACTGACATCAGTTTTGGGACAGGGGGGACCTATACCGTTGGGATGGTCTCCACCTGAACCGAGCTGGGACCAGTGTTTTGGCGAAAAGAATAAATAGGGTGGTCAATAGGACTTTAAACTAAAGATTGGGGGGGGAAGGGAAAGTCAGGGAACCAAGAGGTGAAGTAATCAGTGGGAAGCGTAGCTGCTTAGGAATACAAAAAAGCACGAAAAGACAAAACTCAGGAGAGGTTACGATAGTCCCCATCCCACAAAATATGACACAGTGTATGGAAAGGCTCAGTAAACCAAGGTCCACCACACTAAGAAAACAAAAAGGGACGGTCAATAGAGAATTAAAGGTGCTATATTTAAATGCGCGCAGTGTACGGAACAAGGTAGATGAGCTTGTGGCCCAGATTGTGACTGGCAGGTATGATGTGGTAGGCATCACAGAGACATGGTTGCAGGGGGTTCAGGACTGGCATTTAAACATCCAGGGATTCACAACCTATCGAAAAGACAGGGAGGTGGGCAGAGGGGGCGGGGTTGCCTTGTTAATTAGGAATGAAATTAAATCAATAGCACTAAATGACATAGGGTCAGATGATGTGGAGTCTGTGTGGGTAGAGTTGAGGAACCACAAAGGCAAAAAAACCATAATGGGAGTTATGTACAGGCCTCCTAACAGTGGTCAGGATCGGGGGCACAAAATGCACCACGAAATAGAAAGTGCATGTCAGAAAGGCAAGGTCACCGTGATCATGGGGGACTTCAATATGCAGGTGGACTGGGTAAATAATGCTGCCAGTGGACCCAAGGAAAGGGAATTCATTGAATGTTTACAGGAGGGCTTTTTGGAACAGCTTGTGATGGAGCCCACGAGGGAACAGGCCATTCTGGACTTAGTGTTATGTAATGAGCCAGACTTGATTAAAGATCTTAAAGTAAGGGAGCACTTAGGAGGCAGTGATCATAATATGGTAGAATTCAATCTCCAATTTGAAAGAAAGAAGGTAGAATCAGATTTAAAGGTGTTACAGTTAAATAAAGGTAACTACAGGGGCATGAGGGAGGAACTGACGAAAATCGACTGGGAGCAGAGCCTAGTGGGAAAGACAGAACAGCAATGGCAGGAGTTTCTGGGAGTAATTGAGGACACAGTGCAGAGGTTCATCCCAAAGAAAATAAAGGTTATCAGAGGGGGGATTAGGCAGCCATGGCTGACAAAGGAAGTTAGGGAATGCATCAAAGCAAAAGAGAAAGCCTATAATGTGGCAAAGAGTAGTGGGAAGTCAGAAGATTGGGAAGGCTACAAAAACAAACCGAGGATAACAAAGAGAGAAATAAGGAAAGAGAGGATCAAATATGAAGGTAGGCTAGCCAGTAACATTAGGAATGATAGTAAAAGTTTCTTTAAATACGTTAAAAACAAACGGGAGCCAAAAGTTGACATTGGGACGCTCCAAAATGACGCTGGTAATTTTGTGATGGGAGACAAGGAAATAGCTGAGGAACTAAATAAGTGCTTTGCGTCAGTCTTCACAGTAGAAGACTTGAGTAATATCCCACCAATTCCGGAGAGTCAGGGGGCAGAGTTGAATATGGTAGCCATCACAAAGGAGAAAGTTCTAGAGAAACTAAGAGGTCTAAAAATTGATAATTCTCCGGGCCCAGGTGGACTACATCCTAGAGTTCTAAAGGAGATAGCTGAAGAAATAGTGGAGGCGTTAGTTATGATCTTTCAAAAGTCACTGGAGTCCGGGAAAGTCCCAGAGGATTGGAAAATCGCTGTTGTAACCCCCCTGTTCAAGAAGGGAACAAGGAAAAAGATGGAAAATTATCGGCCAATTAGCCTAACCTTGGTTGTTGGCAAGATTCTAGAATCCATTGTTAAGGATGAGATTTCTAAATTCTTGGAAGTGCAGGGTCAGATTAGGACAAGTCAGCATGGATTTAGTGAGGGGAGGTCGTGCCTGACAAACCTGTTAGAGTTCTTTGAAGAGATAACAAATAGGTTAGACCAAGGAGAGCCAATGGATGTTATCTATCTTGACTTCCAAAAGGCCTTTGATAAGGTGCCTCACGGGAGACTGCTGAGTAAAATAAGGGCCCATGGTATTCGAGGCAAGGTACTAACATGGATTGACGATTGGCTGTCAGGCAGAAGGCAGAGAGTTGGGATAAAAGGTTCTTTTTCGGAATGGCAACCGGTGACGAGTGGTGTCCCGCAGGGTTCAGTGTTGGGGCCACAGCTGTTCTCTTTATATATTAACGATCTAGATGACGGGACTGGGGGCATTCTGGCTAAGTTTGCCGATGATACAAAGATAGGTGGAGGGGCAGGTAGTATGGAGGAGGTGGGGAGGCTGCAGAAAGATTTAGACAGTTTGGAGAGTGGTCCAAGAAATGGCTGATGAAATTCAACGTGGGCAAGTGCGAGGACTTGCACTTTGGAAAAAAGAATAGAGGCATGGACTATTTTCTAAACTGTGACAAAATTCATAATGCTGAAGTGCAAAGGGACTTGGGAGTCCTAGTCCAGGATTCTCTAAAGATAAACTTGCAGGTTGAGTCCGTAATTAAGAAAGCAAATGCAATGTTGTCATTCATCTCAAGAGGCTTGGAATATAAAAGCAGGGATGTACTTCTGAAGCTTTATAAAGCATTAGTTAGGCCCCATTTAGAATACTGTGAGCAATTTTGGGCCCCACACCTCAGGAAGGACATACTGGCACTGGAGCGGGTCCAGCGGAGATTCACACGGATGATCCCAGGAATGGTAGGCCTAACATACGATGAACGTCGGAGGATCCTGGGATTATATTCATTGGAGTTTAGGAGGTTACGGGGAGATCTAATAGAAACTTACAAGATAATAAATGGCTTAGATAGGGTGGACGTAAGGAAGTTGTTTCCATTAGCAGGGGAGACTAGGACCCGGGGGCACAGCCTTAGAATAAAAGGGAGTCACTTTAGAACAGAGATGAGGAGAAATTTCTTCAGCGAGAGAGTGGTGAGTCTGTGGAATTCATTGCCACAGAGGGCGGTGGAGGCCGGGACGTTGAGTGTCTTTGAGACAGAAGTTGATAAATTCTTGATTTCTCGAGGAATTAAGGGCTATGGAGAGAGAGCGGGTAAATGGAGTTGAAATCAGCCATGATTGAATGGCGGAGTGGACTCGATGGGCCGAATGGCCTTACTTCCGCTCCTATGTCTTATGGTCTTAAGTGATACTCTTGATACGGATGGATCATTAAGAATGGAACCAGGCGAGTGCAAACCCATCCAACTGGGCAAAGATGCAGAAGTGTTGGAGAGGGATTGGGTTGCCAGCTGTATCAAGCACTGCAGTTACTTTGAGGAGGAATAGTTTGTCACAGTCACATAGGATGTCATTTGAGACTTTGATAAGAGCCATTTCAATGCTTTGGGTGATTGTAAGCCTAATTGGGATCCGAACATGGAGTTGCAAGAAAGATGGTCATCTATTTGTGAGGTGAACATGTTCAAGGACCTTGGAGAGGAAAGAGAAGTAGAGGGTGGGCTGGTAGTTTGGAAGAAGACTGTGGCTAAGTGTTGTTCTGTTTTGATGAAGTGGTGAAGGCGGGAGAGTCAATTCCTGAAGAGAGAGAACTGTTAACAGTATCAGCTAACCAAAAGAGGAGTGTGTGAAAACGGGGTCAAGGGGAAGGAGGTGGGTTTCATGCCAAGATGAACTAGAAGAGGGGATGAGGGGAGATTGGAGGGAAACTAGGGAACAGGGCGTATGCAGGGGAAAACTTTAGCAGAAATTCAACCCATTGGATTAAGGAAAGGTGGCAGAGGCAGCTGAGCAGGTGGCCTCAATATTGGAGCTGATGAAATCCATGAACTCCTCACCTCAAGTGTGAGCAGAGGAGACGTGTAAAGAGGATTTTAAAATGATGGTTTGCAGTAGAGAAAAGAAGTTGGGAGGTTATGATGATTGTGGAATGATGAGCAATCATAATAGGCATGACCAGGACTTGATAGTGCTTTATGTGGCTGTTGCTCTTTTTAGCCTTAGTTTATTAATTAGCTCTGATTATGTCACCTTTGCTCACGAGTCGCCAGGTATCTTTCTGATACCGCCACGTGGTTCAAGCTCGAGTTATGATTAATGAGTCAGCACACCGCTTAGTAAGATTGAAATCAACGGTCATTTATTATGTACAGCAATCAATACTTACGCAATAATCCTACTATCTTTATCAAAACCTACCACTACTGGCCAATACTTAACTTTAGGAAGGGCCCACTAGGTCAGGGAAACAAATGGTTTATCGAATTGGATCTGGCCTGCGGAATTCAAAAGGCTGATACGGGCCGTTGGCTAGGAATCTCTATCGGGTAGCGATCGCTGGAGTCAGACTTACTGTTTCTGGTCGATGTTCTTGCGAAGGTTGCGATTAATAGGGAATCAGCCATTTTAGGTGGCTACATGGCCCAGCCAGATCTGGCGGTGAATCGTGAAACCAGTTGTCTGTATCGATTGGGCTTATGGGTATAATATCAGGAGGTTATGCTAAACCTATACAAAACACCAGTTTGGCCCGACCTAGAACATTGTGTCCAATTCAAGCATTGCACTTTAGGAAGGAGGTGTATGAGAGGGTATATAAGGGAAACTAGAATGGTTCCAGTGATGAGGGATTACAGTTACATGAATAGATTGGAAAATCTGGCATTGTTGTTAGTGCTGGGAGGGCTTAGTGGAGATTTGATAGAATTGTTTAAAATCATCAAAGGGTTTAGATAGAGTAAATGCAGAAATTGCCCTAATTGCCTTTGAGAAGGTGGTGGTGAGCTGCAGTCCATGTGTGTAAGTACACCCACAGTACTGTGAGGGAGTTCCATGATTTTGACCCAACGACAGCGAACGAACAACGATATCTTTCCAAGGCAGGAGACAGTGAGTGGCTTGGAGGAGAACTTCAGGTGGTGGTGTTCCTACATTTCTCCCTTTGTCCTTCTAGATGATAGTGGTTGTGGTTTGGAAGGTACTGTCTAAGCCATGGCAAAGTTTCTGCTGTGCATTTTGTACATGGTGCACACTACTACTGTGCATCAGCGATGAGGGAGGCGGTGAATATTTGCGTGGTGCCAATCGAATGGGAGTATGATTTGACGATTGATATATTGATTTGATTTATTGTCACATCACACGTACCGAGGTACAGTGAAAACTATTGTTCTGCTTACAGTCATGGCAGATCGCTCCATACATAAATACCTAGAACATACTATAATTATAGAGCATACTATAATGGTCATAAAAGATGTAGGAGTGGTGGCGCAGTGGTTCACTGTCCATATTGTGTTTGCACATTTTCCCCATGTCTGCGTGGGTCTCACCTCCACATCACAAAGATGCGTAGATGGATTGGCCACTCTAAATTGCCCTTAATTAGAAAATACATGAATTGGGTACTTTGTAAGAAGAGGATCTGCAGGGGAGAGCTCGCAGAGAGCTGCGGCACCACCTTGGAAATTAAAAAAAAAATTAAAATCCAGCTGCAGCCGTTTTTGTTTGCCCGATGTTCAGTCAGGAAGAGGAAGAGCTGGTCTGATTCCCTTGGCTCAGTACTGTTGTTTGGAGAAATGCTCGAGCAGCCCTCTGATCTCTTTGCTTACTCCACTCCCCGATATGCAAAGCTTCCACCAACTTCTCCCTGTTATTAGAGAGTTTTGTTAATAGAATGGCAACATGTTTCTTAGAAATGAAGTATCTAAATGTTGCCGAGGGGCAGATGGATCTGTGGGTTACAGACGCACAAATTACCAACAGTTGTGGCACAGGTCAATATGGCCATTAAAAACAAAGAACAAGTTAATTTTTAGAGAGATAGAATTGAAAATCAGACATTATGTTAAATGGACAGAATCTTGATTAAACTACACTTGAGGTGGGGTGCAGTCTGGTTCCCACAATTGAAAAGGGACATAGAGACACTGGAGAAGGTGGGAAAAAGATTTGCAAGGATGATTCCACAACAGTGAGGTTATACCTATCAGGAAAGAATGAATAGGCTGGGGGCTTTTTCTCAGATAACAGAAGGCGAAGTGACCTGATTGAGGTCTATAGGATTCTGAGAGGGTTTATGGAATAGATGGAGTAAAGATGTTTTCACTTATGGAGTCTAAAACTAAGGCTCATAAATATAAGAAAAGAAGCAAAATACTGTAGTGTTGGAATCTGAAACAAGATCAGAGGATGCTGGGAAAACTGTTAACTATTCGGCGAGAAAACAGAATTCTTTTGAATCCTTTGACTCTTCGTCAGAACTGAAGGAGGAAGAATGTGTTCGATCAGCCATGATCTAATTGAATGGCAGAGCATGCTATATGGGCTGAATGGCATACTCCTATGTTCCACAGAACAGACACTGTCTCCTTTATCACACGTGTCATCTATTCAGCAGAGTACTAGTAATCAGAGTAAAAATAGTTTTGTTTTGACTGCTGAATTCACAAATCTGTTTTTATTGCACTGTAGTTGTGCGACTGAGTCATTCAGACTAGTTCGCATGGATCACATAGGGCTTTACTTGTCACTATTAAATGCTTTCGTTGTACTGTTTTTGTCGTAGTTACAGCCCTGTTGAGCACATATAACATGAAGAGAAGGATGACGGCAATGGTCAGTGCTCTTCTTAAAAGGTTGTGCACTAGCTAAATGGAGGTTGGGGGGAATTGGGACTGAGTGAAACAATGTTTACAGTGTTCAGGCATAACCTCAGTTGCAATGCGGGTGGAATCCACACACTGACCCGTTGTCCATTTAACTTTCATTAGCATGAGACTCGTGATTGAATTCTTGGAGTCCTCCATTTTTAAAAAAGGAAAATAGATGTCTGAAATTGAGCGGATGTTAAGCAGTTTGTATTGCCTCTGTGTTAATGTGATGATTGGAAATTAAGGCAGTGTGTGTCTGGAAGGATTGCAAGGACATTTGACAGCTCTGTCCCTGATTTTCCTTGTACAGATTCCCTTATGCATAGTTTTATGTTGGTGTTAGAGTAAATTGAGTGAGATGCCCTCTCTTGGACATTAACCTGCTGTGAGGTGGTGGAAAACGTGCATATGATTTGTAAGTCACTGCGATATGGCTTCGCTCTGATCATGTTGTCTCCAAGGTGTTGCTTTTCAAGCTTGGGTTTTAAAATATTTTACCTTTTAAAATCTCTCCTTGAGCAATTATATGGGCGGCATGGTAGCACAGTGGTTAGCACTGTTGCTTCACAGCATCAGTGTCCCAGGTTCGATCCGGATTGGGTCACTGTCTTGGCAGAGTTTGCACGTTCTCTCTATGTCTGCGCTGGTTTCCTCCGGGTGCTCTGGTTTCCTCCCACAAGTCCCAAAAGACGTGCTGTTAGGTAATCTAATTCTGAATTCTTCCTCGGTGTTCGAACAGGCGCCGTAGTGTGGTGACTAGGGGATTTTCACAGTAACTTCATTGCCGTGTTAATGCAATCCTACTTGTGACAATAATAAAGATTATTATTAATTACAGTCCTTACTGTATAAAATGTTTCTGCTTCACAGAGAACATTAAGAACTACCTTAATGTGTTTAGTTCTGGTAAAGACCGATCGTGTCAGCATTGCCTGCCTGCACAGTAGGCCCAGTTTAAATTTTGCTTACAGATTGGGTTTGATGTCCAATGACTAATTAACTCTGCAGTTCTATAGAAAATAAATTGTCCTAGTTTTACTTATTTAGAGTTGAGAAGGGGAAAACCCCCCACAGAAAATATTGAAATTCTGAACTAAAAAAGGTTTTGGAAATGGGCGGATCTGCAAATATGTGAAACGTGGGCATGAGCAGTAGGTCCCTTTTGTGCACCTTGTGCTGCCATGGTTTCTGGGTGCTGCCAGGTGGAATGGGGATTGCAGGACAGATGGTGAGCAATTGGGGCCACATTGGCTAGGGACGATATGTAGCTTTGGAGGAGGCTCTGAGGATGAGATATTATCATTGATAATCTGGAGAGTAGGCAGGATGTTCACTTTGTGTATGAAGCTAAACATCATACAACTTTCCGATCAGCAAGGTGAGAGAGGGACTATAACCCTGACCTCACCATAATCTCATCAGAGAATAAATGTGTCCCTGTATGCCTGTCCCGAACTGTCTTCCCACAATTCCCACACAGCCAACATTGGCAGATTATCAGCCATGTGGGGGTTGAAATCCCTGTCACATCAGCGAAACTAGTGTCACGATAAAATTTACATATGGCAAACTGGCCTGGATTTACTACTGAGGTGGAGAAAACCTTCCACCGTATCCACGTAACACCAAAACAGTATTTGCGGACCTGCTTGTTGCTGCAGCAAAGAAAAACGTCTTTAGAGGTTTTCCTTGTTGGAGCAGAGTGAAAAGCCCTCATTCAACAATACCAACAAACTGGAGATCCAGCTGCAGCCAGCTGCAGCCACAGCACTACTCTGATTTTTGGACAACCGTAAAGAATAACGCTGGCTGGACTGTGTGGAATGCATGGACGTTATGCACTCAAACCTTTGGCTCTGGAAACTCCTGAGGAAACCTGGAGCATCAAACCCAGCACAGCCCGTTAATTCACAAGTCAGTCCTAATTCTGTTACTGCCAAATTACCGGCCAACTCAAAGGGATCACTCGATAAATAACACAACCAGGAGGTCAAAGAAAGGTGAGTCGCCCAGAGTCTTTTCCACTACTTGACAGATTTACCCTTGTGGAACTGAATGCCAGCCTAGCAGCTACAAAAAAGGACCAAGCTGCTGGAAAAGGTGATATTCCACTGGATTTCCTGCACCACTGTGGCCCACTGACAAAACAATGGCTGCTAGTACTCCTCTCAACTGTGATTTCCCAAACCTTGCATGAGACAATGGTAATAGCCCTGCCAAACCTGGGAAAGCCAGCAGATGCCCCTGGGAGCTATAGGCCCATCTCACTGCTCTGTATAAGCTACAAGCCCCTGAAATTTAACAATAAGCCCTTATACCAACCCATCCCTTCCCCCAAGAACAGGCTGGCTATAGGCTCCAACACAGTTGCTATGAACAAGTCCTTGCTATCAGCACAAACATTGAGGCTGATTTTCATCACAAGCTCAAGACTGGAACCACTTTCATAGATCTTTCCCAATCTTTGATACTGTGTGGAAATGTGGATAGATGCTCAAACTATTCCTGCTGCTGCCATGTGCCAAACTACTCTGCCTGCTGTGGACATTTCTAAGCAACAGAAGGGTGAATATCTGCAAGGCCAGCATTCCCAAGAGCATTCAACAATGGTATAATGGTCACTCACAAGGCAGGGTCCTGGGAGGTGACAATTCCATCACATCATCGCAAATTTATTGACACCAACGATATTGTGTTGGCAACTTGGGCAAAATCTTTTCAGGACACGAAAGCCATGATAAGCTCAGACCTGCCAATAATGGCTGAATATTTCTGCAAGTGGAGACTGCAACCAAATCCAGCCAAGTCCATTGTCTGTGCATTCCACCGTGAAACTCACAACGCCCTAAATGTCACCTCCAGTGGAGAAAAAGTGTGGCATGACCCCCGACTCCCATTGATCTTGGAGTGACCATTGACCACCATCACCTCCGAAAAGGCCAAAACATGAGTGAACATCATCTGCAAACTAGCTAGAACAAGCTGGGGTTTCAAACCACTGTCCTTCGTCAAGTTGGTAGACCAAACTCATTGACACACAAATTCACTCAGTAGTGAGTAAAATCTCTGGGACTCTTGAGATCAACTTCAGTTCAGTGGTTACTGATCTTCTCAAATATCGTCACTCCCTCCATTCAGTGGGACACAGCAATGTGCAGGGAAATAACTCATATAAACAGCAACTTGGGCCTCCCCATCCACAGAGACCTTCAAGACCCTTCAAATCCCCACTTGACTCCTAAACCCCCTCTGGACACGAACCGAGGAAACCTGGAGGAAGGCTTGGCTAGAAAACACCCTCCAAAATAAGCACATTTCAACAACAGGCTTCAATCTCTCAGAGCACGTGGACAACCTTCACTAGAATACGGGCTGGACATGGTCGATGTGGCTACCTGATGTACAAGTGGCACATCAAAACCTCGCTTAGCTGCGACTGCAGAAATCCTGACCAAACCATGGAGCACATAATAACATCTTGCCCCTGACTCAAGTTGTGACATCCTGGAGTTACGTTTGCTCTCCAGTAGGGCATTGGACTGGTTGGGAACTTGACTTTAAAACTGACAACAGCTTCTGCTCCTAAAAGCCATACCAACCCTTTTATCTGGGTGTCCCAAACACAACCTGCCAAGAGAATAAAAGGTTAACACAACCAAAGTCCAAATTCATTTTGGTCCCAGTCCTTCAGCTTTCACGAATGCCTCCGCCTCCTCCGTCGTCTTTGGAATTATGTGTGACCCTCGGCTTCACTGGGTAGACCACTGGTTCAGCTTCGCCCATCTCAGCACATTTTGCTTCACCTGATAGCTGTGAAAGCATACTATGACAGCTCTTGGTGGATCATTCGCCTTGGTTTTGGCCAGAGCGACCGGTAAGTCCTGTGCAGCTCGTAGAGGGAGGGGACGACCTCCTCCCCCATCAACTTGGCACACACCTCCACAAGCCCCTCAGGCAATCCACAGTCCTTAGATTCTGCTTTTGAGACCTGTTCTCCAAGTCCTCCAGTTTAGCTCTCAGCACTTTGTTTACTTTCCACCACCTTCCGCAGCTCCTTGCCCATCGAGTGAACTGGTCACTATGCTGCGACAATGCCTCTTCAACACCTCAACTAGCTCCTGCACCCCCTTGGATGTCTTTGCAAGAGCCTCCTTCATTGGGGCAAAAAAATCTCATCCACCCACTCCTTGAGCGAGGTCATCATCTCCTTGCGATGCCTGTCAAAGTGCTTGGAAACCAGTAGCTCAAGCTCCCCGCCATCACCTCGGCCAGCTTATCCACCATAATGGGCATGGCCCACTCGACAAGCCTGCTCCTGTCATCTTTCCTCCCGCTGAACTCCCCATCAAACTCGCCTGCAGACTTTCCCTCACCCCCGTTTTTCCGGATTCTTTCTCTGGGTTTTCAATATCCTTTGGTTGCCTTAAACTTTCCTGCAAATAATCATACAAAATTTTCCCCCAAAACTGCGTCCAAAGGGCCAAAAAACAGCTCTAGCAGGAGCCACCCAACCTGCGACCTCCACTTACATGTCGCCATCGGAAGTCGATCTCGGGTGCAGTTAGCAGGCTTATTTCTTGAAGTTCCTTGGAATCGCCTTCCAATTCTTGTGCTCTGGTGATGTTTGCACAGCAGTGTCATAGAATTCCTACAGTGCAGAAGGAGGCCATTTGGCCCATTGAGTCTGCACCGACCCTCTGAAAGAGCACTCTACCCAGGCCCACCCCCCTGCAATCCCATAACCCCACCTCACCTTTGCGCACTAAGGGACAATTTAGCATGGTCAGTCAACCTAACCTGCCCATATTCCGGAGAATTGTGGTGCAAATTGGAAAATTTCTACCTCGGTTTCGGGAGTGGTTTCCTGGATTGGTGAGTGGTTTCCTGAGTAGCTGTCAGGCTACATTTAGCTTGTACCTGACTGTCACAATCCAGCCCTGAAATTGACATCACTGAGTAGCAGATGAGGGCAGAAAGCAAGCACTTCATTGATTCCAGCTTGGGGCTAAATTTGATTCTTAACAAAGCCAAGAAATGTGGTCAGCAGTGGGACTACGGCGCTGAGGACCCGGATTCAAATCACGGCCCTGGGTCACTGTCCGTATGGAGTTTGCACATTCTCCCTGTGTCTGCATGGGTTTCACCCCCACAACCCAAAGATGTGCTGGTTAGGTGGATTGGCCACGCTAAATTGCCCCTTAATTGGAAAAAATAATAATAATTGGGTACTCTAAATTTATTTTTCAAAAAGCATTTAGTGGTGGGCAACAAATGCTGGCTTTACCAGCAACACCCCCCACCCCTCCCATGAAAGAATTTAAAAAAAAACCCTTGGAGTCTAGGATGAACATTACAGATGGCCTTCACATTCCTTAACTCCTGAGCCCACCACCCTGTTATTGAGTGAATGATTGTGTTGTACTGAGAAACTGTGTTTAATGCATCACATGAATTAGTGAGTGTGCAGCTGACATGCTGATTCAGCACATTGAGATGCTCGGGTCATTGGCACCAACACTCTGGGATTGTTGGTCCCCAGTGGTAAACATTCTTTTGAAATGCACCTGTTAACTTGACGAGCAAACTCGAGTGCATTCCTCAAGTGAGTTTCTATCTTATTTCTGTATGTAACCAGAGTTGGATTGTAAAACAGAAATATTTAGCCAAATGGTTGTTTGCATCATGAGTTTGGACGGAGTGGTGGGGGGGAAGGGGGGGGGGGGGGGGGGGCAGATTCAGCACTTCTTCTTCAAAAAAGAAAATCTGTCAGAGGTGCCCATACAGGGCTACATTCCGATGTCAATGGGGACCCATTGTTTTGGAGGCGGTTCCCATATGAGAAACTCTGTTGCGAACTGCAGCAATATGACTTTAGTTCCCAGGATCCCATATTCTGGAGAATTGTGGTGCAAATTGAAAAATTTCCACCTCGGTTTCGGGAGTGGTTTCCTGGATTGGTGAGTGGTTTCCTGAGTAGCTGTCAGGCTACATTTAGCCTGTACCTGACTGTCACAATCTAGCCCTGAAATTGACATCACTGAGTCCATGGGTTTCACCTCCACAACCCAAAGATGTGCTGGTTAGGTGGATTGGCCATGCTAAACTGCCCCTTACTTGGAAAAAACAAATAATTGGGTATTCTAAATTTATGAAAAAAGCCAAGTAATTATTGATAAAGATCAGTGTAAACAGACCTTCGATTTCCCATTCTTGTTACCTCGGAGGATTAACATCAGTAAAAATGGTTAGTTACACAGTACTGGAGTTACAGAGTGACAATGCGAGAGGGTGGGATTAATCTCGATATATTCTGAGAAATAGGATGCTGGGAATAGGACAGGCAGATGGGCAAAGGGGGTGGGTTGCATTGTTAGCAAGGAATAAAGTTAAATCGATAGCAAGATGTGATATAGGATTAGAAGGCATAGAATCTGTGTGGGTAGAGTTGAGGAATCGCAAAGGTAAAAAGATCCTGATGGAAGTTATGTACAGGCCCCCTAGAGTCAGGATGTGGAGCAGAAAATAAATCAGGAGATTGAAAAGGCATATAAGAAAGGCAATATTGCAATAATCATGGGGGACTTCAATATGAGAATGGACTGGGAAAATCAGGTTGGTAGTGAATTCCAAGAAAAGGAATTAGTGGAATGCCTAAGAGATGTCTTTTTTGGAGTAGCCTGTTGCAGAGCCTACTAGGGAACAGGCTGGTGATGTGTAATGAGGCAGACTAGATTAGGGAACTTAAGGTGAAGGAGCCCTTCGGGAGCAGTGGCCACAATATGATAGAATTTACCTTGCAGTTTGAGAAGAAGAAGCTGAATCAGATGTAATGGTATTACAATTAAATAGAGGTAACTACAAAGACATGAGAGTGGAGCTGGCCAGAGTTGATTGGAAGGGGAGCCTAGCAAGGAAGACAGCAGTGGCAGGGTTTTTGGGGGTTATTCGGGAGGCGCAAAAGAAATTCATCCCAAGGAAGACGAAACATGCTAAGGGGAGGCCAAGGCATCCATGGCTGATGAGGGAAGTCAAGGTCAGCATAAAAGCAAAATAAAAAGCATACAAAGTGGTGAAGATTAGTGGGAAGCCAAAGGATTGGGAAGCCTTTAAAAGCGAGCAGGACAACTAAAAAAAACAATAAGTGGGAGAGGATGAAATATGAGTGTAAGCAAGCTAGTAATATAAAAGAAGGGAGGAAGTTTTTTTTCAATGAATAAAAAGTAAGACAGAGGAAAGAATAGACAATGAACCACTAGCAAATGAGGCTGGAGTAGTAGTAATAGGAAACAAAGAAATGGAAGAGGAACTGGATAGTTTCTTTGCATCAGTTTTCACGGTGAAAGACACCAGTGGGATACCAGAGCTCCAGGAGAATCAGCAGGCAGAGGTGGGTGTAGTGGCCATCACTAAGGGGAAGCTTCTGGGTAAACCAGTGGACGTGATTTATTTAGATTTACAGAAGGCCTTTGACAAGATGCCACATAGGAGACTGTTTAAAGGTAAGGTACTGTCACCGATAGAGGATTGGCTGACTGGCAGAAGGCAGAATGTGGGGGAAAAAGGGGTCTTTTTCAGGATGGCATCCGGTGTCTAGTGGTGTGCCTCAGGGGTCGGTGCTGGGACCACAACTTTTCACAATGTACATTAACGATCTGGAAGAAGGAACTGAGGGCACTGCTGCTACGTTTGCAGATGGTACAAAGATATGCAGAGGGACAGGTAGTATTGAGGAAGCAGGGGGGTAGTAGAAGAACTTGGACAGGCTTGGCGAGTGGGCAAAGAAGTGGCAGATGGAATGCAGTGTGGAAAAGTGAGGTTTCGCACTTTGGCAGGAGGAATGGAGGCCTAGACTATTTTCTAAATGGGGAAATGTTTAGGAAGTCAAGCACAAAGGGACTTGGGGTCCTTGTTCAAGATTCTCTTGAGGTTTACGGTTAGTTGGCAGTTAGGAAGACAAATACATTGTTAGCATTCATTTCAAGAGGGCTAGAATACAAGAGCAGGGATGTACTTCTGAGGCTGTATAAAGCTCTGATCAGACCCCATTTGGAGTATTGTGAGCAGTTTTAGGCCCCGTATCTAAGGAAGGATGTGCTGGCCTTGGAAACGGAGCAAGGAGGTTCACAAGAATGATCCCTGGAATGAAGAGCTTATCATATGAGGAGCAGTTGAGGATTCTGGGTCTGTACTCATTGGAGTTTAGAAGGTTGAAGGGGACCTAATTGAAACTCACAGGAGACTGTGAGGCCTGAATAGACTGGAGAGGATGTTTCCATTAGTAGGGAAAACTAGAACCTGAGGGCACAGCCTCAGACTTGAAGGGACGATCCTTTAAAACAGATGCGGAGGAATTTCTTCAGCCAGAGGATGGTGAATCTGTGGAATTCTTTGCTGCAGAAGGCTGTGAAGGCCAAATCACTGAGTGTCTTTAAGACAGAGATAGATAGTTTCTTGATTAATAAGGGGATCAGGTGGTCTGGGGCGAGGCAGGAGTATGGGGATGAAAAAAATATCAGCCATGATTGAATGGCGGAGCAGACTCGATGGGCCGAGTGGCCTAATTTTGCTCCTATGTCTTATGGAAAGGGATTATTGAGCGAGAGCATGAGGGGGCTGGATTGGCATCAGTCATGATACAACCATCAGTGCTGGGTGGAGGGGTTAGTTCAAACTCATTGAATTTTGAGTGTAATATCTTCCCTGTCTAACTAATGTCGATCATCTATTCCTCTGAAAGTATTTTACTGCAAGTGTTGCATTTGCTCAAATCTGATGGGCTTGTTGGGGTTATGCATGAATTTATTCTGAGAGAGAGGCAGTGTTCTTATCCTCTAGGCCAAATGCCAATAACTGCTGAGCAGAAATATCTTGTTGCACTGGACTCTGGGCTGAGTGCCTCCTGTTGCAGTTACAGCTATACAGACATCCCCTGTCCCTTGGTGTTCTGCTCTTGGTGCTGGCTATTGCAGACTGGTACCTCTTGTTTCAAGGACGAAAGCACATTAAACCCGTGCTCAGTGTCTCACTTTATTTCTGACTGTCTCAGATAGGCAATTGATTTTAGCCTCTCTTAACTTGGTGATAGTGCCTTTGTGATGTCTTTAACTCCAATTTTGTGAGCTGAAACATTGATGCTGAGGACTGGACACAGGGTTAGGAAGCTGTAATTCAGATCAGTAGATTCTGAGGAATGGAAATGGAATGATCAGAATTTGAACAGATTGTTGAGACAGTTCATAATGGAGACCAGAATCAGCTTCTGACTCTAGCATGTTCCTTCCCTCTAGGCTGAGCTGCATGGAAATCCCAGAATCCCTACAGTGCTGAAGGAGGCCATTCGGCCCATCAAGTCTGCATGGACCCTTCAAATGAGCACTCCACCTGCCCCACCCCGCCCTATCCCTGCAATCCCATAACCCTAACCTGCACAACTGGGGGGGGGGGGAAAGAGAGAGGGGGAGAGAGAATTTATCATGGCCAATCCACACACCCTGTACATCTTTGGACTGTGGGAGGAAACCCACACAGACACAGGGAGAACATACAAACTGCACACAAGACAGTGACCCAAGGCTGGAATTGAGCCAAGGTTCCTGGCGCTGTGAGGCAGCAGTGCTAACTACTGTGCCGCCGAAATAGAATCACTGCCAAAGGTTCTGCGATTACTAATGCAGCCTTTCAACATTTTCATTTGCTGTTAGGATGTGGAGTACATTGGCTAGTGGTTAATTGTCCTTGTGGCATTGTGCAAACTTTTTTGTATCAGACTGGGCACATGTGCCAGGTTACTTGACTGAAGAATATTATAAACCAGTTGGCTTTTCAGGGCAATCCGGCAATTATTTATCACAAATCGCCAGGTTTAATGATTCAAATGGCACGATTTAAAATTATGACCTCTAATTCTGCCAGTTCTTTGGGATAGTCACCACCAACTGAGGCATCAGATGTTTCTTCTGCAGCAAGATGTCATGGCATTTGATTTTGAACTTGGCAGCATGGTATGTTTACTCCTTTATCCAGATACTCATTTTTCTCATTTGGGAATTAGTCAATTACTCCACTCCTGAGGAATATAAAATTAAACCTGATTCTCCCAAGCCATCTGATGCAATAAGCCATCCAAATGTGCCAAGCCCTTGAATAGTTGATTGACAGCAGCCGAAAACTCTCCGATCTTTGGCCTTCTGCTCGCTGAACCATCTGGAAAATGTCTTTTTCTGTCATATCCACCGACCTGTCTATCTTGGTTTGGATTGATTTGGCAGTATTTCTGTGCTGTCTAGAATGCTGGTACTTTAGTCCTGTTAGTTGATCTTTCCTGTCTTCCACCCTATCACTGACCCTTTGTCCTTGTTCCAGCAACCCCTTCTTCAAAACCTATTTATAAACTCTGGCGATTCACATTTCTGATAAAAGGTCATCGACCTGAAAAGTTAACTCTGTTTTTGCAGATGCTGCCTGATCTGCTGAATATTTCCTCGCATTTTCTCTTTTTAATTTGACTCAATGTACAACTGTGCTTGTGACTGGAGCAAACCTGAGGAGCATGTTGAGCAGGAGTGGTATCTACCGATAGAAATTCTGGCAAATTTACCTGAACAGGGGATGCAAATTGATCTCATCCCCAGGCTGCTCCCTCCTTAAACTATGCAGGAAGTATCTTTGGAAAACTCCTGTTTCCTTAATTTTGTTTGTATTAGAGCATGGAGAAGGGAAATAGAATTCATAATAGACTATTTTGGATGTTGTCCTGCAGACTAAACATATGCTTAATGTAAAATATGGATTAGAAGCTCTGTTGCTGGTAAGACTTTAGAGGTTCTGAACAGATTAATTTGTACAGTTACTGATTGTGAATTTAGAAGAGATTCATGCAAGATGTTCTACTTTGCTGGTAATATCATTACTTGTTATAATAAGATCTTGTAGGCATTGAGTTTACTGGCAGGGTTTATGTTGTACTCTGATGATCTGTGGGGGAAGAGCCACTTGTGGTGTTGCTGCAGGTAAATCCCTGCTGTGGGCCATCTTTCATGACAAGCTGGCCTAAAATGGGAGGAAACGACATCTGTCCAAAAATAGGCCTTGGTGATTCAAAGAACTGCTGTAAAGGAAAATGTTCACAGGCCCAGAGTGTGCTGGGATCAAACATTTGAAAGCATATTTATTAACATGGAATGCCTCATCACTATAGAACCCAGAAGTCATTTTAATCTGATTTAGTGTTGGGTACTGTGTACTGTTTATTTTTAATCTGGTTTAGTGTGATATGTTGTGGGCTTTATTTTAACCTTGAATTTTTGTTTCTTTCATAGGAAGTGGTGATGGTCAGGGCCGGATTATCCAGCGCTTCCCCGAAAAAGAATGGGAAGACAACCCCTTTCCACAGGGGATTCAATTGGTTAGTCAAAGCAAACCATTTAAAATTACTGTTTTGGGCAGCATGGTGGCGCAGTGGCTAGTACTGCTGCCTCACAGTACCAGGGACCCAGGTTCTATTTTGGCCTTGGGGGTAACATTCCTCTTGCAGTCCAAAGATGTGCAGGTTAGGTGGATTGGCCATGTTAAATTTTGGGCCCCTTTAGTGCCCAAAAGTGGTATTACTGGGTTACGGGGATAGCTTACTTAAACACTACTACTCAATTTCCCATTAAACACAAGAAAAAAAACGTACAGATCGCAATCTATTTTACTGTGGGAGAATTGTGAAATCACCATCAGATGGATCAGAAGGCAACTCCTCTCTCCAAGGCTTGATCTAAAAAAGCTGCCTCTCTCCACAGCTTTCTCCAAAAGCTCTCTGCTTCTTTGAAGTTTTTCAAAATGTCTCTCTGCCTTCCTTGGCCCCACCCAATAATTACATCATCTCCCCAGATTGTAAAACAAATGATCTCTGCAGGCTGCAATGCACTTTAATTCCCAGGGACTTTCCCAGTCAAACCACAATCCATTAGCCTAGACTGAAAACACACTTCTTTGTCAATTTCACCATCTGGCTGCTAAAAACACCCAGGCCCTGGAAGACAGAATTATTTTTAAAAAAGCATGACCAATGCAGTCAAACCCCTGGTATTGGCCAATTTAAGGGTTGAAAGCCTGGGGTTAAAACTGGCTTTTAACCCCAGGCTTTTAACCCTTGAATTGCCCAATACTTAGAACCCAATATTCTTAAAGTCTTCCAGTCGTCACAGGATAAAGAAACTGTGCACAAGCCCCAAATTCAATATTTAGCAGGGCCAAAGCCATCAGTCAGATCGCCTTCATCGCAAGCAGCCACGTCGGTCAGTGTGCACCGTATCATCAGGGTGGGAAACCCCTCAAAAGGCAGCTGCTCAGCAGTTTCCGACGAACATTGAGAATTTTATGGTGGTATTTAAAAAATCGCAGCAATTTGCTCTTGCAGAAACCCAGCATGGACACAGATGGCAAATGGCCTCCACCTGTTCTGTAACCGTTTTGAGTTTCTCCTAGTGTCCTGGACAATATTGCTCTCTCGGCCAACCCCATTGGAAATAGAATGTGTTTGACTGCAAAGCTGTGGCAGTTCTGGGAGTTCCATTATAAGAAGGACATTTTATCAGCAGAAAGTGTACAGTTAAGAATCTCTGAAAGGCTTTAAAAAAGTACTTCCTTAACTGTGGGCATACTTTTAAGTTTGTGGGCTGTTACTTGTGGGGTGTTGCAAGGATTAATGCTGAGACATCAGCTATTTACAGCTTATATCAATGACATAGATGAAGGGACCGAGCATTGTTACCTCTAAGCTGTGAGCCAACCAGCAATTGTGTTCTTATGCTGGCCATGCACAAGTTGCCTCTTTATTCCATATGTTCTTAAGGCCCTTTTTGCCTGCTCCCTCTCCACTCCTTTCTCTCTTTCACATCTGCTTTCCCTACACACCCGTCTCATTATGTCTTGCCCATTCCCCTTCCATATCCTTCTCTCACTCTATATATCTCTCTTATTCTCTCTCTCTACATCTCTCTCTCTCTACATCTCTCTCTCTTTACATCTCTCTCTACATATCTCTCTCTATCTCTACATCTCTTTCACTCTACATCTCTCTCTCCTTCTCTTCCCTGCTCTTCTCTCTCCCATCCACACCCCTCTGCACTCTTCTCTTATTGGGAATACAATTCCGATTTTGTTTTTCACTCAGTTTTGGTCACTTAGAAGAGGCAACTTCCTTTGGTCCAGCCCTTGTGCTTCCAGGCAGGTGAATGTCTGTATTTCCACAAGGTTGAGTATCAGGGTTTCCAGATTGGTAAATATTTTATCGTTGGGGTGATGCTGGGTATAACGTTTTGCATTTTCGCTGTCTGAATTCTCACTCATTGTCTCTCTCTCACTCTTCCTTGCAGTTCTGTCAGCCGAGTGGATGGCATTTGGTTCTTGAAAGGAAATCTCCAAATTTCTTTGTGGCAGTTTTAACTGATATCAACTCAGAAAGGCATTATTGTGCATGCTTCACGTTTTGGGAAGCAGTTGAGAGTTTGCAGGTAAAAATACAAAATAATGGGTGCAGTATCTTTACGCACCATTATCTGAGTGTGTTTGCTGTTCTCACCCCTTGACCATTGTTGTCCCTTCACCTAAGTGCTGATTGTTGCAAGTGTTTGATTGAGAGTTTGAATCCGGCAGTAAACATCCCAAGTTGGCATTCTTTTTTGAGCAAAGACAGTGCAAGTTAGTCATTCAACTTGAAGGCTGTTTTCCCAGCGTCCCGATAAAGTTTCAAAACCAAAATTTCAAGCACATTTTCTTCCTTTTGTTGCTACCCTCCCACCTCCAAACAGCGTAGCAATTATAACATCTCTTTTGGCGCCCTGCAAGACGAGGTGGATCCTGTGATTTTCTAATCCGTATGGATAAATTCATGACGGATGTTACAGTCAGGGTGCTGATTTGCTTCACACTTCATCCGTGTCTATTTCAACCTCATCCATTTAGATTAGATTTTGGCCTGTTACTCACCCCTGGGTATCCATTATTCTGTAAGTAAACCCCTTAACCCAGCGATTAAATTTCAGCCTGGAACACACTACCATGTATCTGTTCTGTAGAAGATCCGGCTGTTGTATTACACTGTATTTTGTGCTAATCTCTGCTTGATCTGCTTTCCTGCAGCCCCCGAAGAACCATACTAATGATATCGATGATGAGGAGGACTCAAAATTTGTCCAGGCCCCACAGTTATTTGCCCCAAAGAGTCTGGTTCTGGTTTCTCAGTTGGATCACACCGAGGTGTTCAGGGTAAGAGCCCAGTGGAAGAGGAGGAGTCTCGCATTTTTATCACACATTATGAAAACTCTCTGAAACAATTTGATTATTTCAAGTGCAATGCATTATTTTCGGATGGAGTAAACATCATGTAAACATGATAGTCATTTTGAGCAGTGGAAAATGCCATCAACAGCAGAATGATGAATGACTGGTTGGTCTGTTCGTCTTGTTACTGTAAACAACACATAATTGGCACAGCACCTTTAATTTAGTAGAGATCTCCAGGCCCTTCACAGAAGTATAATCATATCTAATTTAACACTGAACCAAGAAATGATACTTGGAGGTATGACTTAAAAGCTAGGTCGATGAGGTTGGTATGAAGGATAGCTTTCAAAGAGGAGAGAGGTGAGGAGGCAGAGTGTAGGTGGAGAATTCCAGAGCTTTGGACCTAGGTGGCTGAAGACATGGCCACCTATGGGACAAAGTGAATTGGGGTGCTAAAAATAGGGCAGAATTGAAAGAAATGCAGAGTTAATGGAGGTTTGCAGGAGAAAGTTAGAGAGATGGGGTGCTGAGATCCTAATGGCATTTAATCACAATGTGAATTTTAAATTCACTGTGTTGCCAGCAAGCACAGGGGTGACCGGTCAACCAAACTTAGTTCAAGTTATGATACAAACAGCAGACTTTCAGATGACATCCAAGTTTACAGAAGGTGGAAAATGAGAGGCCAACCAGGAGATCATCTGAATTATTAAACCTAGTGATGAAGCAGTCATTGAGGATTTCAGCAGGTGATGAGCTATAATTGGGATGGAATTGAGCCCATCCTCCATTTTCTCACATGGCCCTGCATCTCTCATTCCTGGTCTGTGACAACGGATGCTATTTCTGTTGGGCTGTTTGAGTGATGTTACCTGTGACTCTGCCTGTTAACAGCCTCCGGTGTTTACTCGGCATGTGTCCAGTCCTGGGGCAGGGAGGGATGAGGACAAGCCCACCAGGCTTATTACTGAATGTCATAAAGAAGCTGTTACAGGTGACTGCCCTCCCTTTAGCTGTGAGGTTGTGTGGAGGCAACAGTTGGCTCTTTCATTGATGGCGGGCAACTTATTCAATGGTTTCTTGTTGGATGAAAACAGAATCATGGATACATCATTTACAACTACATGTTATAGTAAGTGCAAATACCTGAACCTTGATCTCTGATCTCTCGTGCTCTCTTTTGTCTTGTGCAGAATTGTCTGGGATTGATCTACACTATTTACATTGATGGTCTGAATTTTCCATTGGAGACGGTGATTGGAAACCTGCTAACTTGCATCATTCCTATCACAGGAGGATCCCAGGTCAGTCTGAGTGCAGCAGTTTGCTCTCACATTTGGCTTATAATTTTCTTCACCCTGCATGTTCTCATTTTCAGCCGCATTGTTGAAGGTTTAATAGCTGTTTTGGTGAGAGGAGTGAGTGAATTGTGGAAGAAACATTGGATTGGGATTTAAACCTTGGAGGAGAGCTGTGAGCAGTTGCAAATCCCATGGAGTATTAGGGTTTTCTCCCTTGCTAAGAAGCCCAGGCAGATCAGTGTGTGGAACATGTGCAGACATAAAGCCAGTGCATTGCCATTGTCACGTGAAGGTTGTGCTCTCTTCCAAGAGTGAAGTAGAAGGCTTGGGCTCTCAAGGTGGTTATTTCACCTGGGCAACAAGTGGAGGTTCCAAATATTGACTAGTGTGGGACAGACTGTTTATTGGGAAATGTGTCCCCAGGATTCTTTGTGGAAAATGTTCTGTGGCATCAGAACACTTCCACTACTTACATGTGAAATCCATCGAACTGAAGATGCATTCCAGCTAATAGACTGTTTTGTAAAATAACAGTGAAATGTGAGAACACAGCCAACAGGCTGCTTTACCATTCCTGGTTATTTATCATATTTCTTGTTTTAAAAAAGCACTAGGATGATTCCGCATTTGACAATTTAACCGTAACAGCTGCCTTAAAAAATGCTGGCGGTCATGTGTCTTTGTTTATATTTCCAGCTACTGTTTGTTCAAATCTCAAATTAGAGATGGGACAATTGAAACCTCATAGCCATTAACATTGTTCACCTGTCTGAGAAATTGCAGAAATTAAAGTTCCATCATTTGTTTTTATTAAACCAGAAGATGTTCGGGCACAGAAATGAGTCTGGTCTGGCAAAATCTGTGGAGAGAGAAACATAGTTAATGTTTTGAGTCCATATGACTCCATAAAGACTCGAAGCGTTAACTGTTTCTCTCCACCAATGCTGCCAGACCTGCTATGTTTTTCCATCATTTTCTGTTTTTATTCCAGATTTCCTGCATCTGCAGCATTTTGCTTTTATTACAGAAATGAGTCATTTGGCTCAAGTCTGTCCAGATGCTTTGCATTCCCACTCTCCTCATCACTTCGGTACCCTTGAATAACTCATCCATTTTTATCCCACCAAGTCTAATCCCATTCTCTGTTTCACTATATTCTTTAATATCCCACCCTAGAGGAATCCCAGAGGTTGCAACTTCAGGGGAGTTGGGCAGGAGGGGAAGTGAGTTGCGCCATTAGGGGAGAATTTCACCTTTCGGAGATGGGAAATGACGACACCTTCAAATTAATAGCTGTAAATCGTATTTTTATTTCAACATTCACATAATAAAACATCCCAAAGAATTTCACAAGTATTACAAATTTGACCTGGGGCCACACAGGAGATCTAAAGGCAGATAAATAAAAGTTTAGTCAGAGAAGGAATTTAGGGAGTTTCTTCAAGGAAGAAAGAGTGGTAGAGAGGTTTAGGGAGACAATCCGGAGTGCAAGAACTTGGAAGCCAAAGTCACAACTGCCAGCGATGGAGTGGTTAAAATTGGGGGATGTTCAAGAAGCCAGAATTAGGGGAGGGTTGTGGGACTGCAGTAATGATTGGGAGAGGTGAAGCCATGGTGGGATTTGAAAGCAAGGATGCAAATTTTAAAATGGGAACGTTGTTTAATCAGGAACAAGTTAGGACAAAAGCATCAGTGTTTTCAATGACCTGAGGTTTATGGGGGGTAGAAGATTAGGAGTACGTGAGAATAGATAAGGCTAGAAGCAACAAATGCATGATTTTTAAAAAATAAATTTAAAATGCCAAATTCTTTTTTTCCCCAATTAAGGGGAAATTTAGCGTGGCCAATCCACCTACCCTGCACATCTTTGGGTTGTGGGGGTAACAAATGCATGATTGAGGGTTTCAGAAGATGATGAACTGAGGCAGGGGCAGAGTTGGGCAGTGTTATGAAATGGAAATAGGTGGGCATAGTGATGTCATGGCTATGGTCAGAAGCTCATCTTGGATTTGTTTATGTGCATGACTGTAAAGTTGTGAACAATCTGGTTCAGCTTCAGACAGTTGCCAGGGAGAAGAATGGAGTCGGTAGCTAGGGAACGGGGTTGGTGACAGGAACTGAAGACAGTGGCTTTATTTGGTGAAAATTTCTGTTTATCCAGTTCTGGATGCTGGGCAAACAGTTTGACAATTAAGAGGCAGCATAAAGCTGGGAAAAGGTGGTGCTGAGGCAGAACTGGGTGTTACCAGTGCACATGTGGAAAGTGATTGTCACTGAGAGGCAGCATATAGATAAGAAAGAAACCAGGTGACTGCACTTGCACCCGGCATTGGGTCAAAATCCTGGCACTCCCTCTAACAGCACTGTGAGTGTACCTACATCACATGGATTGCAGCATGGCTAAAAAAGGCAGCTCACAACCACCTTCTTAACGGCAATTAGGGATGGGCAATGAATGCTGGTTTGGCCAGCAATGTCCATATCCCATGAATTAATTTTTAAGCAATGATACTGGATAGGTGCTGGAGGACGATGGTGTGGTCAATGGTGTCAAAGGCTGCAGACAAGTCAAAAAAGGAAGAGGGGAGAGAACTTGTCACAGTCATATAGGGCGTCATTTGTATCTTTGATAAGAACCGGTGGTATTGAGGCAGGGTCAGAGAGGGAAGTTAGAAAGAGTCCACAAGTTCAAAGAAGAGGGGACAGCAGAGATGGGAAACTAAAGGGAGCTGATCGAAAAGGACAGAGCGACAGAAGATGGGTGAGCAAAATGCTGTCATCATAGAGGTAAAGGACAATCTGCGATTGCAGTATGTGAACTGGGCAGGCGCAGGGTGCATGTGGTGTAACCTACGTTATTGTTGCATCAATGTATGAATTGTTCTTTTCAAATGCTGTGTATCCTTGAGTTATGTTCGCATTCTGTCTGTCTCTAATCTGGTATGTTTATTTTTCATCTACTCTGTCTCTTTATTGCAAACCTAGACGGATGATGAAAGCGAGGAAGCAGGGGTATGATTTTGTTTCTGCTTCAATTTTCGTTGTCTAAAAGCTGCATTGTTAGATGGATGCAAATCGCACTGAGCCATGATTCTATTGGTATCATACATCAGAATAATTGTAAATGAAAATCTTTCATATTTCTGAGTCTGTAAATAGTAAGGCAAGGAAATCCTATGGATGGATTGATTGAGCTGAGATCAGGAGAATTGCTGAAGTGCTGTGGCATTTCATGGTTATTTCAGAATATGGGAAAATGTCTCCAATTGGGAGCACAGGGGTATTTGTCATGAAACCAGACAGCATTTACATAGAATTACATAGAATATATAACAAACGGGACATCCAGCCCAACTAATTCATGCTTGTACTCCACATTAGTCTCCCTCCGCATTAGTCGCCCCTCATTTCTTCTGCCTCATCTCAGCATCTTAGTGGATACTTCTCTCTTTTCTCTTGTGTACTCTTCTAGTTTCCTTTTGAAAGCATCTAAGTTACAGGTGGAGTTGTTTTGGTCATTTCCTGTGATGGCTCATACCACATTTTAACCACTCAAAGAAATGCCTCCTTATTTCCCTGTTAGATTTCTTACTAACATTCTTGTATACAAGGCCTCTAGTATTGGATACTTCCTTAAGTGGAAACGTTTTCTCCACATCTATCATGTCCAACCCATAATTTTAAATACCTCAATCAGGTTGCATCCATGTCTTTTCTAAAGAAGTTAGTGCCACCAGTTCAATCTTTTCTGATGGTTGTAATCTCAGTTCCGGAACCATCCATATGCATCTTTTTTTGCATTTTCACCAGTGCTTTTATGTTCTTTGTAAAGTAAGAAGTCTTACAACACCAGGTTAAAGTTCAACAGGTTTGTTTCAAACACTAGCTTTTGGAGCACCACTCCCTGACAGTGCAGCCATCTTTTTATAGTATGGTAACCATAACTACATAGTTCCCTGAAGGTGAAACTTCCCTTATTCCCCTGAAGGTTCTGACCCATCACTCCATTCCCCCGAAGGTGCTGAATCATTTCCCCCACCCCTGAAGGTGCTGACTCTCTCTGTTCACCCTCCCACCCACCCCCACTCCTGAAGGTGATGACTCTTTGCCTCCTTCCTTTGAAGGTGCTGACTCTCTTTTCCCTCCCCCCTGCAGGAGCTGACTTTCCCATATAGATGTTGTCTCTCTCTCTCTCTTCCACTCCTCCCCTGAATGTCCTGACCCTCCCACGTTCTCTGACAGTCTTGATTATCCCACCACTCTCTGAAGGTCTTGATTCTTTCTCTACTTCCTGACAGTGCTGACTCTCTTTTTTGAAGGTGTTGACTTTCTTCCTCACTCCCCTTCCCTGAACTGCTGAAGTTCTCATCTTCCTTCTCTCCATTTGAAGGTGCTGCTTCTTTCCCCTCTTTCCTGATCTCTTATTTCGTTAAAGGGCCTTTTTTAATTGTGTAAATTTAAACACCCAGTGTTGATTTGATATTTGACCAGGGCATCATATTGGCCTGATGTTCACACAAGTCTTCCAGCAGGTGGCACTGATTTACTGCATAAGCTCTGTTTTTCAATCCAACCTGAGGGATTTAAATTGCACTACAGTTGTTCCAGGTACTCCAGTGAGGACTTCCCATGCATCAACTCCAATCCCAGCCATCTCAAAGAAATCCTTTGCAGATGTGGGTGACCTGATGGTCTCGTGCTAACAACAAGCTTGCCATAAAGCATGACTTTGGGGATGTGGCCATCATCCATTCAGCTCACATGATCCAGACATCAAGAGTTGCCACTGACACAAGAGGGCAAACATGCTGGGGATCCCTGCATGCTAGTTAGTGTATTTCCATATTCGACACTCTGTTTTACTTGCGCATCCCAATTGTAGCCTAAGACAGTGGAGGTGGAAGGTGCTCTGCTGCTTTGGCTTGGATACATTGTTCATGTCTTGCTACTGTAAGTGAGAGTGCTGAAAACACAAGCCTGGAGCACTGGGAACTTTATATTTCCCGTTAGTTTGCTGTTGGCCCACACATGATTTATCAACTTTGAGATGACACTGCAGCTGTGGCAATCCTGGTGCTGATCTATGCAGGGACAAGTTGCTGGTAATTGTTGATCTTGAGGTATGTCAAGCTTTTGACAGCCTCCAGAATGAAGTTGTCAGTTTTGATGGAAGATGAAGTCTCTGCGTCCTGGTCCATGGCTTTCTTTATACTGATTGTCAGTCTAAACCCCTTGCAGGTCTGGGAGAACTGATCTACAAGTTATGCAAGTGGAGGATGAGAGTGTGGTGTCAACAAATGGCAACTCACAGACCAGGACATTACACACTTTTATCTTAGCGCACAATTGTGCTAAGTTGAACAGCTTGCCATCTACTCCAGCATGTAGATAGACAGCTGAAAGCGTGCAATAGCAGCATGGAGGAAAATCTGCCAAAGGGGGTGAGAGGACATAGACCTGCCGTACCCTGCTGCTGATCTTAAAAGCTTCCATTGATGCTCCGTTCTAACCGACGAAGCAGTGCACATTCTCGTGAAAAGAAGAAATGACACTCTGGAATCCAGAGAGGCAGCCTATTTTCCGCAGCAGTTTAACAAGTTCATCTAGGGTACAGTCCTTGAGGTCTATGAAAGCATTGTAGTGTGGTATGCATTGTTTGCCGCATAATATGAACTGTAGATCTGCCAACTCTGAAGCTGCCCTGAGACCCAGGGCAGATGCGTGGATGCCAGAGTCTGCAACCTGATCACAGAAATGTGAATAAAAACCTTCCCTTCAATACTTAAGAAAGAGGTATCTCCAGATTGTTGCAGTCCCTGTGATCCCCTTTGTTTTTGTTTAGGTGACTATTATTACATCACGCATGCCTTGAGGCACGAATGTTTCCTTCCAGCAGAGACAAAAGTTCATGGAGATGCTGCGAGCAGCGCTGGTTTTCCACTTTGTTGATTTCAGGTGGAATGCCATCATTTCCTGGAGCTTTGCCTTTGACAAGATGGCCAATGGCCTTGTTCAGCTCTACGGTGGTGTGCTCGTTGTCTAGCTCCTCCATGACAGGAAAGTCTGAAATGGCACTGCGAGCTGCTTTGATGACAATGTTCTTCATTGCGTAGAGTTCAAGATAGCACACCATTAGGTTCAGTGATGATCATCCCTATCTTTGTCTTCAAGGGAGCTAACTTAATTGCTGCTGTGCCTGTTGCTTTCTTGATTCCTTCATATATTCCTCTAGCATCTGGTTTTCAGCCGATTGTATAATGTTGCAGTTTCACCTAGTATTGATTGGCGCACTGCCGAGCGGTCTATGAATGTTGGTTCTGGCAGTTCTGAGAGCTCCTAGATTTTGTTTGCTGGGGAATGTGCTTGTAGGTCATGAGGGCTCTCCCTTTAATTGCAGTAACTGGCTCCATTTCAGTCCAGTAAACCTCAAACCAGCCAGCATTCCTTTGATCTCTTTTCCATGTATGCAATGAGTTTACAGGTATGGTGTTGTGCAGACAATCTCACTTTGACACCCTAGTCTGACCATGGGTGCTGTTGACCAAAAGAGCCTGATTGAGGATGTTGAAGAACTGTTCGGCCCTTTCTGGTTTGGCAGGTGTTGATTCGAGAATGAACTTCTTGAAGTGGTACAGCTTCCTTGGCTGAAGCCTGACCTTGTTAGGGTGGTTGGTCTGGTGATGTGTGGTGCAGCTGGTGCCAGTAGTGTGATCTCTGATGTCTCCAAGACACCGAGTGGCGTGGTTTGGAGATACCAGTTTGTTAGAGTCCATGGTAACAGCATAACTCCAGAAACCGTTGTCCATTTTTGTTTGTTTTGCCGATTCCCTGGTGCTCTGCATATTGGCCAAGCTGTGAAAACAAAAGAAAATTGTGAAAAATATTCATAACACAAGTTTAACAATTGCATTAGAAGAAAACATGTAGTCAAGGTTAATATAGGCCCTTTATAAAAAAAATAGACAGACAGCATTGCAAATGAAAATAATGAAATGGCCAATTCCTGGAAGTTAATGGTACCGACCCTTTCAAGGATAGAGGTGAGGAAATTGCAAACATTTTATCCATTATCCTCCAGAGATCTCCTGCTTCAGAAATTATCCCTTTAGATTGGAAAGTTGAAAATATATCTCCAGTAGCTAAGAAAGGTGATAGAAGAAAAACAGGAAGCTTGTAGATCTGTTAGCTAATAACTGTTGTGGGGAACTTTGTGGAATCTGAAACTAAGGACAAAGTGACTGAGCATGTAAAAAAAAAAAAAAAATTGCTTAAGGAGCTTCACAATGGATTTAGTATGTCTAACAAACCCAGTTGAATTATTTGAAGAAGTGCCAGGTATTTATAAATCACTGGTTTGGCCTCAAATGGTATGTTGTGGACAATTCTAGACACAATACTTAGGAAAAATGAAGAGGCATTAGAAAGTATAGAGGGGGTTTGCCAGAATGTTTCTAGGGATGAGACATTAGTTGAGCTGAAGTTGGAAAAAGCTCAGATGCTCTTGGAACAGCAAGTTAAGAGCTGAATGAAGAGAGGTTTTCAAGATGGTGAGAAATTTTGATGGAATGGACAGAGAAAAGCTTCCCTCTGGTGAGGGAGCTAATCCAGAGGACGTGGATTTAACATTAATGATGAAAGATTTTGAGGGGAGATGTGGAGGAATGTTTTCACATAAATTGTTGAAACATTTTACTTGAAAAGGTGGAAGAAGATGATTTCCCCTAATTATTTTAAATTATATTGGACAGATATTTGAGGATGAGGAACTTGCTGGGTTGCAGACTAAAGATGTCGATGTAGGAGTAAGCTCTTTCAATAAGTCAACACCCCCAGCTCTCTCCCCCTGTATCCCCTTTAAATTTGTATCATTTAGATTATGTTCTTCCTATCAAAATGCAATACTTCGCTCTTTGTGTTAAATTTTGTCTGCCATATGCCTGTCCATTTCACCAGTCTATGTCCACCTGGAATTTGTTATTATCTTCTACATTGTTTATTCCATTTGAGTTTGTATCATTACAAACTTTAAAAAATGATGCCCTGTGCATCCGCATCCAGGTCATAAATAAATATCAATGGCTATAGCACCAATCCCTGAAGAACTGTATATAGCTTCAGTCTACCTAATGGGACTAAGATATGAGTAATGAAACATTTCAACTGAAGTAGTAGGCATTGAATTAGACAACATCAATGTCAAATAAGCATTTTGTGGACAGGTTTGAAACTATGCAGGATATTGTTATTACAATGTTTTTTTATTGCGAATCACGCCTTGGTGAATTGAATTTCATGATTTGGACGTTCAATATCATGAGGGGTCTAGATAGTAGATAGAGAGAAATTGTTCCCATTGGTGGAAGGGTCAAGAACCAGAGGACACTGATATCAGCTGAATGGTAAAATAACCAACGATGACATGAGGAAAACAATTTTTCCACAGCAAGTGGTTAAGATCTGGAATGCACTGCCTGTGTGTCTGCTGGAGGCAGATTCAGTTGTGCCTTTTAGAAGGGAAAACGACTTGCAGGACTACAGGAAAAACATAGGGCAGTGGGACCGGCTGAATTGCTCTTGCAGTGAGTTGGCATGGACATGATGGATTAAATGGCCTCCTTTTGTGCTATAACCATTCAAAGATTCAATGTATACTTCCCTCCAGTCTGAGAAATAACAGTTCACCATTATTCTCTCTCTCTCTCTCTCTCTCTCTCTCTCTCTCTCTCTCTCTCTCTCTCTCTCTCTCTCTCTCTCTCTCTCTCTCTCTCTCTCTCTCTCCTCCTCCTCCTCCTCTCTCTCCCCCCCACCCATTTTATACCATGCATTGTCCCTTTAATCCCAGGAGCTTCAATTTTGGTTACATGTCCATTTTTGCAGTTCAAATGTCATAATTAGCTTCAAAATATTCCGAAAAGGTATGTTAGCTGTTATAACTCGAGGGCTGGAATATAAATTGGAGGGAGTTTCGTTAACAGCTATATAAAGCCCTGGCCAGCCCACATCTAAAATACAGGTTTTCAGTTCTGGAGACCAGTTTAGAATATATTGACCTTGGAAGGAGTGCAGCATAGATTCACCAAAGTATTGCTAGGGTTTCAAATTTGGATTGTGAGGAGAAATTAAGTGAACAATTGTATTCTCCAGAATAAAGGTGTTTATTTGCTCATTTGAGGCATCGAGATTTTGAAAGGAATTGATCAGGATGAGTATCTCAATTTTAAGTGAGATGCAAAGATTTATGCTGGCCAAAGATATTGAGGGTATGGAGCCAAAGCAGGTGGGTGGAAATAGGACGCAGATTAGCTGTGAATGTATTTACTGGCGAACAAGGCTCGAGGAGCTGAATGGGCCTCCACTAAGTTCCTCTGTTCCAAAGAGTGGCAGTTTGTGCCTTGGGGATGTGGTGCAGTGCCTCCACCAGGTGGTCACCAGTTTGAATTGCTGCTGTTCTGGTTGATTCCTAACTCCCTGGATAAACCCAAAATTGCATCAGTGAGCATTATATTGGTGTAGGAAGAGGAAAAATCGTAGATGTACACAAAATACCAGAACATTGTAATGGGGAGTCTGCACATTCTCCCTGTGCCTGCGTCGGTTTCCCCCGGGTACTCTGGTTTCCTCTCACAAGTCTCAAAAATGTGCGGTTAGGTGAATTGGATATTCTGAATTCTCCCTCTGTGTACCCGAACAGGCGCCGGAGTGTGGCGACTAGGGGCTTTTCACAATAAATTCATTGCGGTGTTAATGAAGGCCACTTGAGACAATAGCAAAGATTATTATTATTATTAGCTCTGGATTTAATGCTTGTCACTACAATGTGAATTGATAATAGGTGAAGTATGAGGAATTTCAGGTAGTGACTGTATTTGTAGGAAAGTATTTTCAAAGCTTTTTAAGCCCCCCCCCCCATATGTATAGTCTTCACCATGTATAATCTTCACCTCCAATTATAGGATTGAATTGTTTCTCTCTCATTCTTGAAATTGATGTTTTGTCTCCATTCGAAGAGGAAGTTTTATTTATTGCTCTTTTCACTTGGATCGAACCAGCTCAGAGTATTGGTCAAACATCTTACAATTTCTGCTTGATTATCTCCACAGAGAACAATCTCACTGGGAGCGGGAGACCGTCAGGTGATACAGACCCCTGTGAATGATGCGCTGCCGGTCAGTGGTTGCAGTGTTGCACTGCTACTCAAACAGCTGGGTATGTGTCTGTAGTCCATGTGTAGCATCAGTCCACCTGTATCATGGGAACACAAAGAGGTTGTGTGCACGTTGATTTTTCTCAATTTTGTTATTCTGTTGGCTCCAGCTGCCTGCACCGTACCTTCAGTAATTCTCTTCAAGCACAGCATTAATTTCTACAATATAAAGAGAAAATATTTTAAATACTCAGGTCAGGCAGCATCTGGAGAAAGAGAACCAAAATTCACATTTCAGGCTGTTGACTCTTTGTCAACTTTTGGCCTGAAACATTTAGTCTGTTACACTCTCCACAGATGTCAGTTTAGCTCAGTTGGCTGGACAGCTGGTTTGTGGTGCAGAGCGAGGCTAACAGTGTGGGTTCAATTCTCGTGTTTTGGCTGAGGTTACTCATGAAGGCCGTGCCTTCTCAACTTTGCCCCTCACCTGTGGTGTGGTGATCCTCAGGTTAAATCACCACCATCAGTTCTCCCCCTCAAAGGGCAAAGCAGCCGTTGATCTTCTGGGACTATGGTGACTTTACCTTTAGATAGATTCATGACTGAAAGGCGAATCAAGGGCTATCAGACTAGTGTAGGCAGACGAGTGGCGCTGAGGCTGCAATCAGATTAGCCATGATCTTGTTGAATGATTAGAACAGGATTGAGGAAGGGCAGCACGGTGGCACTGCAGCCTCACAGCGCTGAGGTCCCAGGTTCGATCCCGGCTCTGGGTCACTGGCCGTGTGGAGTTTACACATTCTCCCTTTGTCTGCGTGGGTTTCTCCCCCACAAGCCAAAGATGTGCAGGTTAGGTGGATTGGCCATGCTAAATTACCCCTTAATTGGAAAAATGAATTGGGTACTCTAAATTTATTTTAAAAAAGAACAGGATTGAAGGGCCAAATCGTCTACTTCTCCTAATTTTTATGTTCTTATGTGCGGTTGTATTATTGAATCTGTTTCCACTATTTTGTTGAGGATTCTAGCTCATAACTCACTGTGTATTCTTTTTGTCACTTATGGTTCTTTTGCCAAGTCCCTTAAATCTCTCCTTTGGTCACCTAGTCTTCTGCCATTGATAACTTTCTTTTTATTTATTCTATCTAAACTCCTCAATATTTGGGCACCTCTATCAGATCTCCTTATAATGTGCTCGACTCTAAGGAAAACCAATCCAGCTGTTCCAGTCTTGCCAGACAATCCTCATCACTGTTTATTACACTGTTTATTACATTTGCAACATTTGACTATGTTCAGATATCAGTCATTAATACATAGAATCATAGAAATGTTACAGCGCAGAAGGAGGCCATTTGGCCCATCTTGTGTAAACCAGCCCGAGGATACCCAAGTGCCTTTTCTAATCCCACCATCCTGCACCCGGTCCATAGCCCTGTAGCCTAGAGCACTGAAGGTGCTGATTCAGGTACCTTTTAAAAGAGTTTAGGGTCTCTGCCTCCACCACCAATTCAGGCAGAAAATTCCAGACTCCCACTATCCTCTGTATAAAAAAAAGTTCTTCCTCATATCCCCTCTACACTTTCTGCCATTTATCTTGAATCTATGTCCCTCGGTTCTAGAATTCTCCACCAAGGGAAACCATTTTATCCTGTCCCCCCTAGCTCTTCCCCTCATGATTTTGTACATCTCAATTAAGTCACCCCTCAGCATTCTTTGTTCCAAGGAAAATAACTCCAACCTACCCCAATCTCTCCTTGTGGCTACACCTTTCTATCCCTGGCAACATTCTTGTAAACCTCCTCTGCGCACACTCCAGAGCAATAACGTTCTTCCTGTAATGTGGCGACCAGAACTGCACACACTATTCCAGTTGTGGCCTCACCAGTCTTTTATACAATTCTAACATTATATCCTTACTTTTATATTGTTTATATCTCTGCCAACGAAGGCAAGCATTCCATATGCTTTCTTAACGTCCTTGTCTACTTGAACTGCTGACTTTAGGGACCCGTGTATCCGTATGCCAAGACCTCTCACTTCACTTACCCCTCTTAGTATATTCCCATTTAATGTGTACTCTCTATAACTGTTTGACCTCCCTAAATTCATGACCTAACACTTGTGTGTGTTAAATCCCGTCTGCCACTTTATCGCCCACTCCACCAACCTATCTTTTTACAGTAACTTCATGGAAGCCTACTTGTGACAATAAGCAATTTTTCATTTTCATTTTTTTACCATCTATATTGTTTTGAAGATTCTAGCTATCTTCTACACTGTCTACCACTCGGGCAATCTTTGTGTCATCTCCAAATTTCCTAATCATGCTTCCACGTTCACGTCCAAATCGTTAATATATGACACAAACATTAAGGATCCCAACACCGAGCCCTGTGGTCCCAATGCTGACCCTTGAGGAGCACCACTGAATAATTCCTGCCAGTCTGAAAAACAACCATTCAGCACTACCACAAACAAAAGTAAAATGCAGTTGATTCTGTAAACCTGAAATATAAACAAAGTGCTGGAAATTCTTAGGTCTGGAAGCCCCTGTGGAGAAATTGAGAGTTAACATTCCAAGTCGATTACTTTCCTTATTGAGCCAGGATAAAAGGGAAGGAAGACACATGAAATAGGAAAGTTTGTGATAGGGTGAAGGGCAGGAGTTCACTCTGCTTTGCTTTCTGTCTTTGCCAGTTTCACATCCAAACTGCCACTGCCCCTTTAATGCCTCGCTCTGCCTGCCCTTTGCCACCTTGCTCTGTCACCACGGAGTGTGCCGGGAGATGTTTCCTCAGTATTAGCGCTAAGGCGTCTCACTCACTTTGCCTTTGTAGTCCACGCTGAGCTGAGATTGCTTCATCCTGTTTCAGTAGTTAGCGGCCTTCATTGCTGTTGAATTGTTGAAGTTTGATGCTTTCAGCGGATGAATTTCAATAATGGTGATATTTTTATTGTTCAGGTTTCTTGGCTTGTTCTGCAAACAATGGAAATGTGTATTTATTAGTTTGTGATTTTCATTAATGACTTGGATGAGGGAGTTGAAGGGTGGGTCAGTAAATTTGCAGACGAAACGAAGATTGGTGGAGTTGTGGATAGTAAGGAGGGCTGTTGTCGGCTGCAAAGAGACATAGATAGGATGCAGAGCTGGGCTGAGAAGTGGCAGATGGAGTTTAACCCTGAAAAGTGTGAGGTTGTCCATTTTGGAAGGACAAATATGAATGCGGAATACAGGGTTAACGGTAGAGTTCTTGGCAATGTGGAGGAGCAGAGAGATCTTGGGGTCTACGTTCATACATCTTTGAAAGTTGCCACTCAAGTGGATAGAGTTGTGAAGAAGGCCTATGGTGTACTCGCGTTCATTAACAGAGGGATTGAATTTAAGAGCCATGAGGTGATGATGCAGCTGTACAAAACTTTGGTAAGGCCACATTTGGAGTACTGTGTACAGTTTTGGTCGCCTCATTTTAGGAAGGATGTGGAAGCTTTGGAAAAGGTGCAAAGAAGATTTACCAGGATGTTGCCTGGAATGGAGAGTAGGTCTTACGAGGAAAGGTTGAGGGTGCTAGGCCTTTTCTCATTAGAACGGAGAAGGATGAGGGGCGACTTGATAGAGGTTTATAAGATGATCAGGGGAATAGATAGAGTAGACCGCCAGAGACTTTTTCCCCGGGTGGAACAAACCATTACAAGGGGACAAAAATTTAAGGTGAAAGGTGGAAGATATAGGGGGGATATCAGAGGTAGGTTCTTTACCCAGAGAGTAGTGGGGGCATGGAATGCACTGCCTGTGGAAGTAGTTGAGTCGGAAACATTAGGGATCTTCAAGCAGCTATTGGATAGGTACATGGATTACGGTAAAATTATATAGTGTAGATTTATTTGTTCTCAAGGGCAGCACGGTAGCATTGTGGATAGCACAATTGCTTCACAGCTCCAGGGTCCCAGGTTCGATTCCGGCTTGGGTCACTGTCTGTGCGGAGTCTGCACGTCCTCCCCGTGTCTGCGTGGGTTTCCTCCGGGTGCTCCGGTTTCCTCCCACAGTCCAAAGATGTGCGGGTTAGGTGAATTGGCCAATGATAAATTGCCCTTAATGTCCAAATTGCCCTTGGTGTTGGGTGGAGGTGTTGAGTTTGGGTAGGGTGCTCTTTCCAAGAGCCGGTGCAGACTCAAAGGGCCGAATGGCCTCCTTCTGCACTGTAAATTCAATGATAATCTATGATTAATCTAGGACAAAGGTTTGGCACAACATCGTGGGCCGAAGGGCCTGTTCTGTGCTGTATTTTCTATGTTCTAGATACAATTAAATACTACAAATTCCCAATAAGATGCATTTGAACAGAGAAAAGATACTCTATGTTCAGTAATGTATGTTCTAACATAAGAGATGCTCCATGTTCAAAGTAAGGTATATTCTATCACACAGTAACTGGCTTTTCATTATTTCCAACTCTGGAATTTGTTTTTTTAAATCTTTGTTTTCTTTTTCCAGGAATTAGCAATGTACTGGAGCTTTTCTGTGCTGCCCTAACCGAACACAAGATTCTGTTCCTGTCATCCAGTTACCAGAGGCTGACAGAGGCCTGTCGAGCTCTCCTTGCTCTCATGTTCCCTCTGAAGTATAGGTAACTAGGAGATGGTCAATGCATTCAGAGAGGTGCTGGTGTACTCGGGGCACATTGGGGCTATTAGGAGGGAGTACTGATTGGGAGGCTGGGAGGCTTGGCAGGTAATTGTGGTGTAGGTGAATTAGCCACTGAGCTTGGCTTTCTGGTCAAATGGATGCTGTACAGTGCATGAAGCTTTGCAAGCAGTTCTTGGATGCTGGGTTAAGAACTGAAGAGTTTTAATAACAGGTTACGGAATTAAGGAAAAGGTCAATATGAGCTTGGGGAAGGGGAGTGAGGGTAATGGGGTGGATGAGAGGGTGGAGAAGGGTGTGAGGTGAATGCCTGGGTGGGAAGGGGATTGGGATGGGTGGGTGGGAAGAGGGAGCAGGATGTTGTGGGAGGGTGGTGTGGAGAGTGGTTTGGGAGTGCGAGGCTAACTTGTAAGGTTTCATGGGGCTGTGACTGGGGCAGCAGCTTGAGTGTCTCTTATTTTGGGTTTGCCATGAATGAATCTTTGCCTTGTTTTGTTAGTTTTACATATATCCCAATTTTACCGGCTCAACTTCTTGAAGTGCTGAGCAGTCCCACGCCTTTCATCATTGGAATCCACTCTTCCTTCCGAGCAGAGATGCAGGATTTGGTGAGTGTGCCCAACAATGTTGTTCGTTCAGTCATATCTCGTCTGCAGAGTTCCACCACTCACTGAAATATTTGATTGCAATCTAAAGTTGGAGTTGGTGAATATTATTTTCATTTATGATGCCAATGTATTTTAATATTGACCAAAGCAGTGGGGGGTGAGAGGTTTCAGGGTTGGAAGAGAGTAATGAAAGATAAAGATGTGTATGAAGAGGGTGGCTGATGTTGGTGAGCTGTTGATTTTTTGTTTCTCTAGCTGGATGTAATTGTTGCTGATCTGGATGGCGGCACAGTTGTGATTCCAGAGTGTATCCATATCTCAGTCCTACCGGAGCCTCACCTGCTTCAGACTCAGACAGCACTTTCCATGGTAAGATATTTTGAACTATCAGACTGTTGATGCTCTTAATGGGGAGTGTGTTACGTCCACCCCCAGGTGAGGTTCTCGGGAAGTTGTTGTTCCAGGCGAGACCCCTCGACTTTTCATTATCTGGCAGGGTTACCCCCAAATTGTTACAAATCCGGGTGAGGAGGGATGACTGGCTCCCTGTCTTTATTTAACCCCCTCTGCTGTAGCAATAAGGTTTAATCTAGTGGGTATCTTTTCCAGACCCAATAGTTATGTTTAAAAAGGATCCGATTTAACCAGGCTTTCTTTAGTTAAAGATAGTGAGTTTATTAGCTACTAAAAAGGCAAGGAGAAAAATGATAACAAAAAACATGTACTTACACTCCCAGATTAGGGGCGTCATTCTCCGACCCCCCGCCGGGTCGGAGAATGGCCGTTGGCCGCCGTGAATCCCGCCCCCGCCCCCGCCGAAGTCTCCGCTCCCGGAGATTGGGCGAGGGCAGGAATCCGGCCGCGCCGGTTGGCGGGACCCCCCGCTGGATTCTCCGGCCTGGATGGGCCGAAGTCCCGCCCAGGAATTGCCTGTCCCGCCGGCGTAAATCAAACCTGGTATTTACCGGCGGGACCAGGCGGCGTGGGCGGGCTCCGGGGTCCTGGGGGGGGGGGGGCCGCGGGGCGATCTGACCCCGGGGGGTGCCCCCACGGTGGCCTGGCCCGCGATCGGGGCCCACCGATCCGCGGGCGGGCCTGTGCCGTGGGGGCACTCTTTCCCTTCCGCCTCCGCCACGGCCTCCACCATGGCGGAGGCGGAAGTGACTCTCCCCACTGCGCATGCGCGGGAAACTGACAGCGGCCGCTGACGCTCCCGCGCATGCGCTGGGAAACTGACAGCGGCCGCTGACGCTTCCGCGCATGCGCCACATTTCCGCGCCAGCTGGCGGGGCAACAAACGCCATTTCCGCCAGCTGGCGGGGCGGAAATCCCTCCGGCGTCGGCCTAGCCCCTCAATGTTGGGGCTAGGCCGCCAAAGATGCGGAGACTTCCGCACCTTTTTGCCGGCGCGATGCCCGTCTGATTTGCGCCGGCTTTGGCGCCAGTCGGCGGGTATCCCGCCGTTGGGGGAGAATTTCGCCCCAGAAGTGAGAATTTAGTCCAATGGTAAGTAAATTTAAATAAATGTTTTTAAAAAATAAATTTAGAGTACCCAATTCCTTTTTTTCCAATCAGCACCACTGTCTCACGTCGGCGAGGATCCGGTTTGGTCCTGGCCCTGGGCCACTGTCCATGTGGAGTTTGCACATTCTCCCTGTGTCTGTGTGGGTCTCACCCCAACAACCCAAAGATGTGCAGGTTAGGTAGATTGGCCATGCTAAATTGCCCCTTAATTGGGAAGAAAAATAATTGGGTACTCTAAATTTAAACAAAACTTTCAACATTTCTTTGTATATTCTAAGTGGAAAAAGAAATCCACTAGTCCGTCTAAGCATTGCACGCAGGGTCTTTTGAGATGATGTTGCCATTCTGTTCCTTTGTTTTTACCGGAGATGGTAATCAGTTACAGGATCTCTTGTGATGGGGTGGCCTTGATGTTCCTTTGTCTTTGCTGGAGATAGTAATCAGCTGTTGGATGCTTTTAGCAGTACCATGTCTGGAAACAGGGAGGGGTTCCATTGTCATGAAGAGAAACACTCTGTAGCAATTCCAATCAGTGACCGACTGTACATTCTCAGCCAATTTGGGGATTTCTATCAATTTGAAAAAAATAAAACTCGGGCCTTATATAAAGTTCAATATTTTGGGTGTAATCCAGTGTTTTCTTTCTCCTTCATCATGACAAGTGTCACCACACAGGGTTTGGGGGCGTGGGTGGTTGAGGACTGAGGCATCTGCCCCAATTGTGGTAAGATGTATAATTCTGACAGCATGCGACCTGTCTGTGGATATAGTGAGCAGATAAGTGTAATTAAATGGAAGCTGGGAGTCGCTCTGCAATACATGTTGAAAAGTGAGGGTCTTAAGTTGCTGAGGGGATGTAATTACTGAATTGCTGGCTAGCTATTTTGAATGGGTTAATTTGTTAAAATAATACGTTCACAAACAAAGTTTCATTGTTTCAAAGTTCCAAATAAAGCAAAGTGCTTATCTATAATATCTATTGAGTTTTTCAAGCTCAACTTAATGCAAAAGCAGGAACTTGGAAATC